>NC_090375.1:146048706-146366025 GCF_036365525.1 Heterodontus francisci | reverse complement strand
TAGAGGAGGACTTCAGCCAAGACTCAGCTTCTTTGTGCTTATCTTTGGCTGTCTCTCCATTTCTCTACCTCTCTCTCTCCTCCTTTAGGCTGCTCCTTAAAACCCATCTGTTTGATCAAACTTTTGGTCACCTGTCCTAAATAATATTATGCAGTTTCTGTCTGTCCACACTTTTTGGCTTGGTTGGTGGGTTGAATTGGTAGAGCCAGCATTCAGCACACAGCAGAAAGTTTATCGGCCCCATTTTCCACTGCGAGGGAGGTGAGTAGTGCAAATGAAAACTTTATTGGCATTTAGATTTGGCTCAAATGAGAGATTGGGTCTACAGTTGATATGTTCAAAGTTTTCACATGTACAGAGAGGTGAGTTAAGTACCCACTCGCAAGACTATAACAACATTGAGAGAGACTGAGGTGAAATTTAATCAATGTAATATCAAATCGAGAGAGATTGAGGTAATATAAGGATCTCAGAGGGAGGCCCATTTTTAAAATAGAACAACTTCTGTTGGGTTTGTAGGTCTTGGTTTGTGGAGTGTTTTGTGAGGTCCAGTAAAGTTTTGCACCTGTGGGCTGACAATTGGTTGATTAGATCTTGTGAAATTTTGTTGCAACATTAAAGTATAGAGTGAGTTGAGTGACAGTTTTTTTGATCAATTCAATACAAGGCATCTAGTGAGTTGGGAAGACACATCTTTGGCAGGCGGTGCCTGGTGCATGCAGAGGCACCTGGTCACATCGCTGAGTCTTCCACTGTTGAGGATTCTCCTGATCAACTGGAAAGAAATAGATGGCTGCCAAATTAAGCGAGTTTGAGTTAATATTAAGACGTAGAGAGTCTATATGATTAAGCCAACAAAGGAGGAGACAACGTCTTCGGAACATGAATTGTAGTCTTGAGGAATCTCCTGATCCGCTTGCAAGATGTCGAGTGAGTGTAAGATTGTGTGAACAGTAACATGAAATTCTTAAAACTTGAAATGGTCTTCATTATCCATGTGCATGTTGTGGGAGATTGAGTGTATTTGTGGGGGAGGTGTGTGTGATTGGAACTGGAAAGATTTGGATAAAATAGGTTTGCCATCACAGAATTTAAAGAAAAATAGAGACTGAAGTAAAATATAATCAGTATAATATAAAATTGAGAGAAACTGAGATAAAATGTTCTCAATGTGATATAAAATAGAGAGAGAGTAAGGTAAAATATGACCAATATAAGATAGAGACTGCGATGAAAAATAAGAGAGAGACAGAGGTGAAATATAAGATAGAGAGAGACTGAGGTGAAATAAAAGGTAGAGCAAGACTTAGGTGAAATATTAGATAGAGAGAGATGGAGGTGAAATAAAATATAGAGAGAGATGGAGGTGAAATATAAGATAGAGAGAGACTGAGGTGAAATATAAGATAGAGACTGAGGTGAAATAAAATATCGAGAGAGACTGAGGTGTGGTATCTTTTTGGGTGTAAAGATACAAACTGATGTGGCATCTTCTTTAAGTGTAATTTTATACTCTGTCTGCTGTCTTCTGAGACTTGAGAAAAGTTTTGGATAGTCTGCTTGAAAGTGACTGTTTGACATCATCAATCTTCTTGATCAGATGTAGATCTAAGTGCACTTTCTGCTTAACAGAGAGAATTCTTGGTTTTGCAAGACATATAAGGTTTCCATAATTTGTCTCCCTCTATATTGGAGAGTTGTTTGAAGCTTACCCTTCACTTTCAGTTGGGTCCCGCCTGGACTATGCAACTGTGTGTCTGCTGGTTATAGGCAATGTCTCATCAACCATGGTTCTTGGTCTGACAGAACTGTGACACAAGCACCTGTGTCCAATTTGAAATTTGTTAGAAAAACCATTTACATAAATGTTCACCATCCAAAATCCTTGATTTGAGTCATTAATTTCTCCTAAGAAATCTCCGGGTTCCTTTTCTGCTCCAAGTTGATGCACTTCATTCAATGCTCTGTGAGAAAGTATTTTGCTTTGCTATTTTGAGTGAAGAGGATTTGCTCTGGCACATTTTTCCATAATGGCCTGTCTCTTTACAGTTGAAACATTCCGCTTTACTAACAGGACACTGTTCCCATCTGTGGGTCTTCCTGGCTCCACAGCACTGGCATGGTTTCCTGGTGTCATGCACCTTCTCACCTGTGTGTCTTCTCTATAGATTGCCATTCCGTCTTTGGCTTCAAGAACTGTACAGACATTGGATTTCTTCTAATTCAAAGCTTTTCTTCAGCTCACAGAACAGCTCTATTTTGCTTTTGGACTTCTGCCTTTTGTACGATCTGAATTGCCTTTGAGTGTAAGGTCACCTTTCGACTGAAAAGATCTGATAGACTCATCAGCTTGTTAAATTTTGCTCTTTCCAGAATTTTGTTACTGTGTAAATTGAAATATTTGTGGAGGGCTTGTTGCACATCCTCGAATTTATCAGAGGACTCATTTATTCCTTGCCTCACAATCACATCTCGCAATTGCACCCATAGAGTATAACAGGATATTTACTTGTTCTGCTTCTGATTTACTATGCAGCTGGGAAGCTATCCTACATCATAGGAATCTTTTTCTCCATAAAGAACAATTTTGTACCTGATTGTGGCCTTCCTGATCTTCAAGAATTCTAAATCTCGAATCCATTTTGTTTTCCTAGGCTTTGTTAGGCTTTTTAGGGTGTTCCCCTTTCTTTTTAAATCTTTTGACTTTAATGGAGGTGTTTGCACTCATTCTGGGGGTTTCCTGCGCCTTCTGGGAGTTCCCATGCTTTATCTCCATGGTCAGGTTGAGTAACGACTGCCAACTCCACCCACCTCCCCAGTCATCCTTTCGCTAGAGATCAACCTCACTCCAAGCTTTCCCAACCCAGTGCGCCATTGTCCAACAATGTCCTCTTTTAAAATTCTCTCACCTGATCCTGGACCATCGCCCAGCAATATGACTCGGAACCCGATCGCTGGACCTGGATGTTTTGTTGCAGACCACGACGCTGCTGTGGTGCAGTCTGAATGCCTGCACGGCTGACTCACTAACTGTCCTCATCTGCTTCAGCTGTGGAGCAGCTCTGGAGCTCTTTGCAGTCTCCCGACAAGATCTGTTCTCCTGGCGCCACTTCACGAGGTCTTTTTAACCAGTGCCACCATGTTCTGTGTTGTTGTTGTTGTAGTTGTAGCTTAGCTAGGGCATTGTTGATAAAGTCTCGGAGTCTGGATAAGGTCAAATAATAACTCTTTTATTATCTACAGATCTCAATTTACACTCGCCTCAAGCCTCTCTAGCCAGCATCTTTCGTACTGCTACTCTCTTCTTCCAAAGCCCATTACCATGTAACTGTTACATCATCACTACAGTGGGAGGGTTGCTCTCACTGTCTCCAACATTAACCCTTTCAGGTCCTTATACTACACACATAAGAACAGGAGGTGGCACATGATGAGGAAGACATTTCTGGCTGGAGGGGTCAGGTTGTGTGGTCCCTTGCCTGATAAGCTGAAGATCTAGATTGTACCTGTGCTGTTTTTAAACAGCTTATGCTTGATGAGCATAAAGCATTGACATAGGCATTGGAGTCCATGCCAGACTGGGTGTTTCAGTTGACGGCTCGGTTTGATGAGACTGCTTGAAACATGTGCACGGCAATGGAGGATAAATTCACAATGTCCATCATGGAGCATGTAGCATCATGAGAAACATCTGCAGCAGAGGCCTCCACAACACAGGCCCTCAGGGCAGGCTCAATTTTTCCCCTTGATGCCCAGACTGCTGCTATAGAGGCCTGGGGTGTGAGATTGGAGAGGAATGTTTTCTCTGGCCTCTAATCAGATTTGTACTAGGTCATAGAATGGCGTCACCAAGGGTTTCATCCATATCTTTGGGATCATTGGGGTTGTTTTCACACAGATCAGTGGCCAAGCTAAGCCAATGTCCAGAATTAGTGTCATGCAGAAATAGACATGGATAATGGTGCAGGCCCTCCTGCAGTACCACTGTATATGTGTTAGAAAGGGCACGGAGGTAGGCTGTCCATATGGTTGCACATATGGTTCCAAACAGTCCTGGTTCTCAGAAATCGTCTGATTTACAAATGAAGAACATATCTGTTCTTTGCTAATATTTGGCCCTCGCTCTCTTTCCCTTTTAACATGAGTCTGCAATTCAAACAATTGATGACACAAGAAGATTTAAATTTCTAGTGCATCATTCTCTGAGAAGTGCAAGAACAATAGGGCAGTAATAGTAGGGGGATTTTAACTACCCCAATATTAACTGGGATAGTTTTAGTGTGAAAGGAATTGAGGGAGCAGAATTCTTGAGGTGCATTCAGGAGAACTTTTTTGCCTGGTTTGTAGCAAGTCCAAGAAGAGAGGGCGCAGTTTTAGACTTAGTTTTAAGAAATGAAGATGGACAGGTGGAAGGAGTGGCAGTGGGAGAGCATTTTGGTGGTAGTGATCATAATTCAGTCAGTTTAAACATAATTATGGAAAGGTCAGAGGTAGAGCAGGAGTTAGAGTTCTCAATTGGGGCAAGGCCAATTTTACTAAACTGTGGAGTGATTTAGCGAAAGTGGACTGGAAACAGCTACTTGAAGGTAAATCAGTGTCAGAACAGTGGTAGGCATTCAAATGGGAAATTCAAGGGGTTCAGAGTAAACATGTTCCCACAAAGAGAAAGGGTGGGACGGCCAAATCTAGAGCCCCATGGATGTCAAGGAGCCTACAGCGTAAGATAAGAACTCAATACTACAGAAAGCCAAGAGGAGTATAGAAAGTGGAGGGGTGAAATCAAAAAGGAAATTAGGAAAGCAAAGAGAGGGCATGAAAGAATATTGGCAAGCAAAATCAAGGTGAACCCAAAGATGTCTTATCAGTACATTAAGAGTAAGAGGATAACTAAGGAGAGAGTAGGGCCCATAAAAGAACAAAAAGGTAACCTATGTGTAGGGGCGGATGATGTGGGTATGGTTCTTAATGAATACTTTGCGTCTGTCTTCACAAAAGAGGGGAACGATGCAGATATTGTAGTTAAGGAGGAAGAGTATGAAATATAGGGTGTGATAAACATAGGGAGAGAGGAAGTATTAATGGAACTAGCATCCTTGAAATTTGATAAATCACCAGGGCCAGATGAAATGTATCCTAGGCTGTTAAAAGAAGCAAGAGAGGAAATAGTCCTCACTGGATACAGGTGCGGTGCCAGAAGATTGGAGAACTGCTAACGTTACACCTGTGTTTAAAAAGGGAGCAAAGGATAGACTGAAGAATTACAGGCCAGTCAGTCTAATCTCAGTAGTGGGAAAATTATTGGAATCTATTCTGAGAGACAGGATAAACTGCCACTTAGAAAGGCACAGGTTAATCAAGGATAGTCAGCATGGATTTGTTAAGGGAAGATCTTGTTTGACCAACTTGATCAAATTTTTTGGAGAACGAGGAAGATAGATGAGGGTAGTGCAGTTGATGTGGTCCACGTGGATTTTAGCAAGGCTTTTGACATGGTCCCACATGACAGACTGGTTAAAAAAATAAAATCCCATGGGATCCAGGGAAATGCAGCAAGGTGGATACAGAATTGGCTCAGTGGCAGGAAACAAAGGGTAATTGTTGACGGCTGTTTTAGCGACTGGAAGGCTGTATCCAGTGGTGTTCCACAGGGCTCAGTTCTGGGTCCCCTGCTTTTAGTGGTATATATTAATGATCTGGACGTAAATGTAGGGGGCATGATCAAGAAGTTTGCAGACGACACAAAGATTGGCTGTGTGGTAGATAGCGAGGAGGATAGCTGTAGGCTGCAGGAAGATATTGATGGTCTGGTCAGATGGGCAGAAAAGTGGCAAATGGAATTCAACTTGGAGAAGTGTGAGGTGATGCATTTGGGGAGTTCAAACAAGGCAAAGGAATACACGATTAATGGGAAAATTCTGAGAAGTGTAGAGGAAGTGAGGGACCTTGGAGTGAATGTCCACAGATCCCTGAAGGTAGCAGGACAGGTCGATAAGGTGGTTAAGAAGGCATATGGAATCCTTTCCTTTAGTAACCGAAGTATAGAATATAAGAGCAGGGAGGTTGTGCTGGAACTGTAAAACTCATTGGTTAGGCCACAACTTGAGTACTGTGTGTAGTTCTGGTCACCGCATTACAGAAAGGATATAATTGCACTAGAGAGGGTACAGAGGAGATTTATGAGTATGTTGCCAGGACTGGAAAAATGCAGCTATGAGGAAAGATTGGATAGGCTGGGGTTGTTCTCCTTGGAACAGAGAAGGCTAAGGGGAGATCTGATTGAAATGTTCAAAATTTTGAGGAGCCTGGATAGAGTGGAGGTGAAGGGTCTATTCACCTTAGCAGAGAGGTCAGAGACTAGGGGACATAGATTTAAAGTGATTGGTAGAAAAATTAGAGGGGAGATGAGGAAAAACTTTTTCACCCAGAGGGTGGTGATGGTCTGGAACTCACTGCCTGAAAGGGTAGTTGAGGCAGAGACCCTCAACTCATTCAAAAGGAGTCTGGATATGTACCTCAAGTGCTGTAATCTGCAGGGCTACAGACCAAATGCTGGAAGGTGGGATTAGAATAGATGGATCGTTTTTCGACCGGCACAGATGTGATGGGCCAAGTGGCCTCTTTCTGTGCCTTAAACTTTCTATGATTCTACTCTGCCAGATAAATTTTATCTGGGGTTGTTTTCCTTGGTGCAAAGGAGATTGAGGGGAGATTTGATAGAGATGTACAAAATTACGACAGGTTTAGATAAGGTAGACAAAGAAACGCTGTTCCCATTAGTTGATCAAACAAGGACTAGGAGAAAAGATTTAAAGTTTTTGACAAGCGGGGAAATGTGAGGAAGAACTTTGTTACCTAGCAAGTGGTAATAACCTGGAACTTGCTGCCTATGAGGGTGGTGAAAGCAGCGAGGATCAATGATTCTTAAAAGGAAATTGGATGGGCACTTGAGGGAAATAAACTTGCAGGGTTATGAGGATAGAGCTGGGTAATGCAATTGACTGGATTGCTCTATAGAGGGTCAACATGGATTCGATGGGCCCAAATAGCCTCCTTCTGGACCATAATGACTCTATGACTCTTATGACCTTGAACTGCCAATTGCCTCCATTATTGCCAGTGATTCACCTCGAACCTCCCCACCTAGAAAGAACTTGTCGCACAAGAACTTTCACAGTAGTAAGCGTGTTTGACCACACCATCCTCCTCCAACATCTCTCCACTGTTGTCCAGCTGGGTGGGACTGTTCTCACCTGGTTCCATTGTTATCTGTCTAATCATAGCCAGAGAATCACTTGCAATAGTTTCTCTTCCTGCTCCCGCATCAATACCTCTGGTGTCCCTCAAGGATCTATCCTTGGCCTTCCCCTATTTCTCATCTACATGCTGCCCCTCAGAGACATCATCCAAAACCACAGTGTTAATTTTCACATGCAGGCTGAAGACACCCAGCTGTACCTCACCACCACTTCTCTCGACTCCTCCACTATTGCTAAATTATCAGACTGCTTAACCAACATCCATTACTGAATGAGAAGAAATTTCCTCTAATGAAATATTGAGAAGACTGAAGCCATTGTTTTTGGTCCGCATACGAACTCTGTTACCTGGTTACTGACTCCATCCTGCTCCCTGGCAACAGTCTGAGATTAAGCCAGTCTGTTCACAACCTTGGTGTCACATTTGACCCTGAGATGAGCTTCTGATCTCACATTCATCACTAGACCGCCTATTTCCACCTCCATAATATTGCCTGACTTTGCCCCTGTCTCAGCTCATCTGTTGCTGAAACCCTCATTCATGCCTTCATTATCTCCAGACTTGACTATTCTAATGCACTCTTGGCTGGTCTCCCACATTCTACTCTCTGTAAACTTGAGGCCATTCAAAATCCTGCTGCCTATGTCTTAACTCGTACCAAGTCCCATTAACCTATCACCCCTGTGCTCATTGACCTATATTGGCTCCCAGTCAAGGAACGTCATGATTTTAAAGTTCTCATCCTTGTTTTCAAATCCCTTCTTGGCCTCGTCCATCATTATCTCTGTAATCTCTTCCAGCCCCACTAGCCTCCAAGACATCTGCACTCCTCTAATTCTGGCCTCTTGTGTATCCGATTTTAATTGCTCCACCTTCAGTTGCCTAGGCCCTAAGCTCTGTGGGCGGCACAGTGGCGCAGTGGTTAGCACCGCAGCCTCACAGCTCCAGGGACCCTGGTTCGATTCCGGGTACTGCCTGTGTGGAGTTTGCAAGTTCTCCCTGTGTCTGCGTGGGTTTTCTCCGGGTGCTCCGGTTTCCTCCCACAAGCCAAAAGACTTGCAGGTTGATAGGTAAATTGGCCATTATAAATTGTCACTAGTATAGGTAGGTGGTAGGGAAATATAGGGACAGGTGGGGATGTTTGTAGGAATATAGGATTAGTGTAGGATTAGTATAAATGGGTGGTTGATGTTCGGCACAGACTCGGTGGGCCGCTTTCCTCAATAAATAAACTCCTATTTGACCAAGCTTTTGGTCATCTGACCTAACATCTTATCTTGTGGTTTGGTATCATATTTTGTTTTATAATGTTCCTGTGAAGCGCCTTGGGACATTGTATTACATCAAAGGCACTATATAAATGTAAGTTGTTGTTCTGGTGATATCGCTTCAAGCTGATACTTAAAAAAACTAACCTAGTATGTCCTCGCACTCAACGATTCAATGTGACAAACATTGTGTAAGGGGTTAAATGCTGCTCCACTTGGGGGGAAAAATCCCTAGTGGTTGGGGAAGGAGTCAATCAGAACAATAGCAGTTTCAGAAAGCAGCTAAGACAATAAAAGAAATCAACGCAAGCTCGAGGAACAGCATCTCATCTACCGATTAGGCACACTACAGCCTGCCGGACTGAACATTGAGTTCAATAATTTCAGAGCATGACAGCCCCCCATTTTACTTTCATTTTTAGTTGTTTTTTCTTCCCTTTTACATTTTTTACAATCTTTTTTTGCATTTATTTCATTTCATCTTAGTTTGTTCAGTTTGCTTACCCACTGTTTTTTTCTGGTTGTTTTTCTTCAGGTTTGCACTTGCTGCTGTTCAATATTCAGTGTATTCACACCTAATCTGTACTAATGCTTTGTCTTTCAACACACCATTAACATATTGTTTGCCTGTTCTCCGTGACCTTTTGGTCAGCTATGTGGCCTGGTCCAATCTGCACCTTCTCCTTTGTTATCTCTTGCCCCACCCCCACCTCACTTGTTTATAATCTGTGACTTTTCTAATATTTGTCAGTTCCGAAGAAGGGTCACTGACCTGAAACGTTAACTCTGCTTCTCTTTCCACAGATGCTGCCAGACCTGCTGAGTGATTCCAGCATTTCTTGTTTTTGTTTCAGATTTCCAGCATCCGCAGTATTTTGCTTTTACAATAAAAGAAATACTTTGACAAGTTCAAGCTGCAACTTTGTAATTCTCCAAAGCAGCCATATTACCCTTTCTAAAAGAAACTTTGAGTGCATGTTAAACAGTGGTATAATGTAAATTACAATCAGAATAAGCACATACCATCCCTTCCATGAGTTTACCATAGTGCTCTTGACCGAGTAGTGGCAGCTGTCGTGCTGGGGTACAATACAAGGGGCTTAGAATAGTCAGGGTCAGCTCAAAGGGGGCTCCAGGTGAGTCGTCCCTGCAGGGAGACAACTGCTTTGTTATGTTGATCAGTCCATTCCCACCGGGGCTTTTTTCACTAAAAGGCTGATTTTCTTAACCACTTCCTACTGCTCCAGGCTGGAAATAGCCTGTGTCAGATTCTCGTAAGTGGCCCATGTGTACAGATACTGCCTTTGGACTGTTTGTGTAGAACCAACACTCCTGGCACCCACTCACAAACCTCTTGAACTGGGTCCTTTATATCATCTTGCTAATCTAGGGACTCAGCCGCCTCAGTGGTGAAAACTGACTTCTGGACTACTTGTTATGTGGTCACTCCATTTCCTGGCTGACCAGATGCAATAGTTCACATAATAAATTATTATCCCATTTTGGCGTGTCCGGTCACAACCCAAAATCCCTTTAGTGAGGTCAGAGTGGATAAACTCCTGTTTTCTGCACCAGTCTTCCACTTGAATCACCATGGAAACTACCTGTACGAAGATGACATTTGGAGTTAATTGATTTGGTATATCTGTTGCTGTTGATCTCCCGCTTTAGCTGATGGCACCTGTCTAAATTAAAACGATTAACCATGGTAGACTGATGGAATGGAGTAGCCCCGGTCACTGTGAAGGTTCATGGTCCTGTGGGAATCATGGCCGGTGCCCTGACTGTGAAGGTGTCTATTCTCATCTTTCAGTTCTCTTAATTGATTTTCTCTATCAAAGCCTTCGCCCAGGTAACACGGTTTCCTCTAGTTCATGTTAACTGTTCTAACAATTATCCCTTCTCCTCCTGTTCCTTCCTGGAGACATTTTCCAACCTCTTGCATTCTTTCTTTAAACCATTCTATTGTATCGGACAGGGTTCTGATCACAATAAACTATCCTTATGTTACCGCAGTCTTTCCTGGGTTTTCTCAAAAATTCCTCTCAAGTATTTCCATTCACTTACCTACAAGATCTCTTATTTTTAGGGGTCCAACACCATGCCTTCCGGGATGATGGACTAAGTGCTCCTCTAATTTATTAATGGTTCAAATATCCAAAAAGAACAACTTTATTGCTTCCACTGCCATTTAGGTCTTATCAAATGGGAGCTGGTAAGGTTCACTCAACCACTAGTCTTAGCTGCTGGCTGTCTCCACTAAACTCTTGCATAAGTCAATAATTTCCCGTTAAACAGATTCATAAAGTTAATGATAATCTGATATATCTGATAACTTTATTTATTCTTGACAAAATATTAATCTTAAACATCCATGCAGAGCAGAGCACATTCATTTCATGTCTGACACTTAAGTGCATGGATTTTAATGAGGAATTGCGAAGATTGCTCCTCTAAGCCTGTTCACGGATCTCAAAGGTAGCAAAAGGTCTTTTTCGTTCCAACTAAGTGAAAACATGGCATCACTTTTATACCATTTTCTTTAGTTTTCTTCCTGCTGGGTGCAACACTATCTGATGTTTTACAATTATCCAATTGATGGAACTGATTGACAAGAGATATAAAAAAAACATGCCTTTTCACAACAAACTGTTGCTTCCTATTGTTACTTGCCTGAGCCACAGCCTTTTTGTAAACAACCTTTTATGCATGTTCTTATAACATGGACAACGTATGTCAGCCAAGAGCGACGTCTCAATTCATTCCATCCTCGCTGCCTCCGGAGAATACTTGGCATCAGGTGGCAGGACCGTATCTCCAACACAGAAGTCCTCGAGGCGGCCAACATCCCCAGCTTATACACACTACTGAGTCAGCGGCGCTTGAGATGGCTTGGCCATGTGAGCCGCATGGAAGATGGCAGGATCCCCAAAGACACATTGTACAGCGAGCTCGCCACTGGTATCAGACCCACCGGCTGTCCATGTCTCCGCTTTAAAGACGTTTAGTTTAGTTTAGAGATACAGCACTGAAACAGGCCCTTCAGCCCACCGAGTCTGTGCCGACCATCAACCACCCACTTATACTAATCCTACACTAATTCCATATTCCTACCACATCCCCACCTGTCCCTATATTTCCCTACCACCTACCTATACTAGGGGCAATATATAATGGCCAATTTACCTATCAACCTGCAAGTCTTTGGCATGTGGGAGGAAACCGGAGCACCCGGAGGAAACCCACGCAGACACAGGGAGAACTTGCAAACTCCACAGAGGCAGCACTCAGAATTGAACCCGGGTCGCTGGAGCTGTGAGGCTGCCGTGCTAACCACTGCGCCACTGTGCCATCTGCAAACGCAACATGAAATCCTGTGACATTGATCACAAGTCGTGGGAGTCAGTTGCCAGCGTTCGCCAGAGCTGGCGGGCAGCCATAAAGACGGGGCTAAAGTGTGGCAAGTCGAAGAGACTTAGTAGTTGGCAGGAAAAAAGACAGAGGCGCAAGGGAAGAGCCAACTGTGTAACAGCCCCAACAAACAAATTTCTCTGCAGCACCTGTGGAAGAGTCTGTCACTCTAGAATTGGCCTTTCTAGCCACTCCAGGCGCTGCTTCACAAACCACTGACCACCTCCAGGCGCTTATCCATTGTCTCTCGAGATAAGGAGGCCAAAGAAAAGAAGAACAGCACACTGCCTTTTATATTGCAGCAATCTCCTCCTGCCCATGCACCACCCCTGCTGTGATAAAAAGGCTATGCTTTAAATCCGAACAACTCTTTAAGCCTAATATTATCCACCTGGCTTATTGATATACATGCCCCTATTTTATAGTACAATGTCTTTCGTCTTGAGATTTATCCTTCTTCAATGTTATCAGCAGCACTGAGGAGCAAAGACAGGCTTTTTGAGGACACACTTTAAACCAATTCTGCTTACATTACGGTTTTGTCTTTGTTAGGAAAAATGGAATGTCAACATATTGATATCATTACACCTGCAGTGAACAAAGAACAAAGATAATTACAGCACAGGAACAGGCCCTTCGGCCCTCCAAGCCTGCGCCGATCCAGATTCTCTCTCTAAACATGTCGCCTATTTTCTAAGGTTCTGTATCTCTTTACTTCCTGCCCATTCATGTATCTGTCTAGATACATCTTAAAAGACTCCATCGTGCCCGCATCTACCACCTCCGCTGGCAATGCGTTCCAGGTGCCCACCACCCTCTGCGTAAAGAACTTTCCACGCATATCCCCCCTAAACTTTTCCCCTTTCACTTTGAACTCGTGTCCTCTAGTAATTGAAACCCCCACTCTGGGAAAAAGCCTCTTGCTATCCACCCTGTCTATACCTCTCATGATTTTGTACACCTCAATCAGGTCCCCCCTCAACCTCCGTCTTTCTAATGAAAATAATCCTAATCTGCTCAACCTCTCTTCATAGCTAGCGCCCTCCATACCAGGCAACATCCTGGTGAACCTCCTCTGCACCCTCTCCAAAGCATCCACATCCTTTTGATAATGTGGCGACCAGAACTGTACGCAGTATTCCAAATGTGGCCGAACCAAAGTCTTATACAACTGTAACATGACCTGCCAACTCTTGTACTCAATACCCCGTCCGATGAAGGAAAGCATGCCGTATGCCTTCTTGACCACTCTATTTACCTGCGTTGCCACCTTCAGGGAACAGTGGACCTGAACACCCAAATCTCTCTGGACATCAATTTTCCCCAGGACTTTTCCATTTACTGTATAGTTCACTCTTGAATTGGATCTTCCAAAATGCATCACCTCGCATTTGCCCTGATTGAACTCCATCTGACATTTCTCTGCCCAACTCTCCAATCTATCTATATTCTGCTGTATTCTCTGACAGTCCCCTTCACTATCTGCTACTCCACCAATCTTAGTGTCGTCTGCAAACTTGCTAATCAGTCCACCTATACTTTCCTCCAAATCATTAATGTATATCACAAACAACAGTGGTCCCAGCACGGATCCCTGTGGAACACCACTGGTCACACGTCTCCATTTTGAGAAACTCCCTTCCACTGCTACTCTCTGTCTCCTGTTGCCCAGCCAGTTCTTTATCCATCTAGCTAGTACACCTTGGACCCCAAGCGCCTTCACTTTCTCCATCAGCCTGCCATGGGGAACCTTATCAAACGCCTTACTGAAGTCCATGTATATGACATCGACAGCCCTTCCCTCATCAATCAACTTTGTCACTTCCTCAAAGAATTCTATTAAGTTGGTAAGACATGACCTTCCCTGCACAAAACCATGTTGCCTATCACTGATGAGCCCATTTTCTTCCAAATGGGAATAGATCCTATCCCTCAGTATCTTCTCCAGCAGCTTCCCTACCACTGACGTCAGGCTCACCGGTCTATAATTACCTGGATTATCCCTGCTACCCTTCTTAAACAAGGGGACAACATTAGCAATTCTCCAGTCCTCCGGGACCTCACCCGTGTTTAAGGATGCTGCAAAGATATCTGTTAAGGCCCCAGCTATTTCCTCTCTCGCTTCCCTCAGTAACCTGGGATAGATCCTATCCGGACCTGGGGACTTGTCCACCTTAATGCCTTTTAGAATACCCAACACTTCCTCCCTCCTTATGCCGACTTGACCTAGAGTAATCAAACATCTGTTCCTAACCTCAACATCCGTCATGTCCCTCTCCTCGGTGAATACCGATGCAAAGTACTCGTTTAGAATCTCACCCATTTTCTCTGAGTCCAAGCATAACATTCCTCCTTTGTCCTTTAGTGGGCCAATCCTTTCTCTAGTTACCCTCTTTCTCCTTATATATGAATAAAAGGCTTTGGGATTTTCCTTAACCCTGTTTGCTAACGATATTTCATGACCCCTTTTAGCCCTCTTAATTCCTCGTTTCAGATTGGTCCTACATTCCCGATATTCTTTCAAAGCTTCGTCTTTCATCAGCCGCCTAGACCTTATGTATGCTTCCTTTTTCCTCTTAGCTAGTCTCACAATTTCACCTGTCATCCATGGTTCCCTAATCTTGCCATTTCTATCCCTCATTTTCACAGGAACATGTCTCTCCTGCACGCTAATCAACCTCTCTTTAAAAGCCTCCCACATATCACATGTGGATTTACCTTCAAACAGCTGCTCCCAATCTACATTTCCCAGCTCCTGCCGAATTTTGGTATAGTTGGCCTTCCCCCAATTTAGCACTGTTCCTTTAGGACCACTCTCGTCTTTGTCCATGAGTATTTTAAAGCTTACGGAATTGTGATCACTATTCCCAAAGTAGTCCCCTACTGAAACTTCAACAACCTGGCCGGGCTCATTCCCCAACACCAGGTCCAGTATGGCCCCTTCCCGAGTTGGACTATTTACATACTGCTCTAGAAAACCCTCCTGGATGCTCCTTACAAATTCTGCTCCATCTGGACCTCTAACACTAAGCGAATCCCAGTCAATGTTGGGAAAATTAAAATCTCCTATCACCACCACCCTGTTGCTCCTACATCTTTCCATAATCTGTTTACATATTTGTACCTCTATCTCACGCTCGCTGTTGGGAGGCCTGTAGTACAGCCCCAACATTGTTACCGCACCCTTCCTATTTCTGAGTTCTGTCCATATTGCCTCACTGCTCGAGTCCTCCATAGTGCCCTCCTTCAGCACAGCTGTGATATCTTCTTTGACCAGTAATGCAACTCCTCCACCCCTTTTACCTCCCTCTCTATCCCGCCTGAAGCATCGATATCCTGGGATATTTAGTTGCCAATCATGCCCTTCCCTCAACCAAGTCTCAGTCATAGCTATAACATCATACTCCTAGGTACTAATCTAAGCCCTAAGTTCATCTGCCTTACCTACTACACTTCTTGCATTAAAACAAATGCACCTCAGACCACCACTCCCTTTGCGTTCATCATCTGCTCCCTGCCTGCTCTTCCCCTTAGTCACACTGACTTCATTATCTAGTTCCTTACAGGCTTTTGTTACTACCTCCTTACTGTCAACTGACCTCAATTGGTTCCCATCCCCCTGCCACATTAGTTTAAACCCTCCCCAACAGCGTTAGCAAAAGCACCTCCAAGGACATTGGTTCCAGTCCGGCCCAGGTGTAGACCGTCCAATTTGTAATAGTCCCACCTCCCCCAGAACCGGTCCCAATGTCCCAAAAATCTGAACCCCTCCTTCCTGCACCATCTCTCAAGCCACGCATTCATCCTGACTATTCTTTCATTTTTACTCTGACTATCACGTGGCACTGGTAGTAATCCTGAGATTATTACCTCTGAGGTCCTACTTTTTAACTTGGCTCCTAACTCCCTAAACTCTGCTTGTAGGACCTCATCCCGTTTTTTACCTATATCATTAGTGCCTATGTGCACAATGACAACTGGCTGTTCACCCTCCCCCTTTAGAATGTTCTGCAGCCGATCTGAGACGTCCCTGACCCTTGCACCTGGGAGGCAACATACCATTCGGGAGCCTCGTTTTCGACCACAGAACCGCCTATCTACTCCCCTTACAATCGAATCCCCTACGACTATAGCCCTTCCACTCTTTTTCCCGCCCTTCTGAACAGCAGAGCCAGCCACGGTGCCATGGACCTGGCTACTGCTGCCTTCCCCTGGTGAGCCATCTCCCTCAACAGTATCCAAAACGGTATACTTGTTTTGGAGGGAGATGACCGCAGGGGACTCCTGCGCTGCCTTCCTGCTCTTTCTCTGCCTTTTGGTCACCCATTCCCTTTCTCCCTCAGCAATCCTAATCTGCGGTGTGACCAATTCACTAAACGTGCTATCCACGACCTCCTCAACATCGCGCATGCTCCAAAGTGAGTCCATCCGCAGCTCGAGAGCCGTCATGCGGTCTAACAAGAGCTGCAGCTGGACACACTTCCTGCACGTGAAGGAGTCAGGGTCATCAGCCATGTCCCTGAGCTCCCACATTGAGCAAGTGGAGCATGATACGGGTCTGAGATCTCCTGCCATTTTTAATCTTAAGTTTAAACTTAGTTAAATGAAAAAGGAACGAAAAGTTTTTACCAATCACAATAAAACCAGAGAAATCGAAAAAGCCTTACCTTATAAACACCCCACCGAGTTCTTTTTTTTTGGTTAGAGGAGGAGGGCGGGTGGGAGACATTACAAGTGTGCTGTCTCGGGTTTAGAAACCGCCCAAATATATAGTGTTTTACTTACCCAGCAGCCCCCTGGCCTCCGCCGAAAAACAAAAGGAAATTAAATTTACTTTCAAACTGACTTTCCCAGCTGCTCACTTGCTCACACTCTGCTCCCGAAAAAGCTGCTGCACTGAAAGGAAAGTTATTTTAAACCGCCCAAATATATAGTGTTTTACTTACCCAGCAGCCCCCTGGCCTCCGCCGAAAAACAAAAGGAAATTAAATTTACTTTCAAACTGACTTTCCCAGCTGCTCACTCGCTCACACTCTGCTCCCGAAAAAGCTGCTGCACTGAAAGGAAAGTTATTTTAAACCGCCCAAATATATAGTGTTTTACTTACCCAGCAGCCCCCTGGCCTCCGCCGAAAAACAAAAGGAAATTAAATTTACTTTCAAACTGACTTTCCCAGCTGCTCACTCGCTCACACTCTGCTCCCGAAAAAGCTGCTGCACAGTGACTGTAGGTCCACCTTCTGATGAAAGGCCATTGACATGAAATGTTAACTCTGTTTCTCTCTCCACAGATGTTGCCAGACCTGCTGAGTATTTCCCGCACTTTCTGTTTCTATTACTGTGGGTCCACTTGGTGCCTGTAACAGGGTTTAATTTTAAACACACTGTGTTTTGAGCTCCCCCTTGGTGAATCCATGTTCACTGCTTTCCAATTATAAGGCAAAGAAATGAGCACTACCAGGTTTTCTTAGGTTTAAAGAAAAGTGAAATTTATTAAAACTTAAACTTTAATTCGGTTAATGTCTACGGATATACGACGCGCCCGCACTAGCATTCAGACACGATACACACATGCAAATAGGGACAGAAAAGAGCAGAAGAAAAATAGAGAGGTTTGAGGCAATCTGAAGAGTTTGTTGTTTACTGTGCTTCGAGCTCACTGTAGTCCCTTTGTAAGTAGTCTTGCTTTTCATTGGGGCCCAGTATTCTTCTTAAACCTTGTTCACTGTAGAAGACTTTTCTCTCTTGGGGTTCATGTGTCTTCAACGGGTCTTCAGTTCTGTGAGAAAGAGATGAGAGCAGACAGGAGAGAGGTGTTTTCAGTCCAGGAGCAAAAAGCTTTCTGAGTTTCTTTCTCTCAGCAAGTTCAAATTCAAACAGTCAGTTAGTCATGTGACTAGACTAGCCTGACCAGGTCTTCTGTGTATTGGAGAAGCAGGGACTGGGTCCTTTGTTCCAACACGGTCTGCCAGCATACAAATGTCTTTCCTGTTAGGGGCCTGGCAATTCCTTTCCATTCTCTTCTTCCCAGTCACAATTTTAAGTTTTAATGTTCACATGGTGAAATAATGTGTGCCTCAGTCTTGGCAGCTGGGGGCCTGCATGACACAATACACACCATAGCTCAAATGGCTGTAAAATTTGATATAATTTCTTTGAAACCTGTGTGAAATAGTTGTGGGTGTTGGGGGGTGGGACTGATTTCTCCACAACAAATATGTAGATGAAAACAGAAAGAAATATATTCTAAAAAAATGCAGCAGAAATAAACTCCAAACTGAGGTATTAAAGTTAATAGTAGGCTGTACATTTTCTCCCTAGCACCCAGCAGCCCTGTTTTCTTCAAGCAAGAAGAGGAAACAGCACAAATGAAGCAAAATACCAGTAAAAGGGACATATGACAATGTACACATCATTTGCATTGAACCACCCAGAAATGTGGGCCATTCCTGTACCTGCCAGAAATTACAGTAGAAAAAGGAGTGGCCACAGCAATGGGTGGAGATCCAGGATCATGGAATGCTGTCCAAATTTCCAATTGGGCTTGCCTATCCTCATAAATGACATGGACCTATTTAGAAAATCAAGGCTTGAGTGTCAAAACTGAAGAATTTAAACAAATTGAATAAATTACATGCTTTCTGAGTTTCGCAGCTGCCTTCACTGTGAGAAATACCAGCCTGACTAGAGTTCCCTCAAAGCAGCTCCAACTCTGCTACCATTACTTCATCAGAAGTGCAGCAGAAAACCCATTAACGTGTGTAAATGGGTTTTCTGCTGCACTTCTGACAAAGTTACAGCAGCGGAACAGGAACAGCTCTGAGCAAGTTCCCAGCCTAGTTTTGATTTACCAGCTGTCCTTTTAAATTTAATTGTAGTACATAAGCAGTTTAGTCAATCAACCAGGGTTCAGATTCAAATGCCAAGCTTACATCAATACAATGTTTAAATTTCAGTGGTACAGGCTGGAAATAATTCAAACATTCACAATGCTCATTTGTGTATGACTGACGGCTCTTTTTAACATTTATATGATCAAGTTTTCAAAATCCAAGCAGTTCGAGCATCCGTCACTGCTGCACTTGTGTTAGCCACAATGAGGCATAAGAGAGCAGCCTGGAGTAAGTGCCCAATGATTATTGATTTTCTCTTCGCTTCAGATTGCTGACTGCTCTCTATAATTCTAAGTCTCCCCTCAACAGTAGGCCCCAGATCAAGAGTTTGGTTTGTGAAGAAGTTACAACTGCAGAGTGAACCTGGTGCCAAATTATGTCATCTTGAGCTACACTGGGAACTGGAATGGTAACAGGGCCTAAATAATTTTGCCAACATCTTTAACAGCTGTGGGAAAGAGGAGAGGCTCATTCGTCTGCTTGGATTTGATCCAAAGCCATGTCTCACATTTGTTGGGATTCAGTCCCCAACAACTTAGGTAGATTTCTACATTTTCCTTACAAAACGCCTGCCCACCTCCTCTAAAGGTATTTTTTTTATTTATCGTTGTGTGTGTTTCTCTAAGCTCCTGGAGAGAATGATTACTTTCAGGTGTCAGTGTTGGCAGGGCAGCAAGAACAGAGAAAGTAATGGAAAAATAACCTTGCCCTATTGAAGGAGAAATATTGCAGATGTTGCACTGCCAGTGCAGATTTAGTACTAGAATGCTGTTAGCTCTTGTTTTTCAAATTACTGAACACTCCAAGTTTGTAAACGCACAACATTCCGACAAGTTGCTGTGATTAGGGTCAGCAGTGAGGGGTAAATGCTGCTAAAGGAAGTGTTGGCATTGATTTACCAAGCAAGGAATCTATGATGCTGGCAAGAGTGCTGTGTTGATTGTTAAGAGCATTAAGCTTTCATTAAGCATTGCAGGAGGTAAGAGAGTGGTGCTGTGAAACCATAAGGTAATTTTCTTCTGTAAGGCATTCTAAATAAGCTTAATTTTATGAGAGTTTAAATGTAAGAATGTATTCTCTCTGAGCTTGTACATATGAAATAAAGCTTGTATGCATTAAAGCTTCACTGCTTGGTAACCAGCCAGCAATAGGCCAGCTGCTATGAATGATGACGCTGAGTCAAGACTCAGTTTTTGTTACCAGTCACATCTTTATTGATCGTTGGCAGCTTATAGCGGTGAATACAAAACACCACAGTGTTCGGATTTAGCCTGGGTTTATATAACCTTTAAAAAGAGGCTGGAGCACAACACCACTTGCACAGTAAGCAAATGTATTCACAGCCCTCATTGGCATCAAAGCTCAGTTGCTGCAGGGAAATATTAATCAATATGGATATCAAAGCAAGCAACATCCAACTAGTATCCCCTGAGATGGTTGGGCTTTCTCCTTACCCATTCTGCATAAAATTCAAGCTATATTTCAATCTCGCACACAGAACTACTTGTTTTTTTTAGCTAATCACTGGAGAAAGGCCAAAAGCTGCTGGTCAGAATTAATTGAAATGAACAAATAATAAGAACTACAGAACTTGCCCAAGTTGTGGTTCTGGGAAACTTTTCAGGAAGTTTTAATGGATTCCATATCTTACTGAAGGATCTTTATTTATTGCTGTGACTTTGAGGACTGTTTCTTGAGGCAGATGTGAATGGCCTACTTCTTCCACAAATGTAAATTTAACCAGTCTTTCAGGCAGCACATACTACAGTGACTTATGTGAAAGACTAACTATGATATTCTATGTTTTTCTAGTTACCCTGGACCATTGGATTCAACCAATTGTACAATAAATGGTATCCCAACAATGTTGTCATGGTTAATTCCAATACAAAATAAAACACAGTCTGCAGTTGGAAAGTTCATAAGGGAAACTAGTGTATAATTGAAGAATTATGAACTGAATGCAACTGCCAGTGGCTTAACTAACACTACAGCTGCTTTTTATCAAGACTGCAAACTTCTACTTAAATATTGAAGAAACGTGCCGCATTTTGTGGTTCTGTTTTTAGGCCACTCACAATTTTTTTTAAAATTCACAGGATTTGGGCATCGCTGGCCAGGCCAGCATTTATTGCCCATCCCTAATTGCCCTTGAGAAGGTGGTGGTGAGCTGCCTTCTTGAACCGCAGTCCATGTGGTGTAGGTACTGAATTCCACACTGGTACATGTACTATCTCGTGTTTCATGCATGTGCAGATCACTCAGCATTTTGCTGTTAATGCACGCAACAGGAAGTACCTTAGCTGACTCTTAGCCAGTGAACATACCTTACAGGACTGGGGGAAAAAAATCTAATTTAAGTTGAAATTTAACTTGAGCTTCTCCCAGGAAATAAAAACAATTGTAAGTACAGTTTATTTCTTGTGTTTATTATGTGCTTGTGCAGAGGTTAGTGTCAATTATGAGCATTGAGAAACCCAGAAAAAGCTCCAGATTAGCCAGGCTGTGGCTTATTGTGCAGCTTTTCAGCAGGTATACATCATGATGCAATAAGGTCTTAGTATGGGGAAATATACAAGAATATCTACCCTACACTTACAAAATCTAGTTGGCTGTCTGAAACTTTTAGTGAGTTTCCAGCTGCAAGTTACAAGAGATAAGCATTACATGTTTTCTTTCCACCAGTTTGATATGGATTGCTGTCTTCAATGCCTCAGTCGAGTCCACAGTGGGGATTTGCACTGTAAAATCCAATGGAACTTAATCTATCTATATTTGAGCAGCTGCTGCAAGTCTTCTGCTATTTTATGACAAATATGAATTAGCAACAAAAACGTAAACAGGTTTGAAGCATGTGTGATATGCTGGAGCATGGCAGACCCCTCACCCACCCCTCACACATCTTAGCTTTCAGTTGAGTCAAAGGGAACATTTGAGAAGAGTAACAAGAATCAGCCAAACACCTCTGGTTTGGACTCCCAGCTCTTCCTGAAGAGCATCAACCTGACATAATTAATAGGATCACGCCTTCCACAGACCGCCATTGCTGACTGCGACAAAAATGGCATGCCACAGTGAAAAGGCCGAAAATTGTACTTAAGCAGTCACTGGCAGGGAGGAAGAGGGTCCAGAGCCCATTGGCCCTGTGTTCCACCACCACCCCCCCCCCCCCCTTCCACCCCACCCTCTTTGTAAGGGGGCCACAAATAAACCAATAAAATAATTTCTTTTCCCTTTTCTTCAGGGTCAAGACCGCAGCCCTGACCTGAACCTGACCCCCTGATGGGTCCTACAACAGCCTGGTAAACCTCCCACAACTGGGTAAACTAGCCATCAGTTCTGAGAAGCTGGGGATGCAGGAACTCTTGATTTAGGAATTCTCGCCACTGACCCAGCCCCAACACCTCTGTGTCAATGACATTGTTTGGGCAGGGGAGGATCTGGTTCCAACAAAGCACACAGAAAACTTCTAAGAAGGTTGGGACCCAGTATATATTTATTCATTTTCAGGATATGGGTGTTGCTGGCAATACTTGCATTTATTACCCATTTCCAGTGCAGCTGAGTGGCTTGCTAGGCCAATTCAGAAAGGAGTTAACACATTAGTGCGGGACTGGAGTTACGTACAGGGCCAGACTGAGTAAGGATGGCAGGTTTCCTCCCCTAAAAGACATAAGTAAACCAGTTGGATTTTTACAACAATTTGACAGTTCACGGTCACTTTTATTGATACGTTCTTCAGTACCAATATGAATTTCATAATTCTCAAACTGTCATGGTGGGATTTGAAATTCATGTCCTCTAGAGTACTAGTCCAGTAAAATGGTCAACATACTACCATAGCCAACCAAGTTTGCTGTGCACCAGCCTGAGTACAATGGAAATTTTCCAGAAGCACAGAACATCTTCAGCACCAGAGTACCTCTGAAAGGGCTAACACTTTAAATACAGGTTTTCGTTTCATTTTCTTTAATCTTTGACTTTTTCTGTTTTCTCATATAGCTGGTCATTTATCTCACTGATGCTTATGGGATCTTGTTGTGCTAAAATGGCTGCCATATGGGGCCTCGTAACACCAATCATTCTGCCTTATAGTAATTAATTCTACATGAAGCACTTTGAAATCTTCCCTGGGAGATGTGTTAAGGACATATATGAATACAAGGGCAATCCTGTCATAAGTGTAGAGATGTGTCCACTAAGGACTACTGGTGTTGACACCACTAAAGTTCACAGGATCAGCAAGAGATCACTTGTTTGACATGTTTGTGACACTAGGGATGCATATAAAGCACTCAGCAATCCTAAGATTCAAAGCGTGCTGAGTGAAGTCAGCCTGCCTCAGAAAGGTCACTGGCTCCTCCCCAGAAAGAAAGTTTCAGCTGCCCACTGTATGGGCGGGCGTATGGGTGCGAAATTATCATTATTTGGAAAAACCTTGTGAGTCCAAGCCTGGAACTCCTAACGTGGGGCCCACAATTGCCATTCCTGAGGCTAGTACACTTCCTTCTTCAGGATTACTAGTCCAGTAAAATAACCAGTAGACCACCATACCCAACCCAGTTTACTGTGTTTGGGTTACAGTGGGAATTCTCCACTACCCCAGATCCTGATGCCCCAGTGATGTTTCCTAGGCCAGGGACATGAGAACTTCCAAAATTAGGATTTTTAAAAATTCAATAACCTTACAAGAGTCAGGCAGAGGCTCTGTCATTTACAAGGTTCTGCAGGATATCCCATTCAAGGGGAGGTCTCTGGACCCTATTCTGTTTTCTGATGCACATCCTTTGACGCAAAGGAAGATGGTTGTGGTTGTTGGAGGTCAATCATCTGAGCTCCAGGACATCATTGCAGGAGTTCCTCAGGGTAGTGTCCTAGGCCCAACCATCTTCAGCTGCTTCATCAATGACCTTCCTTCAATCATAAGGTCAGAAGTGAGGATGTTCGTTGATGATTACACAATGTTCAGCACCATTCGTGACTCCTCAGATACTGAAGCAGTCCATGTAGAAATGCAGCAAGAGCTGGACAATATCCAGGCTTGGGCTGATAAGTGGCAAGTAACATTCGCACCACCACAAGTGCCAGGCAATGACCATCTCCAAGCAGTGAAACACAATCTGTCCCTTGAGACAGAGCTCAATACACACATAGGGAAAGTAGCTACCACCTTTGGCCAACTCGTGAAATGTGCATGGGATAACACCAAGCTGACCCTTAGGACCAAGCTTAGTCATTAGTCATCCACAGCTCAGTGGTAGTGCTCTCACCTTGGAATTAGAAGCTTGTGGGTTTGAGTCCCAGTCTAGGGTTGGTATTTCAGTGCAGAACTAATCAAAAAAGAGTAGTGGAGTTCTCCTGGTGTCCTGAGCAACCTTTATCCTTCAACTAACACACTAAAAGCAATCATGTCATGATCTTATTGCTGTTCTGGTGCAGACCTGATGGGCCAAGTGGCCTCCTTCTGTGCCATAAACTTTCTATCTTTCTAAGCTCCTGGTTTATAAGGTCTGTGTTCTCAGCACCTTGCTGTATAGCTGTGAAACATGGGTGACTTACAGCTATGAGAAAATCTCAATAATTTCCACTAATTGAGCTAACTGACCAGGGCATCATGGTACAGGAAGCCATTCACGTGTGGGAAGCAAAAAGGAATGTAGTTGTAGTAGCGGACAGGATAGTGAGGGGGATTGATACTGTTCTCTGCAGTAAAGAGCAAGATCCCAAAAGGCTGTGTTGTCTGCCTGGTGCCAAGGTTTGGGACATCTGCTCAGGGCTGGAGAGGAACTTACAGTGGGAGGGGAAGGATCCAGTCATGGTCCATGTAGGTACCAATGATATAGGCAGGACAAGGAAGGAGGTTCTGCATAGTCAGTTTGAAGAGCAAGGCACCAAATTAAGAAGCAGACCTCAAAGGTAATAATATCTGGGTTATTACCTGAGCCATGTGCAAATTGGCATAGGGCAAATAAGGTTAGAGAAATTAATGTGTGGCTCAAATACTGGCATGGTAGAAGTGGGTTCTGGTTTGTGGGACACTGACACCAGTACTGGGGAAAGTGGGGGCTGTACCGTTGGGACAGTCTACACCTGAACTGTGCTGGAGCTGGTGTTCTAATGAGCCGCATAACTAGGGAAGTAGAGAGGGTTTTAAACTAAAGCGTAGGGGCAAGGGATCAAATTTGGGAAGATGTGGTAAATCAAAGGGTAGAGACAATGCAAGACAGAAAGGCATTAATATGGGAAAAAATAAGAAGACCGTGACAGGAAGGGACAGAGAGTACAAATCTAAGAGTAAATCAGCAGTCAAGGGTAAATGTTACAAAAATAATAAAGGGACAAAACTAAAGGCTCTGTATCTGAATGCATGTAGCATTCTAAACAAAACGGATGAACTGATAGTGCAAACAGAAATAAATAAGTACGATCTGATTGCCATTACAGAGACACGGCTGCAGGATGACATAGATTGTGACCTGAATATTGAAAGGTACATGACATTTAGGAAGGACAGGAAGCTAGGAAAAGGTGGAGGGGTGGCTCTGTTAATGAATGATGGTATTAGCACATTAGAGAGGGATGACCTAAGTTCAGGAATCCAGGATGTAGAAGCAGTTTGGGTAGAGATGAGAAATGATAAAGAAAAGAAGTCAGTTGTGGGAGTGGTGTACAGGGCTCCTAACAGTAAACACATGGTAGGACAGAGTATAAAGGAAGAAATAATTGGAGCTTGTCTGAAAGGTATGGTGATAATCATGGGGAATTTTAATCTACATATAGACTGGAAGAACCAGATAAGCAAAGGTAGCCTAGATGAATATTTTCAGGACAGTTTCTTAAAACAGCACATTCTGGAGCCAACCAGAGAGCAGGCTATACTGGACCTGGTATTGTGCAACAAGATAGGATTAATTGATGACCTCATAGTGAAGGTGCCCCTAGGTAGCAGCGAACATATGATTGAATTTTACTTTCAGTTTGAGGGGGAGAAGAATGAGTCCAAGACTAGTATTTTAAACTTTAATAAGGGCATTATGACATTTAAGGGGATATTTCAGAATACACAGAATAGATACATTCCAACGAGAAATAATAATTCCAAGGGGAGGACTCACTATCCGTAGTTAACTAGAAAAGTTAAATATAGTATCAAACTTAAAGAAAAAGCACATAATTGTGCAAAGATGGGTGGCAGGTCAGAAGATTGGACAGAATATAAACAACAGCAAAGAACGACTAAACAGTTGATGGGGCAGCACAGGTTTCTGCCAGGTGCTCCAGTTCCCTCCCACAGCCAAAGACTTGCAGGTTAATAGATAAATTGGCCATTGTAAATTGCCCCTAGTGTAGGTAGGTGGTAGGAGAATGGTGGGGATGGGGTAGGGAATATGGGATTAATGTAGGATTAATATAATGGGGTTGTTGGTTGGCACAAACTCAGTGGGCTAAAGGGCCTGTTTCAGTGCTGTATTTTTAAATTAAAAAAAATAGAGTACAGAGAAAGCTAGCTAGAAAAATAAAAACAGATTGTAAGAGTGTCTTTAGATATTTAAAAAAGACGAGTTAACAAAGTGAGCCTTGGCTCTATACAGAGTGAGTCTAGGGAAAATAAGGAGATGGCAGATGAACTGAGCAAGTATTTTGCATCAGTCTTTACTATAGAGGATACAAGTAACATCCCAGAATTAGCTGTAAATCAGGAAATGGAAGGGAGGGAGGAACTCAAGAAAATTACAATCACCAGGGAAGTGGTACTGAACAAATTGTTGGAGCTGAGGGCTGACAAGTGCCCAGGTCCTGATGGACTTCATCCTAGGGTGTTAAAAGAAGTGGCCAGTGAGATAGTTGATGCATTGTTTTTTTCCCAAAATTTTCTAGATTTGGGGAAGGTTCCATTAGATTGGAAAATAGCCTATGTAACTCCTTTATTCAAAAAGGGAGGGAGACAGAAAGCAGGAAACTACAGGCCAGTTAGCTTAACATCTGTCTTACGGAAAATGTTAGAATGGCAGGGCACTTCGAAAAATTCAAGGTAATCAGGCAGAGTCAACATGGTTTTGTGAAATGGAAATCATGTTTAACCAATTTATTGGAGTTCTTTGAAGAAGTAACATGTGCTGTGGATAAAGGGGAACCGGTTGATGTACTGTACTTAGATTTCCAGAAGGCATCTGATAAGGTGCCACATCAAAGGTTATTGCGGAAAATAAAAGCTCATGCTGTAGGGGGTAACATATTGGCATGGATAGAAGATTGGCTAGCTAACAGGAAACAGAGAATAGGCATAATTGGGTCATTTTTTGGTTGGCAAGATGTAACTAGTGGTGTGCTGCAGGGATCAGTGCTGGGGCCTCAGCTTTTTACAATTTATATAAATGGCTTAGATGAGGGGATCGAAGGTATGGTTGCTAAATTTGCCAATGACACTAAGATAGGTAGGAAAGTAAGTTGTGAAGAGGACATAAGGAGGCTACAAAGGGGTATAAATAGGTTAAGTGAGTGGGCAAAGATCTGGCAAATGGAGTATAATGTGGGAAAATGTGAAACTGTCCATTTTGACAGGAAGAATAAAAAAGAAGCATATTAGCTAAATGGTGAGAGATTGCAGAGCTCTGAGATGCAGAGGAATATGGGTGTCCTAGTTCATGAATCATAACAGGTTATTATGCAGCTTCAGCAAGTAATTAGGAAAGCTAATAGAATATTATCATTTATTGAGAGGGGAATTGAATACAAAAGTTGAGAGGTTATGCTTCAGTTATACAGGGCATTGGTGAGACCACGGGCTGAATTTTACAGACCCCCCAACATCGGTGGGGCGGGTGGGGGGGGGCGGAAATGCTTCTGGGAGAGGGTCGCCACCCACCACGACACCGGGAGGGACTGACCCGATCTTACTGGGAGCAGCAAAGCCTAGTGGTGGCCCCCCTGCCACTCAGCGACTGGACCACCATTAACATATTGAAATAAATTTAAATTAAGGAATTAATGATACTTACATTCCCATCGTCTGTCCCAGTGTGATCTTCCTGCCACTGGCCAGCATTACCAAACCTTCAGATCCCCGTCCAGGGAACCGAGACAGAACAATGGTATGGAGGGGGGAGGAGGTAGGTGCGGGGAGGTAGGTGTGGGGTCATAGTAATATGATTGGTGTAGGGGATGGTGGGAAGGGTTATAGTTTCAATTTTTGCACTTTGCGGGGGAAGGTCAGGACAAGGTAAGTATTTTGGATGGGGGGAGAGGGCAAGTATTTAATTCTATGGTTACTGGGGGATGAGAGAGGGGCGAAATAAACATTTTTAATTTTATTTATTCAATGTCTCTTTAAATTTTTGAATTCAACGGTAAGGCTCAAAGTCCTTTCAAAATGGCATCAGTGCTTGTGCAAAGGCAGCTGACGCCATTTCTGGGGAGGGACAGCCCGCCCCATCCATGTCATCTGGGGAACCGAGGGGGCGGCCCACCCTGGCTATTTAAATGAGTCGCCCAGCTTAATATCGCGGCAACACCGTGATGTGGAGCTCCGCAGGCGGGCCACCATTGTTTTCACCTGCCGCCAATTTCAGCAGCGGGTATATAAATTTCAGCCCCATGTCTGGAGTACTGTGCACTGTTACAACCAGGTGAAAAAGAGGTCTAGGGGCTTCCTCTCAGCCTTTGCCTGGTTTGACCGTAACAGGGTTTAATTTTTAAAACACCATGTTTTTAGCTCCCCTTCAGTGAATCCTCATTCACTGCTCTCCAATTGTAAGACAAAGAAATCAACCAGACAGGTTTTCTTAGATTTAAACAAGAAAGGTATAAGTTTATTAACTTTAAAACTCTAATTCAGTTTAAACTACTAAAAATATGCGACGCAGCCACGATAGCATGCATACGCGATAAACACACACGCAGATAGAGACAGAAAAGGAGCAAGAATAAAAGGGGAAAAGTTTGAAGCTATAGCTGGAGGTTATTTACTGTCCTTTGAGTTCAATGTAGAGTCTTTGATTGCATTTAAACCTTGCCGTTTCATTGGGGCCCAGTGCACGCATTCAAACATGTTTCAATGTAGGAGTCTTTTCTCTTGAGTGACTTCAGTGAATCTGGAAATTCGTGAGAGAGAGAGAGAGAGCCAGGGAGAGAGACCTTCCTTCACTTTTGTCTTCAAAGCTGTCTCTGTCTTCACACTGTCCTATGAGCACAATTCAAAAACCCTGGGCCAGCAGGTTAGTCATGTGACTAGTTGCTTTTTAACAAACTCTCCTGCGTTTTGTGGATTCCTTTCACTTTAGCAGACACCTGCAGTGGTGGGGGTTCGGGGGACAGGGACGGGGGGGAATGAAATACTGGCTTGTTCCACCTTCAATATCTGGTGATCAAAATCCATTTAGGTTAATTGGATCAGGGAGCAGTTCCATTGTCTTTCCTATTCTTAGAATGCAAATTTTTACAGCCACTGCTGATCTCTTTACACAATTCATCTCTTCAGTCCAGCAACAGTTTGAAATTAATGTTTCACATGATGAAATTAATATGCCTCATTCGTGGCAGGTGGGGTCTTCATGACACCTTCACACCCAGTCAAATGAAATGCGATTTTCAGAAAAGCATTTCATCAAAAGGGATTAGAGAGAAGAGTAGGTACAGGAGCAAGCACATGCATCACTCTCATTTATTCTCATTCATTCAAAAATCCTAAAAATTGTTACAGCCTGTCTTTTCGTGGTAGCAGTACTGCTTTAAACTGCCCTTTTTGGCATCCCAATAAACATGTGATTTTTGGGGAAGTTTGTCAGTTTGCACATTTCCATGACTGCCTCGGGTGGCTTTGTTCCTGTTGAGGTCTGCAGGGGGAGTGTTAGATTTAATTAGCCCTAAATTGGAATTCTACTCAGGAGAGTCAGTAGTGGGTTGATATATTCTGAACTGCCTTTCAGTGCTTTGATGAGTCATGCAAAGGCTTTTCACCTTAGGGGATGGTTGGTTCCCTTTTCTCCTGACTGTGCGGATGGTTTCCTTGCTAATTTTCCCTTTGTCCTCTGGGACAATCCTGCTTTCAGCTTTTTGCCCAGACTCTATTGCACTCCCCTATGGCACTTCAACTAGGTGAGGCATCACCCCCACGGTTTCTCTGCCCTCTTGAGGACTTTCGTTGTCTCTGCCGATTCCTGTAAATTCTGGTGGGGTGCTTCTAGTGTCTGCATTTACATAGGGATATGTGGGGTCTAACGTATCAAACATTTCAGGGTTGGCTGACCGGACAGTAGGGGTTTCCATCTGGGAATCTTCCAGGATTGGCTTTAAGCTGCCCTCTTTGTCCCTTTTTTCCCTTTCCTCTCTCACATTTTGCCAGCCTTGTGCTTGTCTGTCCCCTTTTGTTCTCGGCAGGGGTCCCTTACAGTTCACCAGCCCTCTGCTGGAGGGTTCTTCAAGCACTGATACAGGACTTAGGGGTGTAGATTTCACTGGAGGTTGGAGTTTCCCCTCAACTTGGCACATGTGGCAACTTCTACAGTACTCCACCACATCTTTGTGGATTTTTGGCCAGTCAAACTGCTGTCTTATGCGGGCTTTGGTTTCTCGTATGTCGACATGTACAGCCACTGTAATGTCATGGGCCATTCTTAATATTTCTCTCCAGTACCTCTGTGGCACCACTAACTGGTGAACCACTGTCCACTCTTTGTCCTCAGGTCTGTGAGGAGAATTCCATTTCCTCATCAGTACCTCAGTCTTTAAATAGTATCAATCAGGGACTCCCTCTGCTTCAATTTCAGACTGGGCAGCCTGTGCTAACTCTCTCAGTACTGGGTCGGCTCGCTGAGCCTCAGCTAGGGAAGATTCATTGAATTCATTCCTTGGGTCTTCTAACTTTCCAAAGAAAGTCTCAGACAGACAGACATCATGGTCATCTGCCTGCAGTGCCAATTCAGTCTCCTCTGGGGGAGCTGGTTTGATCATGGCCTGATCCGCTACACATTCAGGGAAATTGCAGGGGACCGCCTGCTGCCACTGCCCTGTCTCTCTGACCTCCTGTGGTCTCTCTTTCACTACTGCGGAAACTACCACCTTCACCCCCGCTAGATCATCACCTAGGAGCAGATCAACCCCCTCCACAGGCAAGCTAGGGACAATCCCTACGGTCACCCGTCCCGAAACTAGGTTGCACTCCAAGTGGTACAGGCATACAGTACCATTTAGCACCATTCTGGTATTTACTGCACTCTCTTGGGAAAGGTCAGGCCTTTTCCCAGTAAAATAACTCCCGTGGCCCCTGTGTTCCTGAGGATTACTATGGGCTTGCTTGCCCCGCTCGAGAGGTATGGGGTTACTCTCCCTTCAGACACAAAATCCTGATAACCTTCAGGATCCCTATTAAATTTTCCTGTACTCACAGCAGTATGCTTTCTGGGTCTTACAACTGCTGCAGTTAAAGCCACAGCTTGTTCGGCTTTGCTAACGCGACATGAAATCCTGTGACATTGATCACAAGTCGTGGGAGTCAGTTGCCGGCGTTCGCCAGAGCTGGTGGGCAGCCATAAAGACGGGGCTAAAGTGTGGCGAGTCGAAGAGACTTAGTAGTCGGCAGGAAAAACGACAGAGGCGCAAGGGGAGAGCCAACTGTGTAACAGCCCCGACAAACAAATTTCTCTGCAGCACCTGTGGAAGAGCCTGTCACTCTAGAATTGACCTTTATAGCCACTCCAGGCGCTGCTTCACAAACCACTGACCACCTCCAGGTGCTTATCCATTGTCCCTCGAGATAAGGAGGCCAAAGAAGAAGAAACTAATTACTGTTAAAACTTACTGAAGACTCAGAAATCTCTCCTAGTTAGACTAACCAAACATACAACTTGGTGAACAGCGGTGGCTCTTGCCATAAAACACCCTGAAAACTTTGAAAAACAACTTTAAAGAAGATTGGAAAGTCAGACTTGAAAAGTATGGCACCAAAACTGCAGAACTTGAGATGGATCTGTGGGGAGTTCCAGAGCTGCTTTGTAGATGAAGTGGAGGCATGGATAGACAGGGAGTCAGCTTGCAGAGGCATTCAGGCTGCACTACAGAGGCGTGGTGGTCTGTGAAAAATAATCCTGTCCGGCGATGGCAGTGTTCGACTCGGAGAGCCAAACAATGGTTGGGGATCTGGCAAGCAATCCTTACAAAGGGTCGAAAATTGTTTTTAATGGTGCACTGAGCAGGCAGAATCTGGAAAACCAAATCCCTAGCGAGGGCAGATCCAAGGTCAGCACCATTACACGTGGCTACTGCGAGGCAGCATGGAAAAAAATCAGCTGCAAATACTTGATACTCCAGGGAAGGGAGTGAAGAGATTATTGAAATAACGCTGCATAGTTGCATTCAAGAAATAAATACCTAGTCTAGCAGAGAGATTTCTTGGGGAAAGACAGTGGCCACAGAGGGAGTCAGTACAAGGCTGAGAAGTGTGGAAAAACTTCTAATACTGGGAGGAAAATTTCAAACAGCAAATAAACTATCTAGAAAGCTTAAAAAGCCATGGATCTTAAATTTATGCTACCAGAGAGGTTTGGACACATGGAAGGACCCTGAAAGATAACTCTGCTTCTCTCTCCACAGATGCTGCCAGACCTGCTAAGTTTCTCCAACACTTTCTGCTTTGCTTCCAGATTGCCAGCAGCCCCACTCTTCAACAGTGAGGTAAGTATTTATTTGGCAGCTGTCAGGAAGTAGATGCTGGGGTGCTTTAAATAGGGCCCCAGCACCTGCTACACAGCTGAACCAATGTCCATCATGGTGCCAGATGTCCCGCCTCCTGCCACGTAATATGGGGGGGGAGGGGCGGCACATCTCCGTGATGCTAATGATCCTCCGCAATTAATATAGTGAGGGCTCAGCGATGGGTAGTAAAATTCAGCCCTGTATATTCTGCAGAATCAAGAATTTTCTCTTTTAAGTAGTAGAGCTTGTATAGACCTTCATCTTATCAGGAAAGTGGAAGAAATTAAGTAGCAAGAATCCAGGAGTCACTTCCAAAAAGACTTTCCGAAACTATTTACTGGTCTGGGAAGACTTAAGACCGAATATAGTATTACTTTGTGAAAAGATGCTAAATCTGTATGTCTTTTCACACCTAGGAAAATACCACACCAACCTCTGCTAGAAGAGCTGACCAGTATGGGAATCATTTCTTCTGTCACTAAGTTTACGGAGTGGTGCTCTGGAATGGTTCCAGTTCCTAAACGGAACAGTGCTCTTAGCATGTGTGTAGAATTAACTCAACATGGCTGTGGCAAGAGACATTCATCCGATGTCCTCAGTAGATGAAAGCTTGGCAAAATTATCCAAAAGAACCATGTTCACAAAGCTGGAAACGAATAGTGGCTTCTGACAAGTCTCGTTGGTTGAGAAGTCAAGGTTATTGACAACCTTCATAACTCCTTTCAGAAGACTTGTTTTAATTGTTTACCATTCAATATAACATCAACACTGGAAATATTCCAAAGAACTATGTCGAACATTCTACAGGGCCATAGAGGAATAATCTGTCCTCTGGCCGACATCTTAGTCCATGGGGAATCCATCGAAAAACATGACTTGAGGGTTAGAGCAGTTTTGAATAGTCTACAAAAAAGAGGCCTTACATTTAATGAAAAGTGTGAATTCTCAAAAAAGTCTATTCGTTTCCTAGGGCACACGGTTAGTAGCAAGGGCATAATGGCAGCCCCACAAAAGATGAGAGCTATTAGTGAATTCCCAATTCCTACTTTTGTGAGACATCTTCAACGATTCCTTGGAATGGTTAATTAGCCGGCAAAATTTCTGCCCAATCTTGTGCAATTTACTGATCCCTTAGTTTAGTTTAGTTTAGAGATACAGCACTGAAACAGGCCCTTCGGCCCACCGAGTCTGTGCCGACAATCAACCACCCATTTATACTAATCCTACACTAATTCCATATTCCTACCACATCCCCACCTGTCCTTATATTTCCCTACCACCTACCTATACTAGGGGCAATTTATAATGGCCAATTAACCTATCAACCAGCAAGTCTTTGGCATGTGGGAGGAAACCAGAGCACCCGGAGGAAACCCACGCAGACACAGGGAGAACTTGCAAACTCCACACAGGCAGTACCCAGAATTGAACCCGGGTCGCTGGAGCTGTGAGGCTGCGGTGCTAACCACTGCACCACTGTGCCGCTTAAGATAAGCATTAAGGAATGCTCAAGCATGGTGTTGGAATGCACATCAGGCATTTCAAAGGATCAAGGAAATGCTGATTTCAGCAGATATCTTAGCGCATTATAACCCCTCACTACCGACCACAATTGCAGCAGAAGCTTCATCTGCAGGGTTAACAACAGTCCCTTTTTCAAGAACAGCCAGATGGATGTCGAACAATAGTTTATTATGCGTCTCGAGCATTGTCTGAGACTGAGATGAGGTATGCCATCAGTGAGAAAGAAGCTCTCGCAATCAGGTGGGCTTGTGAGAAGTTATCAGATTATATCACCAGCTTAAAGGTCATCAAAGCGGCAGACCACAAACCCCTAGTTTCCTTACTTGATGAAAAGCAACTTGCTAGAATGCCTCCAAGAATCCAGAGATTCCAGTTGAGACTCATGAGATTCACGTATGAAACGGTATATGTAAAGGGCAAACTGTAAACAACAGCAGATGCATTGTCCAGAGCTACTGTTGACCATGCTACACAACAGGATGTTAATCTCATTAATGAGATTGAGTTATATTCTCAGTTCACTGCATCACAATGGCCGGCAAGCTCAAAAAATCTCCAAGCAATTCGTCATACCCAGATGCAAGATGAAGAGTGCATCCGTATCCGCCAATATTGCATGCAGGGTTGGCCATAGCAACGTCCCAGTGGTACGGTGATGAAAATCCTTTTTGAGCACAGAAAGCACTTTGCTATTGTGGATGATTTGCTGGTATATGACGAGAGGCTGGTGAATCCGGTCTCATTCTGGGCAGTCGTCTTGGAGAAAATACACCAGGGCCACATGGGTATCACAAAATGCAGAACACGGGCTCAGTCGTCCATGTGGTGGCCGGGAATGGAGATATAGAAGAAATGATTTCTAATTGCCAGGTATGTGCAGTGCACAGACCAGACCAGAGGGAACCCCTTATCTCAACCCAATTTCCAACCGGACTGTGGTAACATCTGGGGATGGATCTATTCATGTTTAATGGGAGATCCTACCTGATTATCATTGATTGATTATTTTTCCAGGTGGATCAAAGTCAAATGTTTGTGCACAATGACTACTGAGACAGTCATTTGAGCTTTAATGGAGATCTTTGCAACGCATGGCATTCCTGATCAGATTCTGGCAGATAATGGTCCTCAATTTGCAAACGACTACTTCAGGCACTTTGTGGAAAACTCTATATTTGTACGTCTTACAAGTTCCCCTAGATAGCCTCAATCGAAAGCTGAAAGAGGAGTCAGAACTATCAAAGCACTGTTAAAGAAGAATGAAGATTTTCAAACAGTATTCCTAAACTACAGATCTACTCCTTTGTTATGTGGATTAGCACCATCAGAACGATTACTGGGAAGGACGCTCAAAACACAACTTCCCATCCCACCCAAAAAATTACTTCCAGAACTAAAAGTCCAGGATTATCAGAGAGTTCAAGACAGAGAGAAGTCTTATCAAAATTAACAAGCTTATAACTATAACAGGAGATATCATACCAGGAACCTACCCAACTTGATGGAAAGAGAAAAGATATGGGTACGAGACCGAGGCAGAGAAGGAGTAATTGTCCAGAGAGATTATAATCAACAGCGATCTTATTCAGTACATACTTCAGAAGGTACTATAAGAAGAAAAAGGAGAAATCTTACTTCTATTCATCAAAGACATCAATCAGTCATACAGTTAGATAAAGCAGATGTTGAACCTGAAATTCTGAAAGCACCGGATACGACAAACCTCATAGAAGGCCGTCCAAGTCAAGAAATAAGAGTTCAGAGAAAGACGACTGATCTTCCGAGTCTGACAACAACACCAACAGGGAGAGTTGTGAAGTCTCCTGACAGATTGAATCTATGATGTCAGAGACTTGTGGGGAGATGGGGTAGTATGTAAAAGTAAAAATGAATATACAAAAAATATATGGACGAAGACTTGGGGGAGATGTAGTAATAAGGGTTTGAAAACCTTAATGTCTGGGACAGTGTGAGTAACACCTCCCACTATGATGATATAAAAGATCACATGAGAGAGACAGATTTGAAGGTGAAGAAGCAACATGGCATCAGTGGAGTTCGACATACTTATGTAAAATTGTATATAGTTCTTTAACATGTAATAAACTAGTTATTGTTAAAATTTACCAAAGTCTCAGTAATTTCTCCTAGCTAGGAAACATACAACAGATCACGTTTCAATAAATTTGATAATCTGCAGGCAGATAAAATGATGAATAAAAGCTGCAAGATTGTTGTAAAAACCCTACTATTTCACTAACGTCCTTCAGGGAAGGGAAGTTACTTGCTGTGCCCTACACGTGACTCTCATCTCATATGATGTGATTGGCTGTTAATGCATTTTGGATGATGAGACAGTAAGTACTGCCTGGTCAGCATTACCCACATCCCAAGGGAAAATTTTGAAACATGTGATTAGCTTATCTTATGAAATTGCACCTGCTGTTTTTCACCACAGCTGGCTGAATCTTGCGCCAGCTTCTGAGGAAAAGCAGTGTATGTATATTAAAATGATCAATAAAGAGCTATATAATTATAGCGCTGATGCTGTGGCTCAGTTGCTAACACTCTTACTTTTGAGTCAGAAGGTTGTGGGTTCAAGCCACCCTCCAGAGACTTGAGCCCATAATGTATGCTGACATTCTCTGTGCATAGCGAGGGAATGCTGCATTCTCAGAGGTGCTGTCATTTGGATGAGGTATCAAACAAATAACTTGTCTGCTCTTGCAGATGGCTGTAGGTTATTCCATAGCACTGTTCAAAGCAGAGCAAGGGATTCCTCTGTGGTGCTTTGCTAATATTTATCCCTCAACCAACATCGTTAAAACAGTTTAGTGGGTCATTATCTCATTGTTGTTTGTGGGACTGGGTTTTGTAGTTTAAAAGTGCTTTCCCCATTTGTGAGACATGTAAATAATTATTTAAGCAACCATGTCATTTACCAAATTAATCAATTAATTTATTTATCTACTTTTAGCAGGAAAAACATCATCTATTTATTTTCCAGGAACGAATCAAAAATCACTATCTCTGATGGAATCTTTTACAAACTCCTTTCCAAATTCTTTCAATGGGGGCATGATATCCTTCCCCACTTCCACACCTCACACTCGCACCTCTCCCTCCAAACAGCATAACCATTAACTCATCATGAGCACGAGAGATTGGCTAGTCTTAAAAAAAGGTATTGGAGAGAGAAAAAGAATTGACACTTCTATCTCGGATAAAAATTAGGTAAGATTATACTATTGTTACAACTGAGGCTGGAGGAGTGCACTGTCTTTCTCTAGTTCCACTTCTCCATGGGTCACAACATATATTTAAATGTTTTACCCACTTACCGATTCGGCCAATTATATAGACTATTTTTATTTCAGAATAAAATCCACCAACCAGGCTTCTTCAATAAACAACAAAATTATTAATTTATTATAAAACAAGACATATTCAGTAAAGATGCAAAGCTTACTAACACACAGGTTGAAATGTGAAAGTTCCCTTCTAAATTAGCCCACACCAGCTAAAGAAAAAATAAAGAAGCTTTCTCTGCAGAGATTTTGTTACAAAAAAGATGTAAAAAAATACTTTGGCCAAATACTTGGTAATTCATGAAGATAAAAGAATAAGATATGGGATGTTCTTTGGTCTGGTGTCCAGATACACATAGACGGCTGTCACTGGGATCTTTTGGCGCAGTTCTCTTCAGGCGATGTTGAGGCTTAGTCTGGCAGGCATTTCAGGAGAAATATGGCATCAGTTTCTCTATTTCCCGCACTGGATTCTCAGGGTTTCTCAAAGAGATGGAAAAGGATGAGCTGGTGGTTTCTCTCTTAACAGGCTTACCCTCAACTAACTCAAAACAATATCTGAAACGAAACCAACTCTTGAACACCATAAATCTTGACATGTCACTTCTCTGTAAACAACTCCCCTCGTCAGAAGGCTCCTGCTGTTTACTTAGCTGAAGACATGTGACTGCCAGTGACCTTTTTAAAAATAACCTAAGTCCAGCATCTATGGAATCTCTTCAGTCTTTCAAATGAATCTATTTCCATAATTTTTAAGCATAAGTCCTCAAAACATATTAAAAATGGAAGCACTTTCATAAAACTATCAAAAGATTATAAGACAACCATGCTTTTGTTTTATACTTATGCACAACTACATTAGTGTTGTGCTACTTGATCAAAGTGTTTGCTTGCTTTGATATATGTTATCATCTTGTTCTGTAACCTCAGTTTAAGTTCCTTTAGTCTTTAACAGAGACTGTTCCTGCAATCACACAGAACAGTATCAATTCTTCATTAGTTAGACAATCCGTACAGACAAATAAATTAATTATTCAACCAGTGGGTAAAGTACTTAGGTCTTGAAGTTAAGCCATAGGATTCTAGCATGAGTGCTTGACGTGTTCATCTGAAATACCATCATCTGCTATTTTAGTGTCGTCATTAATCATTTCAAAGTTTACAAATGCTTAACATATTTGTCAAACTTCTCTCTCTGCTTCTTCAGAAGTGGCATTAACTGGTTTAAAATAAATGCTAAAATAATGGAGAGAGGAATTTCAAACAAACATGTTAAACATTCACATGCCAAAATCCTATGGAATAACTTAAGGCCTTCCCGTGCTTTCATCACATAAGGAGAGCTTAGATATCTTAGAAAGCAGAGATACGCAGTTCTTTATAAACTTATTCAAAATGTAAATTAACTTTTAGGGTGGAGTTTTCTGCAAATGTTCTCCCGCTTGTCCACCATAACTTTGACAGAAGAACTACAGAAACCCCGGAATAACAATGCAATCACTGTTTACATCATTCTTTCAGAATTTCTGCAGCTCTTCCACCAACATTACAGTGGAAAGCAGGAGAACCCCTGCAGAGATTTACCCCAAGCCTTACTAACAGACATTATTGTGGCTAAATTCAAACACTGCCCAAAATTAGTGCAGGGATCGCAATGTGGGATCAACTGTCGATACCGATGCAGACAGCATGAAAACTTTGTGCTGCCTGCTAATTTATATGATTGCAGTGTGCAGCCAGCACTAGGGGCCCAAAATTGTGAGAGGCTAGCACCAGATAAAGCTAGCCTACACTACTTAAAGCCAGCCTGCATCTCTTAAAGGGGAAGTCCATTATGGCTGCAGCAGATGCTGGCAGTCATTCTACAACTGATTCTGATCTGGGAAAGACAAGAACAGCACAACGTGGGAGTGTGTGGGCTCCAAGGTTTTCCAACGCTGCACTGGAGGCCTTGGTCAAGCAGGTGCAGAGTTGGAGAATGTATCTCACACATAGGGGGCTAGGAGGTCCTCCAGACAAACTCTCAGTAGGCAGTGGGGCCAGACAGCTGTGGTTATCTACACACCAAATCTGAAGTGGAGCAAATAAATACTCTACTATACTCCATGGGTGCAATTGCTGATGATGTGATCATAAGACAAGGCATCAATGAGGCTTCAGATGAGTTTGATGATGTTTTACAAGCCATCGAAAATAATTTAAGGAGTAATAAGATCTTAGAAAGAGAAAAGTTTGATAAAGGGATCCAGAAACTGGGCAAATAGTGTTAGAGGTCTAGATGGAGCAGAATTTGTAAGGAGCATCCAGGAGGGTTTTCTAGAGCAGTATGTAAATAGTCCAACTCGGGAAGGGGCCATACTGGACCTGGTGTTGGGGAATGAGCCCGGCCAGGTTGTTGAAGTTTCAGTAGGGGACTACTTTGGGAATAGTGATCACAATTCCGTAAGTTTTAGAATACTCATGCACAAAGACGAGAGTGGTCCCAAAGGAAGAGTGCTAAATTGGGGGAAGGCCAACTATACCAAAATTCGGCAGGAGCTGGGGAATGTAGATTGGGAGCAGCTGTTTGAAGGTAAATCCACATTTGATATGTGGGAGGCTTTTAAAGAGAGGTTGATTAGCGTGCAGGAGAGACATGTTCCTGTGAAAATGAGGGATAGAAATGGCAAGATTAGGGAACCATGGATGACAGGTGAAATTGTGAGACTAGCTAAGAGGAAAAAGGAAGCATACATAGGTCTAGGAGGCTGAAGAAAGACGAAGCTTTGAAAGAATATCGGGAATGTAGGACCAATCTGAAACGAGGAATTAAGAGGGCTAAAAGGGGTCATGAAATATCTTTAGCAAACAGGGTTAAGGAAAATCCCAAAGCCTTTTATTCATATATAAGGAGCAAGAGGGTAACTAGAGAAAGGATTGGCCCACTCAAGGACAAAGGAGGAAAGTTATGCGTGGAGTCAGAAAAAATGGGTGAGATTCTAAACGAGTACTTTGCATCGGTATTCACCGAGGAGAGGGACATGACGGATGTTGAGGTTAGGGACAGATGTTTGATTACTCTAGGTCAAGTCGGCATAAGGAGGGAGGAAGTGTTGGGTATTCTAAAAGGCATTAAGGTGGACAAGTCCCCAGGTCCGGATGGGATCTATCCCAGGTTACTGAGGGAAGCGAGAGAGGAAATAGCTGGGGCCTTAACAGATATCTTTGCAGCATACTTAAACACGGGTGAGGTCCCGGAGGACTGGAGAATTGCTAATGTTGTCCCCTTGTTTAAGAAGGGTAGCGGGAAAATCCAGGTAATTATAGACCGGTGAGCCTGACGTCAGTGGTAGGGAAGCTGCTGGAGAAGATACTGAGGGATAGGATCTGTTCCCATTTGGAAGAAAATGGGCTTATCAGTGATAGGCAACATGGTTTTGTGTAGGGAAGATCATGTCTTACCAACTTAATAGAATTCTTTGAGTAAGTGACAAAGTTGATTGATGAGGGAAGGGCTGTAGATGTCATATACATGGACTTCAGTAAGGCGTTTGATAAGGTTCCCCATGGTAGGCTGATGGAGAAAGTGAAGTCGCATGGGATCCAGGGTGTACTAGCTAGATGGATAAAGAACTGGCTGGGCAACAGGAGACAGAGAGTAGCAGTGGAAGGGAGTTTCTCAAAATGGAGACGTGTAACCAGTGGTGTTCCACAGGGATCCGTGCTGGGACCACTGTTGTTTGTGATATACATAAATGATTTGGAGGAAAGTATAGGTGGTCTGATTAGCAAGTTTGCAGACGACACTAAGATTGGTGGAGTAGCAGATAGTGAAGGGCACTGTCAGAGAATACAGCAGAATATAAATAGATTGGAGAGTTGGGCAGAGAAATGGCAGATGGAGTTCAATCAGGGCAAATGCGAGGTGATGCATTTTGGAAGATCCAATTCAAGAGTGAACTATACAGTAAATGGAAAAGTCCTGGGGAAAATTGATGTACAGAGAGATTTGGGTGTTCAGGTCCATTGTTCCCTGAAGGTGGCAACGCAGGTCAATAGCGTGGTCAAGAAGGCATATGGCATGCTTTCCTTCATCGGACGGGGTATTGAGTACAAGGGTTGGCAGGTCATGTTACAGTTGTATAAGACTTTGGTTCGGCCACATTTGGAATACTGCGTGCAGTTCTGGTCGCCACATTACCAAAAGGATGTAGATGCTTTGGAGAGGGCGCAGAGGAGGTTCACCAGGATGTTGCCTGGTATGGAGGGCGCTAGCTATGAAGAGAGGTTGAGCAGATTAGGATTATTTTCATTAGAAAGACGGAGGTTGAGGGGGGACCTGATTGAGGTGTACAAAATCATGAGAGGTATAGACAGGGTGGATAGCAAGAAGCTTTTTCCCAGAGTGGGGGATTCAATTACTAGGGGTCACGAGTTCAAAGTGAGAGGGGAAAAGTTTAGGGGGGATATGCGTGGAAAGTTCTTTACGCAGAGGGTGGTGCGTGCCTGGAATGCGTTGCCAGCGGAGGTGGTAGACGCGGGCACGATAGCGTCTTTTAAGATGTATCTAGACAGATACATGAATGGGCAGGAAGCAAAGGGATACAGACCCTTAGAAAATAGGCGACATGTTTAGATAGAGGATCTGGATCGGCGCAGGCTTGGAGGGCCGAAAGGCCTGTTCCTGTGCTGTAATTTTCTTTGTTCTTTTGTTCTAAATCAGTGAATGCTTTCATTAATGATTAGTACAGATTGGCTGAGGGATGTGAGTTTGGAGAACTGAAGTCTGAGTTGATAAGTGATTGAATAGTTATGGAAACAGATGACGAGTCTTTATCCGATCTCTTACAGTCAAAAGATGACCCCTCACCATCGAGAAAGCCATTCAGATGGTGCAACAGGCAGAGGTCTGAAGAGAAAATAGAGCCATCCCGCAGGCTGAAGAGAGGCCTTGGGTCAGAAAGAATCCAATGGTGGTACAGTTCCTGAAGCCCAGGACAGAAAATCAACCTCCAGATAAGAAGGTACACTCGGGTGGGAAGGTGCACGATGCCATGAAACCCTGCCAGACCCACAGGCGCGAACAATGTCTTGCTAGTAAAGCAGAATGCTTTAATTGCAAAAAGACAGTCATTTTGGAAAAATGCACCACAGCAAGACCCCTTCTTACAAATATGCCAAACAAATAATCTTCACAAATAATGCTGTGAATGAAGTCGAAAAACTTTCATTGGAAGAAAAACCAGGAGATTAATGACCCCCATCAGACATTCTGGATGGCAGACATTTATGATCCTATGATCAGATGAGGAGGGGTCAAAAGGCTCCCTTCTTGTCCCTCTCCTTGTTTGACCGCAACAGGGTTTATTCCTTTTTAAACAGTGTTTACTAATTCAGTGAGTGTTTAATGCTTTATGTGCTATGATCATAAAAGAACCAATCAGAGAGATTTTTTTGAGTTTAAACAAGAAAGAGGTTAGTTTATTGTACTTAAAATCTAAACCTGTTCTAAGTAAAACTCTGCTCCAATTTTCACGCACGCGCACGCACACACACAGACACAGACACACACACACACACACACAAAAATAGGTTACAGAGTGATGAAGAAGAGTTTGGATTGGATTAGAGTCAAGAAAAAATAAAAATAATATACAGTCAGTGGGGTCTGGTAATTTAGTTGTCTTCTAGCTGAATTCATGGTTCTGAAGGCTCTGGCTGGTTGAATTGCACTTACCTGGTTCAGGGTTTTCTTGGAGACAGTGATGAAGGTGGCTTTCTCCCCCGGGGTCTCAGTCTGTAGCAATGGTAGACTTGGATGTTCTGCAGTCACAGATAAGTTTGGAAACTTGTGATGTTACTTGGAGAGAGAGGGAGAGATGCAGCTCCACTGGGGTCTTGCACTGGTTAGCCCTCAAACCTGCCTGCTGTGTGTAACAAAAAACTCCAAGTTCACACAGACTGGGAAGACTGTCTCATGGTTCTCTCAGTACTCTGTAATGAGGTCCAAAGTCTATAAGAACCCCAAATCACTCTCAGGTTGTATTGTTTCAATGTTTACCCCTTGGAGGTACGTCTCCGCTAGTGAATGCTCCAAGATGGCTTTGAATGTTCTGCTAACGAAGGTGATACTGGATAATTTACTCAACTGTCCAAGCCATTGTCCTGGATGGGAGTTTTTAGACATGCGTCTCCACATCAATGTCCTGGAATGTGAGGTATTTCAATGCAAATTGTGATGGTCATCTCAGCTGCCAGTTTTAAAAAAAAGTTTAATGTAGGATTCCAGCTTTCCTTTTAAAATGTTTAATGTAGATTTCCAACTGATGAATTAAAAATCCTCATTCAGCATAGCATGTTTTCTTGACACCTCCCCATGCCATGTGGAATGAAATGTGGCAACAAGAGCATTTCATTATAAAGTCATAGGTAAAAAAAAACTGTACACACATATTCATTCTCAAACTCTCAATTCTCAAACTCACACTGCCATAGCTAGGCTCTGGTTTAATGTTCATCTGGCATGATTCTGCATTGAGTTAGACTCTGGACAATGCATCAGCTATTACATTGTTTTTTCCTGCTATGTGGGTAATTTTTAAGTGGTAGGGTTGTAAAAGTAGGCTCCATCGAAATAGCCTTGCATTTTGTTTTTTGAAATTCGCCACAAAGATTAAGGGGTTATGGTCGGTGTAAACTATAGTTTCTCTATATCCATCTCGGACATAGACCTCAAAATGCTGGAGTGTTAGCAACATTCCCAGCGTTTTCTTTTCCACAGTTCAATACCTCTCTTGATGTCGGTTTAATTTTTGGGGGAAGTACCCAACTGGTCTCTCAATGCCTGATTCATCATCTTGGAGCAGGACAGCACCTACCACTAGGTCACGAGGATCAACTGAAGGGGTTAAGTAGACATGTGAATTAGAAAGGCAGCTCAGCAGAATATAGTTAAGTCAGGATGGGAAAAAGACACACAAGCTGTTAGGGCAAAGACAGGATTAGGGAGTGAAGGTTAATAGCCGGAATCTGTACAGACTTCACAATCCACCAACTGTGGAATGTTGTTTAGTGTGAAACAAAGAGATAATGGACCCAGGCTACAGACATCTGGAGTGGACATTGATAAAAACTAAGAACGGTGTATTCATTAGAGTGCATTATCAATTATCCATTGTTCGACCATATTATGTGAGAAAAACAATATATCAGTTTGTATCCTTGTGTGTAAATCAGAGCACTATCTTGGACTGCCTGAGGTGTACTCTCCTTGCATATGCTCGAATAAATGATCATTTACCTGTACCTGAGTCTCCCCGTGTGGTGATTGAGTTGTCTCACAAAAAAAGGGTTTATTAAAATTCGGAGCTGCGAGCACCAGTTCATTCGTTAGAATGGTTTTTAGCCTCTCGAAAGCTGTTTGGCACCTCTCTGACCACATTATCTTTGCTCTTTCCTGCAGTACGTCTGTCAGTGGGGTGGCTATAGTGCTGAAGTCTGGACAAACTTACAGTAAAATCCACACATCCCCAAAAATCGCATTATTTCCTGTTTTGTTGTTGGGGCGGGAAAATCTATCAGCACCTGTACTTTTGCTGCTCTGGACAGCACTCATTCCTGACCTACAACATACCCTAAGTAGGTTACTTGAGCTTTAGCAAACTCATTTTTTGCAAGGTTTACTACTAGGCCAGTTGACTGTAACCATCAGAAAAGAGCTTCTAATTGGTCTACGTGGTTCCCCCAGGTGTCACTGTACACTAACAAATCACCCAGGTACACTACACAGTTGGGTAGGCCAGCCACTACCTGGTTCATCAGCCTTTGGAAGGTGGCTGGGGCATTCCTTAATCCAAAAGGCACTGGAAAAGGTTGTCTGGAGTGACAAATGCTGAGATCGCTTTGGCTCGGGGTGTTGAGGGAAGCTGCCAATATCTTTTTAGTTATGTAGGTGGCATTCCCTAATCTATCAATACAGTCTTCCAGGCAGGGAATTGGGGTGGCACTGTGGCGCAGTGGTTAGCACCGCAGCCTCACAGCTTCAGCGACCCAGGTTCAATTCCGGGTACTGCCTGTGTGGAGTTTGCAAGTTCTCCCTGAGTCTGCGTGGGATTTCTCCGGGTGCTCCGGTTTCCTCCCACAAGCCAAAAGACTTGCAGGTTGGTAGGTAAATTGGCCATTATAAATTGCCCCTAGTATAGGTAGGTGGTAGGGAAATATAGGGCCAGGTGGGGATGTGGGAGGAATATGGGATTAGTGTAGGATTAGTATAAATGGGTGGTTGATGGTCGGCACAGGCCGAAGGGCCTGTTTCAGTGCTGTATCTCTAAGAATCAGCTCTGGTCACTGCATTAACCTTCCTGTACTCAATACAGAGCCTTGTTGAGCCATCGGGCTTGGGCAGAAGCACAACTGGGGAACTTCAGCTGCTCTGGCTGGGCTCAATCAGCTTGTGCTCCAGTATATACCAAATTTCCTCGTGAACCTGGGTCAGTTTCCTGGGGCCTAGGTGATATGGGTACTGCTTTATGGGAGGGATCTCTCCCACATCGTGTAGAGTTAGGGTTGCACACCCTGGTGTGTCTCTGCAGATTTCTTTAAATGCTGTGAGCAGCCTTATTAGGGCTTCCCTTTGTTCCGCATTTAAGTAGGAGAGTACAATGTCTAATTTTCCTAACATTTCAGTGTTGGCTATCGGACAGTAGGGGGTTCGATTTGGGAACCCTCCAGATCCTCCTCTAGCTCGTCTTCACTGTCCTTTTTGTCCTCCTCTGTCCTAACTGCCTGGCAGACTTGTGCTTGTTTGTCCCCTTCCCGGCTGTGGTACCGTTTTAACGATGTCGTACAGCCTTTGCTTTTTTCTACAGTCTGAGGTGTCAATTAAATTGTTCACCCAATTCTCTTTACTACTCTATAGAGGCCACTGAACCAGGCTTTCAGGGGTTTGTCCTGTATTGGGTGTAGCACTAACACATGGTCTTCAGGCCGAAATGTTCTGGCCTTGGCATATTGATTTGCCTGCCTTTTCATAGCTGTCTGGGAGGTTTTTAGGTGCTCTTGAGCCATTTCACAGGCTCTTGTGAGCCACTCCTGGAACAGGGAGATGTAGTATAATATGGAAGGCTCATCCCTGTGTCCCAAAACTTCTCCTTGATTAGTTTAAGAGGACCTCTCACCATATGTCCATAAATTAATTCAAAGGGACTAAAGCCGGTGGAATTAGGTGAGTCTTTGGTGGCAAACATGAGAAATCCCAGCCCTTTGTCCCAGTTATGGGGGTATTCATAGCAGTATGCCCTGCTAATTATCTTTAGGGTCTGGTGGTACCTTTCCAAAGACCCTTGTGACTGTGGGTAGTAGGCTGAGGACTTTAGCTGGGTTATGCCAAGATTACCCATGACTTTTTGAAAGATCCTAGACATGAAATTCGTGCCCTGATCCAACTGGATCTCAGCAGGCAGCCCATATCGGGTAAAGAATTGGGTTAGCCCTTCCAACATTTCTTTTTAAAAAGTTTAATGTAGGTTTCCAACTGATGAATTAAAAATCCTCATTCAGCATAGCATATTTTGTTGACAATGTCAATGGACATATTACTAATTTCAAATTGGACACAGGTAGAAATGTCACAGTGTTATCAAACCAACAGCCATGGTTGTCGATGCATTGCTTACAACCAACAGACACTCAATTGCACAGTCCAGGAAGGTTTGAACTGAAGGTCAAGGGAAAGCTATAAGCAACACTCCAATATAGGGGAAGGCAGATAATGGAAACTCTGTACATTCTGAAAAAGCAAGACTTTTCTCTGTAAAGCAGAAAAACGTGTTTAGACCTACATCTAATTGAAAAAGTGGATGAAATTAAACAGCCAGAGTCCAACAGTTGCTTTGAAGCAGACTTTCCAAAATTACTTTCAGGTCTAGGAAAACTGAAGACCAAATCTAGCATAACAATGATGAACCAAGTTCAACATCAGCTGGAAGAGATGACCAGGATGGGAGTCACTTCTCTAGTCATGAAGCCAACAGAGTGATGTTCGGCTATGGTTTCATTTCCAAAACGAAATGGTACTTTTCGTATCGGTGTGGACTTAACACAGCTTAACAAAGCAGTGGCAAGGGAAATTCATAACATGTCTTTGGTAGATGAAAGATTGGCAAAGATATCCAATAACATTATGTTCACTAAACTTGACACGAATAGTGGCTTTTGGCAGGTTCCATTGAACAAGAAGTCCAGGGTGGCACAGTGGTTAGCACTGCAGCCTCACAGCTCCAGCAACCTGGGTTTGGTTCTGGGTACTGCCTGTGTGGAGTTTGCAAGTTCTCCCTGTGACTGCGTAGGTTTCCTCTGGGTGCTCCAGTTTCCTCCCACATGCCAAAGACTTGTGGGTTAATAGGTAAACTGGCCATTGTAAAAATTGCCCCTAGTGTAGGTAGAAGAATTGAGGGAAGGTGGGGATGTGAGAAGGAAAATGGGATTAATGTAGAATTAGTATAAATGGGTGGTTGATGGTTGGCATGGACTTGTTGGCCCAAAGGGCCGGTTTCAGTGCTGTATGACTCAAAGTCAAGATTACTAACAACATTTATCACTCCATTCCGAAGATTTTGTTTCAATCGTTTACCACTCAGTATAACATCCATACCTAAAATTTTCCAAAGAACTACCTCTTAAAGGAGTAATATGCCACATGGACGACATCCTAGTCCATGGGGAATCCGTCGAAGAACATGACCAGAGGATAACAGTAGTTTTAAATCATCTGCAAGAAGAAGGGCTGACACTTAATGAAAAGTGTGAATTCTCAAAAATGTCTGTTTGTTTCTTAGGACACATTGTTAGTAGCAAGGGCATATTGGCAGACCTGCAAAAGACGAGAGCCATTAGTGAATTCCCAACTCCTACTTCTGTCTAATATCTCCAGTGGTTCCTTGGAATGGTGAATCAGTTGGCAAAATTTTTACCCAATTTAGTTCAAGTTACCAATCCATTAAGAACAACATTTGAAGAAAGATCAATATGATGTTGGAATGCACATCAAGAGCAGGCATTCCAAAGAATCAAAGAAATGCTCATATCGCCAGATGTCTCGGTGTACTATAACTCTTCACTAACAACCACAATTGTAGCAGACGTCTCATCTACAGGCTAAAGGGCAGTCCTTTTTCAAGAACAGCCAGATGGATGTCGAAGACCGATCTATTATGCATCTAGAGTGTTGTCTGAGACTGAGACAAGATATGCTCTCATTGAGAAAGAAGCACTCGCAGTCACGTGGGCTTGTGAGAAGTTCTCAGATTAGATTATTGGCTTGAAAGTTGTCATTGAGACAGACCACAAACCCTTAGTTTCCTTATTGGATGAGAAGGAAATCACAAGGATGCCACCGAGAGTTCAGATATTCCGGTTGAGATTGATGAGATATACCTACAAGACATTATATGTACAAGGAAAGATGCAAACTTCCGCTGATGCATTATCAAGAGCAACTGTTGACCATCCTGCACAACAGGATGTTAACTTCGTGGATGAAATAGAATTGTATTCACAGTACAATGGCCGGCAAGTTCACAGGAGCGTCAACAAATTTGCCATTCTCAAAAGTGGGATGAGGAATGCATTTGTATATGCCCATATTGCACATGGGGTTGTCCACAAAAACGTCTTAGTGGGAAGATAATGAAAATCTTCTTTGAATTCAGGAAACACTTCACTATCGTGGATGATTTACTGGTTGATAACGACGGACTGGTCATTCTGATCGGACTTAGGATGGATATCTTGGAAAGAATACATCAGGGCCACATGGGTATCACACAATGCAGAGCACAAGATCACTCATCTGTTTGGTGACCAGGAATATCCAGTGACATAGAACACATGATCTTGAATTGCCAGATATGTGCAATAAACAGACCAAATCAGAAAGAACCTCTTCTATTGACACAATTTCCAACCAGACCGTGGGACGCCTAGGTATGGATTTATTTATGTACAGTGAAAAACCCTACATGTTAGTGATTATTTTTCGAGATGGATTGAAGTGAAAAGGTTGTACTCAACAACTACAGAACCTGTCATTCGAGTTTTACAGGAGATCTTTGCAACACGTGATTCCTGACAAGGTTGTCTCAAACAACACACCACAGTTTGCAAATGAATACTTCACACAATTTGCGAGAAAGTGGGGATTCAAACATCCCACAAGTTCTCCAAGATATCCTCAATCTAAAGGAGAAGCCGAAAGAGGAGTCAGTACAATTAAGTCATTGGTGAAGAAGAACAAAGATCTTCCAACTGCACTATTAAATTATCCATTTACTCCATTGTTATGTGGACTATCACCTTCAGAGCTGTTGAAAGCTAAAAACTCAACTTCCTATTCTACCCAAGAAACTACTTCCAAGGCTAGACATCCAGGATTATCAGAGAGTTCAAGACAGAGGGAAGTCTTACAACAAGCTCACAATTACAGTAAGAGATTTCGTACCAGAAACCTACCGAAGTTGAATGAAGGAGTAAAGGTATGGATAGGAGATCTATGAAGAGAAGGTGTAGCCATCCAGAGAGATGAAAATCATCAGAGATCTTATTTAGTACATACTTCAGAAGGTACTATAAGACGAAATAGGAGAAGCCTTATCCCTATCCCTCAGAAATATCAATCAATTGTATATTTGGATGAACCAGATGGTGATCATGAAACCCAGAGACACAAGATACTGCAAACCTTAGTCAAGGCCATCCAGGTCATCGACCAACACTTCTGAGAAAGACTACTGATCTTCCGAATCCAACAACAACATGATCAGGGAGAGTCGTGAAACGTCCTGACAGGTTGAATCTGTGATGTCAGAGACTTGGGGGGAGATGGGATAGTATGTAAAGTAAAAGTGAATGAATGTATATCTATCAAAAATATATATGGACAAAGACTTGGGGAGATGTAGTACAAGATTCTGAAAGAGTTAATGTTTGAGACAGTGAGAGTAACCCCTGCCACTGTAGTGGTGATGATGATGTAATAGTCACATGGGTAATAGGCTTGGAAGAAGCAAAAAGTATCATGAGAAGTGCTAGCAAGACATGCTTAAGGAGAGTATATATAGATGTATAAATACAGTAAACCAGTTATTGTTTAGACCTCCACAGACTCCAAGAGTTCTGTAGACAAAGCTCGACCTAACATCTTAAACACTATCAACAATTACAACAAATGGCAGGAGTCAAGCCACGCAGGACCTGGATGCAGTGCCAGAAAAAGTTTATTTAGAGATACAGCACTGAAACAGGCCTTTTGGCCCACCGAGTCTGTGCTGACCAACAACCATTCATTTATACTAATCCTACATTAATCCCATATTCCCTAGCACATCCCCACCATCTACCTACACTAGGAGCAATTTACAATGGCCAATTTACCTATCAACCTGCAAGTCTTTGGCTGTGGGAGGAAACCAAAGCACCCGGCAGAAACCCACGTGGTCACAGAGAGAACTTGCAAACTCCACACAGGCAGTACCCAGAACTAAACCCAGGTCACTGGAGCTGAGGCTGTGGTGCTAACCACTGCGCCACTGTGCCGCCCATGTTCAATGACCTCACATGAGTCACGGCCAGTGAATGCATCTCCAAATGCCATATCCCACCAAATGCATCATTAGCCTCACACACTGCTCAATTCATCACAGGCCCATCACTCACCTACCAACAATCTCTATCAATCAGGATTCATATCTAACATGCATAGCTTCACCTCAGCCTCACACACTTAGCACTATTGCAAGCCTTACACCCACATCTTCGAAGTCACGCACACTGCCAGCTAATCAACCATGACAGCCACATCACCCAAATACATTGCACCACACCCACTGACACACTTCCTTCTCTCTTGCAGGACAAAGTGGTGCATAACTGGAGGCAGCAGGTGCTAACCAGCAGGGTGTAGGCACGGCTGCATGTCCTCACCCCGATGGAGGAGATGGTGCTGGCGATCATTGCTAAGGCCGTGGCCAGAGGTGGGGCTGAAACCACAGAAGATGATGCTATCCTCGTATCTAGTCATCCTTCTCACATCCCACTTCTCCCTCATCCCACAACTCTTCTGACTTGGAAGCTGTATATGGTGTAAGCATACACCTCTTGCTTTCCCAGCCTCCTCTCACCACTACCCTACCCTTGTGCTGTCCTCCTTTTGGATACCCAAGAACTGCAACTTGGTCAGGCCATAGTGGAAGAGCAGGAAGAGAGTGATGATGAAGAAACACTGTAATTCACTCTCACACTTGCAGCCACCAGCTCAGATACTGACACTGCATGAAATTTAGAGGATAGCTTACAGGCGGGATAAACACGTGGTGAGACATTAGGCACGCATGACCTGCAGCCAGAGCAGGGGGCAAGCATAGCACAGATGCCAGTTCTGAAGAGGGTAAGGTTATACGAAAGTTCTGTTGCAGAGGACTCAGATGAGGGCTTCAATGGGCAGGCTACATTGGAAGGCTGATGGCTATGCACAATGAAATGCTTGGTGCATTGGCAAGTCTGCTAGAACGCCTGCATGAAATGTCAAGGAGCATGGAGAAGTCCAGCACCAACTTCCACACGGATTTGCGCAGAGCTTGGAGCCCAGCCTATCCAGAATGGAAGTTGTGGTCAACTCCATTAGCACACTTGCGAACCCAAGCAAGATACAGCATCTGATGGCTGATCTCTCAGCTTCCAATGCAGAAAAACCAGAAGCCAGCCAATGTCTGGGTGCTGTAGTGGAATCTCAGAATGAAGTCATGCAAGCTCAGCTTGCTACCGTGCAAGCTCGGACTGCTGCCATCATGGCTATGAATACCAGAGCTGAAAGATGCTTGCAGGCTCTCACAGCAGTCCAGCAACTAGGAATGCTGAGGTGCCACCCAGGGGAATGGCAATGGCTCAGTGGAGCTAGAGCCTGCTGTCCTCTCTCAGGATGACAGCATTCATACGCCCACCACTGCCACTCCCCTGACCCCTTGCTGTCGTCTCTCATCCAGTCTGCCCAGACTGAGAGGGTGCAGGCTGAAGCTGGGCTATCTAGGCCTAAAGCTGCTCACGGTTGTCCTCCTAGGCCATCTGCAGTCTCTCCTATTGAACATCAGCAGCCTTCCACCAGCATGCTGCAGACATTGGGGTAACACTGCATAGGGAGCACTGGGACAGGCAAAGGCACTCACAAGATAGGTACTAAGGGAACGCATAACGGTGATTAGTTGATGTTTTTACGCAATATGGCATGGTTTGATTTTTAAATTTGGTTTGGAATGTTTGTTTTATGGTGGCTTTTATTTTTGCATTGTGACCAAGTGGATGCTGTGATGGTCAGTGACAGAGGGAAGGAAAATGCGGGACTGTTGATGAATGGGGAATTAGGGTTGCATTTGCTGGCATCAGACAGCCCAGTCAGAAAGAGGCTGTCTAGGCTGCCTCCTCCCTTCCTCCACCTCATCCTCTTTTCCTCCTCCTCCTTCTGCTCCTCCACCTCTTGCTCCTCCTTCTGCTTTTCAGCTGCTCACTGTATAGCTGATGGCAACAACTCTGCCTTCATGATGGCGAGATTGTGCAGCATGCAACAGATCACCATGAGTCTTGACACATGTGATGCTGAGTACTGCATGGCTCCTCCAGAGCGGTCAAGGCAGCGCAAGAGTTGTTTTAGCATGCCAATAGTCTGCTCTATCACATTCCATATGGCAGCAAGGCTTTCCTTTTTTTATTCATTCACGGGATGTGGGCATCGCTGGAAAAGCCAACATTTATTGTCCATCCTTAATTGCCCTTGAGAAGTTGATGGTGAGCTGTCTTCCTGAACCGCTGCAGTCCATGTGGGGTAGGTACACCCACAGTGCTGTTAGGAAGGGCGTTCCAGGATTTTGACCCAGCGATAGTGAAGGAACGGCGATATAGTTCCAAGTCAGGATGGTGTATGGCTTGGAGGGGAACTTGCAGGTGATGGTGTTCCCATGCATTTGCTGCCTTCTTCTTCTAGGTGGTAGAGATTGCAGGTTTGGAAGGTGCTGTTGATGTAGTGCATCTTGTATATGGTACACGCTACTGCCACTGCGCAGGTGGTGGAGGCAGTGAATGTTTAAAGGTGGTGGATGGGGTGCCAATCAGGTCGGCTGCTTTGTCTTGGATGGTGTCGAGCGTCTTGAATTTTGTTGGAGCTGCACCCATCCAGGCAAGTGAGGAATATTCCATCATATTCCTGACTTGTGCCTTGTAGCTGGTGGACAGGCTTTGGGGAGTCAGTATGTGAGTTACTCGCCACAGAATTCCCAGCTTCTGACCTGCTCTTATAGCCACAGAATTTAAATGGCTGTTCCAGTTCAGTTTTCGGTCATTGGTAATCCCCAGGATGTTGATAGTGAGGGGTTTACCAAGGGCAATGCTGTTGATCATCAATGGGAACTGGTTAGATTCTCTCTTGTTGGAGATGGTCATTGCCAGGCACTTATGTGGTGTGAATGTAACTTATCAGTCGAAGCCTGAATGCTGTCCAAGACTGCTTCAGTATCTGAGGAGTGGCGAATGGTACTGAACATTGTGCAATCATCAGTGAACATCCCCACTTCTGACCTTATGATGGAGGGAAGGTGATTGATGAAGCAGCCGAAGATGGTTGGGCCTAGGACACTACCCTGAGAAACTCCTGCAGCAAAGTCCTGGAACTCAGATGATTGACCTCCAACAACCACAACCATCTTCCTTTGTGCTAGGTATGACTCCAATCAGTGGAGAGTTTTCTCCCTGATTCCCACTGACTTCATTTTTACTGGAGCTTCTTGATGCCATACTCAGTCAAATGCTGCCTTGATGTCAAGGGCAGTCAGCTCTTTTGTCCATGTTTGGACCAAGACTATAATGAAGTCAGGAGCAGAATGGCCCTGGCAGAACCCAAACTGAGCATCAGTGAGCAGGTTATTGTTGAGTAAGTGCTGACGATGACTCATTCCATCACTTTGCTGATGGCTGAGAATAGACTGATAAGGTGGTAATTGGCCGGATTGGATTTGTCCTGCTTTTCATGGACAGGACATACCTGGACAATGTTCCACATTGCCGGGTAGATGCCAGTGTTGTAGCTATACTGGAACAGCTGGCTAGGGGCACAGCTAGTTCTGGAGCACAAATCTTTAGCACTACAGCCGGGTTGTTGTCAGCCATAGCCTTTGCAGTATCCAGCGCCTTCAACTGATTCTTGATATCATGCTCAGTGAATCGGATTGGCTGAAGACTGGTATCTGCAATGCTGGGGACTTCAGGAGGAGGCTGTGATGGATCATCAACTCGGCACTTCTGGCTGAAGATGGATGCAAATGCTTCAGCCTTGTCTTTTGTACTTTTGTACCCGCCCCCATCATTGAGAATGGGGAGATTTGTGGAACTGCCTCCTCCACTTTGATGTTTAATTGTCCACCACCATTCTTGATTGGATGTGGCAGGACTGCAGAGCTTTGATCTAATCCATTGGTTGTGGGATTGCTTTTCTCTGCTTATCGCATGCTGCTTCTGCTGTTTGGCATGCAAGTAGTCCTGTGTTGTAGCTTCAGCAGGTTGACACCTCATTTTTAGGTATGTCTGGTGCTGCTCCTGGCATGCTCTCCTGCACTCTTCATTGAACCAGGGTTGGTTTCCCGGCTTGATGAAAATGGTGGAGTGAGGGATATGCCAAACCATGAGTTAACAGGTTGTGTCTGATGATGGCACAGCGCCTCATAGATGCCCAGTCTTGAGCTGCTAGATCTGTTCTGAATCTACCCCATTTAGCACAGTGATAGTGATAGTGTTACACAATACGATGGAGGGTGAAGACGTGACTTTGTTTCCACAATGTACTGTGTGGTGGTCACTCCTACCAATACTGTCATGGACAAATGCATCTGCAACAGGTAGAGTGGTGAGACGAGGTCAGGTAGGTTTGTCTTTCTTGTTAATTTACTCACCACCTGCCGCAGACCCAGTCTAGCAGATATGGCCTTCAGGACTCAGTCAGTGGTGGTGCTACCGAGCCATGCTTGGTGATGGACATTGAAGGTCCCCCACCCAGAGTACAGTCTGTGCCCTTGTTACTCTTACTGCTTCTTTCAAGTGGTGTTCAACATGGCAGAGTGCTGATTCATCAGATGAGGGAGAGGGGTATGTTATAATCCACAGGAGCTTTCCTTTCCCATATTTGACCCGATGCTTTGGGGTCCAAAGTCAATGTTGAGGACTCCCAGGGCCATTCCCTCCCAACAGTCTACGACTGTGCCACCACCTCTGGTGGGTCAGGACATTCCACAGATGGTGATGGAAGAGTCTGGGACATTGACTGTAGGTATGATTCCATGAGTGTGACTGTGTCAGGTTGCTTGACCAGTCTGTGGGACAGCTCTCTCCAGATGTTAGTGAGGAGGATTTTGCAGGGTCAACTGGGCATGATGTGCCTGGTCCTTTCCTCTGCTTTGGTCGATGCCAGGTGGTCTGTCTGGTTTTATTCTTACTTGATTTTTCTATAGCAGTTTGATACAACTAAGTGGCTTACTAGGCCATTTCAGAAGACAGATAAGAGTCACATGTAGGCCAGACCAGGTCATTTCCTTCCCTGAAGCACATAAGTGAACTAGATGGGTTTTTAATGACAATCCCCTTGTTTCATAACTATCATTACTGAAACTAGCTTTTTATTCCGGATTTATTAATTAATTGGATTTAAATTCCCCCAGCTGCCACAACTTCCAATTCTACCCAAGAAATTACATCCAGGGTTACAAAGCAAGGATTATCAGAGAGTACAAAACAAAGAAAGGTCGTATCGAAAGAAACAAACCCATAATTATAACAGGTACTACCATACCAGAAACCTATCGAAGTTGTTAGAAGGGCAAAAGGTATGGGTACGAGACCAAAGCAGAGAAGGAGTATTCTCCAGAACCAGGAGAATCAACAGTGATCTTATTTTCTAAGAACTCATGAAGGTACTATATGGAGGAATAGAAGGAATCTTATTCCTTTATAGCAAAGAACTCAATCAGTCATACATTTAGATGTATCAGACGTTGAACTGGAAATTCAGAAAGCACCAAATACTATAAACTTTAATGAAGGCCGTCCAAGTCAAAACACAAGAGATCAGAGAAAGATTACAAATCTTCCACATCTGACAACAACAAGAGCAGGGAGAGTTGTGAAGATTCCTGATAGGTTGAATCTATGAAATCAGAGACCTGGGGGGAGATGGGATCATATGTAAATAAAAAAGTAAAGGTACGTAAATATATATATTTGGATAAAGACTTGGGGGGAGATTTAGTATAAGGATCTGAAAGGGTTAATCTGGAGTGAGTGTCAAGATTACCTCTCACCATGATGATGTAAGAGATCATGTGAAAGAGACTCAAGAACAGATACAGCGTGGCTTTTGGAGGAGCCACACAGACTAGTGTGGAGTGCATACAGTTGTAATGAAATAAAGATTAATGTTTAAATACTAGACTAAATACTGTGGCAGCATACAGAACCCATATGAAACAACCTGAAAGTAGTTCATGATCATTTTAAAGAGCGCTGGTGGGGACTCCTTCCTGCCTTTAAATACATGTCAGCTGTGTGAGATTAGGAGAGGGTGTTAGTTAGAGCATTGAGCTCCAAAATGGCAATGCTGGCATCAAATCAGTGTTACCCGCTGACTGACATCACGATCTGCCTACTCTGCATACTTCCAGTGGACGTTCACTGTGCACATTAATGCCTTCATCATATTGCATCTGGCATGACTGGCACCAGATTTGTGTGCGCACCGCCGCAGATATAATTCTGGGCCTCTAAGGTCACCTATAACACCCAAAAAATAGGTGCTAGAATAAGAGGTATAAGATACTACTGCTCATGAACATCCTCATTATTTGTATAGTTTTAATGTTCCAAGTCGTACATGTTGGCTCACAAAAGAATACAGAAAAGCTCATTTTAGAGATCTTTGTACATGTTCAGACTTCCCATTTCCCTTTGAAGTGCTTTTTCTCGTTCAGTGGTGGTCTTGGATTGCTTCCCAGTACTGGCCCTTGTGGTTTCAGTGTCCCTTTCAGCTTTCTGAAGATCCTGAATGGATTTGTAAATAGTGACATTTTCACAAGAACTTTCCAGCACATCTGCCAAGCCAGTTATTCCAGGAATGCCGTCCTGAAGATCCATTAATCACCCAGTGAAGGAGGGAACATAGCAGCAACTCTGACCGATTACTCTTACTCACTTCATGTTTACATCATCCTCCCTTTTGAAATTTCTCTCATTTAAACTCAGCAAACCAAATTCTGAAGTACCCCAAACTGGGCAAATTTGAATTAATTCTGGAATATTAGGATAATTTTATGCTTAGTTGAATGACTTACTTAAAAAAGGGTGTCATTGTACATATACAAAGGCGAAAGTGCATTCCAACAGTGACTTCACTTCAAAATTCCTTCATTGGCTGTAAAGCACTTTTGGGCATCCTGAGATCTTGAACATTACTATAAAAATTCAAGTCTTTCTTTTTGTTTCTTTCTTGAAGTGCCTCTCCGCACATGCAGGGTTGCATTGGTTTCATCCAGACATACCATCAGCATTGGTGGAAGGCAAGTAGCTACCGCGTATGCTCAGTCTAATGGAAGTCAGCTGATTTCAGCATTTTCCTTGGTGGATGTGAGGCAGGCATCATTGGAAGATGTGTGAGGATGAGGTGGAGTATCTGGATGTTAGGCGTGAATCCTGAGGGCTAGTGAGTGCTGCTGTGTGTGTGATGGGGCAGTGGTGTAATGAGCAGTGTGAGAAGCTGGTGACATGGTGAGTGGGAAATGTGATGTGAAAATGCATTCACTGGGCCTTGACCAACTGCTCTGCAGTAGCTTGCCAAAAATTTTCTCAATTGGAATGCACAATGCAATGTGTGGCTACTTCACAGGCATCTGTAATGGAGCCCTTGAGGACAGAGAAACTTGGGCAATTGAAACATTGGGCTCCATCTTATAGGAATCTGACAGCTGGATTTGACAGGTTTGGGGTTCAACTGAAGTAATCTCGCTGATGGGATTCACTCATCTCAATCTTATCCGACACTGCTCTCATGCAAATTACAAATCATCCAGTACTTGGGACATAGCAGAGAAAAGGGCAAATGAAGTTCGTTCCTGACAAGGTGACCATTCATCTGGCCAAACCACTGAGCCTCCTCAAAAGAATGGTGATGTGCCAGTTAACGGGCAGGTGCTGGCAGTAACTGCTTTCTTTCTCGGAAGTGTCTCCAGCAGTAGCAGAGGTATCTCATGACTCTGTGACCAATGGTATCTTTATCCCTTAAGACCCCCACTGAAGCATTGCAGCTTGCCAGCTCACGTACTTAGTGAGTACTGAGGAATAGCACTAGATTAGAAGGTAAAAGAAAAACTCGAAAGGAAACACAATCATAAGGGATAAGTTCACCTCAAAATGTAAATATCAAACAATACATTTGGAGCACTTTATTTCTGCTTAGTGGGCAGTGGTTCTATTGGGAAAGACCGTGTTAATATTACAATGGATAGTGTGATGACAGTAAATCTATAATAGATGTAAATGTCCAGAATGTTATTTTTGTATACAATGTGTATTGTTTGTGCAAGAGTTTCATTTGGAAATTACTGAAAGCAATTATTAATGAGTGCCACACTCATTTTACCCATTGCTTCAGAATCCTGCAATTGCTGAAAATTCTGTGTCCTGTTCGGCTGATGCATCCTTTCCACAGAGAAAGTCTAGAATGTGTTGAACCTAGCAAACAGGTGCCTGACACTTGCTTGATACATCAATGAACTGCAGAGTGGCTGGTCAATATCCCTTGGTTCCTATGTAGTAGGTATCAACAGTACCACAAGAAAGGTTGAGAACGAAACGAAGAAGGTATGTCGAAGTGTGGCCTCCATATTAAAATTGCCTGGTATGGGGAGAACAGTGCAATTAAATCAAAACAAACAACTTTTCAATGTACATTCAGGAAAAAAATGGTCACTTTGAGAATACAGCTACAGCAGATGAAGTTGTTGGCTTCCTAATTCACCCATTTGTATGGCACAGAGGCAGCCAGAGGCGGAGCTCTCCCACACAATGTTAATTTCATGTGGAGTCTCATTAGCATAATTCCTCCTTCACAAGGAGGCTTAAGATGGCCTGTGTGTGGCTGGAAGCTCAAATTATACTGCAAGTGGAGCCTCACAGTTTTAAAACTATATTTTCTAAGTAGAAAACTTTCAAAGTATTATCCAGCTGTGCTCATACCAATGATGTGATTGACACTGTCCTAGCCAGCATATTCCATCAAGTGACAATGAGTGAATCAAATTCTTCACTGCTGCATTCAGTAAATTGTGAATATTTGATACATTGTAATGGAGAATCTAGATTTTCTTTTGTTGACATTTTGATACAGGAACCTGTTACAGTGTTTTAACTTATTGCAACATGAGCTCTTTAAATGAGACCTTGCAAATGAGATGCAATAGAGATTAGTGCAGCTCTCACTGGGAATGATGTTGCCCTCAGAGAAGTCAGAAATCAAAGCTTGAAATGAAGGTCTTGATTTTCCGTCCGGGGTTAGGAAACCGATGTTGGGACCATTTCCATGACCCGAGCTCGTCCCGGGGGGCAGCAGTCGTAGACCCCGATTTTCAACGGGGGGCGAGTTGTTAATTGGCTGCATGGCGGTTGTGCGGCCAATTAGCGGCTGCGGGGACGGAAATGAAGGCGGGACTGAGCAAATGCAGGTCTGATTTAAACACATCATGGCAGACACGAGCTCCCCATTGAGAGAGTGGCCAAATTCCTGGAGAGCCATATGTGGCAGCACTCTGAGTGGATGCAGGAGCAGCACACTGACATGCACAGAATGCATGCCACACTCTGTAGCATTGACTGGTCAGTGGCACTGATGGCACAGAGACGTTTGGAGTGGATACCAGTTACACCCCAGCTGGTGCTCCACTCCAATCATCCGGAGCACCATCCAAGGGCTGAGGCAGTCATTAAAGAGGATGAAGGTGCCACCCCTCATGGGGCACCATCATCATCGGCCTCCTTGGTCCCTCTGACTGAGGGACCATCTGTGCATTTGGGCCCAGTGACAGAGGCTGTTCCTGCATTGACCACTATGCAGCAGCCTCTGGGGGGACCCCCACAAGGACAATCGCTATTGTGTACCTCAGTCGCAAGCAGAGACAAATAAGCAGGCTGAATCTACCTCATCCATGACCACATGGGGAGCACCATGTAGAAATGGCCGATAGCAGAGGCCTCTGTGTCAAACAAAGGAATGAGTGGGTCACTGGGGTTTGCCTCCCTGTAAATGTGCATTTTTTTCTCTTAATCAACACAATGTAAATATTGATACATAACACCAGGTGTGTGAGCTTCCATCTTTAAAGGCAATACTGGAAAAGAGGGAAGAGGTTGTGAAGGGAAGTAAGGGCCCTTGAAGGGGGACAGTGAAACCTCTTGACAGATGCGCATCATTCGTTGGTGGTAAGATTGGATCAATTCCAGGCTGCGTCTTCAATGGAAGTGTTCTCACAGACAACTCAAAATGAATTCCAGACCATGTTGTCCTCCTGACTTAAGAGGGCTCCACTGAAATGTGCCTGGATCAAATGATCCCTGGCGTTGATGGCATCTGACGAGATCCTTGAGTCCTGCGTCAGCCCCAGCCACCTCCCTGTGCAGCTGGGACTCTTCTGTGTTCTGCATCTTCCTCCTCCTCTTCCACCTCTAGGGTTGTAATCTCGGGATTACTCCCTGTGCCACGTGCCAGTGAGGCTAGAAACAGGAGGATAGTGCAGCTAAACACGTGGCTGAACAGCTGGTGTAGAAGGGAGGGTTTCAGATATCTGGACCATTGGGATCTCTTCAGGGACAGATGGGACCTGTACAAGAAGGACGGGTTGCATCTAAACTGGAGGGGCACAAATATCCTGGCTGCGAGGTTTGCTAGCGTCACTCAGGAGGGTTTAAACTAGTGTGGCAGGGGGAATGGGAACCAGAGCAGTAGGACAGCAAGTGAAATAAATGAGGGGGAACTAGTAAATAAGGCCAGTAAGACTGAGAGGAACAGCAGGCAGGGAGATGTTGCGGAGCACAGCGGGACTGGTGGTCTGAAGTGCATTTGTTTCAGTGCGAGAAGTATAACAGGTAAGGCAGATGAACTTAGAGCTTTGATTAGTACTTGGAACTATGATGTTGTTGCTATTACAGAGACTTGGTTGAGGGAAGGACAGGATTGGCAGCTAAATGTTCCAGGATTTATAAGCTTCAGGCGGGATAGAGGAGGATGTAAAAGGGGTGGGGGTGTTGCATTACTTGTTAAGGAGAATATCACAGCTGTACTGTGGGAGGACACCTCAGAGGGGTCGTGCAGCGAGGCAATATGGGTGGAGCTCAGGAATAGGAAGGGTGCAGTCACGATGTTGGGGGTTTACTACAGGCCTCCCAACAGCCAGCGGGAGGTAGAGGAGCAGATATGTAGACAGATTTTGGAAAGATGCAAAGGTAACAGGGTTGTAGTGGTGGGTGATTTTAACTTCCCCTATATTGACTGGGACTCACTTAGTGCTAGGGGCTTGAATGGGGCAGAATTTGTAAGGAGCATCCATGAGGGCTTCTTGAAACAATATGTAGATAGTCCAACGAGGGATGGAGCTGTACTGGACCTGGTACTGGGTAATGAGCCCGGCCAGGTGGTCGAAGTTTCAGTAGGGGAGCATTTCGGGAACAGTGACTTGTGGATAAGGATAAGAGTAGTCCTCGGGTGAAGGTGCTAAATTGGGGGAAGGCAAATTCTAACAATATTAGGCAGGAACTGAAGAATTTAGATTGGGGGCGGCTGTTTGAGGGTAAATCAACATCTGACATGTGGGAGTCTTTCAAACGTCAGTTGATTAGACGCAGGTGGATAAGGTAGTCAAGAAGGCATATGGCATGCTTGCCTTCATCAGTCGGGGCATAGAGTATAAAAATTGGCAAGTCATGCTGCAGCTGTGCAGAACTTTAGTTAGGCCACACTTAGAATATTGCATGCAATTCTGGTTGCCACACTACCAGAAGGATGTGGAGGCTCTGGAGAGGGTACAGAAGAGGTTTACCAGGATGTTGCCTGGTCTGGAAGGCATTAGCTATGGAGGAGAGGTTGGATAAACTCAGATTGTTTTCACTGGAACGACGGAGGTGGAGGGGCAACATGATAGAGGTTTACAAAGTTATGAGCAGCATGGACAGAGTGGATAGTCAGAAGCTTTTTCCCAGCATGGAACAGTCAGTTACTAGGGGACATAGGTTTAAGGTGCGAGGGGAAAAGTTTAGAGGGGATGTGTGAGGAAAGTTCTTTACACAGAGGGTGGCGAGTGCCTGGAACTTGCTGCCGGGGGAGGTGGTGGAAGCAGGTACGATAGCGACGTTTAAGAGGCATCTTGACAAATACATGAATAGGATGGGAATAGAGGGATACGGTTCCCGGAAGTGCAGAAGGTTTTAGTTTAGGCAGGCATCAAGATCGGCGCAGGCTTGGAGGGCCGAATGGCCTGTTCCTGTGTTGTACTGTTCTTTGTTCTTTGTTGTTCACGTCCTGCTCCTCACCTTCCTCTGATAAGCTGCAGTCTTGAACTTCTTCACCTCTGGTTCCTTCCAAAATCTCACAAACAGCTGCACAACCTGTATCTGGCAGGTCACTGATGTCCTATTTGTGAGAGCTGGGCAGTACATTTAATTCCAGACAGATGGGACCTCACTAGCCTTCAGGATTCATGCCATTAATGATAGGGTAGATCGCACATGGCTTGTGAAATGAGGGAACTTGTTGGCCCAAAATATCTTTCTTGTTCTATGTTTTCTTGTGTTTCTTGGTGCTTCCTTTAGTACCTTGTTTGGTTTACTTTAAACTGAGAGTTGCTGTAGAACTTGGCTGAGGTTGCAAGATCCAAACTTTATGAATTTGGCCTGTTTATTTGACATGATGCAATAGGAGGCACAGTAAGATGTGTCGGCATTTTGTAATGAGTGCAACTCAGAACTTGGTACAATACTTTGGATTTACGATACGTTTACCCTTTCAAATGCATGGCTTTATCTCAGCACTCTTGGGATAAGTTAAACTCACTGACAGATATGCACCTTTACCTTAACACTCTACATTTACCTCACTTGGCAGTCTTTAAAGTTAATTAAGTTTCTTAATATATGTAGTTACAGTATTCTTAGAATATGTGGGAGAGAAATTGGGCTTTGTTATGCCTGTTTTTTAAACATCCTGAAGCTCCAAAATGGGTTCCGAGATGCACTCACTTCTGACAGGAAGTGTGCCAACGTCATCTTGGCAAAGGGGCTTGTGAGTACAGGAAGTGTGCCAACGTCATCTTGGCAAAGGGGCTTGTGAATACAGGAAGTGTGCGAACGTCATCTTGGTAAAGGGGCTTGTGAGTACAGGAAGTGTGCGAACGTCATCTTGGTAAAGGGGCTTGTGAGTACAGGAAGTGTGCGAACGTCATCTTGGCAAAGGGGCTTGTGAGTACAGGAAGTGCGTCGTCATCTTGGCAAAGGGGCTTGTGAGTACAGGAAGTGCGCCGTCATCTTGGTAAAGGGGCTTGTGAGTACAGGAAGTGTGCGAACGTCATCTTGGCAAAGGGGTTTGTGAGTACAGGAAGTGTGCCAACGTCATCTTGGTAAAGGGGCTTGTGAGTACAGGAAGTGTGCGAACGTCATCTTGGCAAAGGGGCTTGTGAGTACAGGAAGTGTGCCAACGTCATCTTGGTAAAGGGGCTTCTGAGTACAGGAAGTGTGCCAACGTCATCTTGGCAAAGGGGTTTGTGAGTACAGGAAGTGTGCGAACGTCATCTTGGCAAAGGGGTTTGTGAGTACAGGAAGTGTGCCAACGTCATCTTGGTAAAGGGGCTTGTGAGTACAGGAAGTGTGCCGTCATCTTGGTAAAGGGGCTTGTGAGTACAGGAAGTGTGCCAACGTCATCCTGGCAAAGGGGTTTGTGAGTACAGGAAGTGTGCCGACGTCATCTTGGTAAAGGGGCTTGTGAGTACAGGAAGTGTGCCGTCATCTTGGTAAAGGGGCTTGTGAGTACAGGAAGTGTGCGAACGTCATCTTGGCAAAGGGGCTTGTGAGTACAGGAAGTGTGCCGTCATCTTGGTAAAGGGGCTTGTGAGTACAGGAAGTGTGCCGTCATCTTGGTAAAGGGGCTTGTGAGTACAGGAAGTGTGCCAACGTCATCTTGGCAAAGGGGTTTGTGAGTACAGGAAGTGTGCCAACGTCATCTTGGTAAAGGGGCTTGTGAGTACAGGAAGTGTGCCAACGTCATCTTGGCAAAGGGGTTTGTGAGTACAGGAAGTGTGCCAACGTCATCTTGGCAAAGGGGCTTGTGAGTACAGGAAGTGTGCCAACGTCATCTTGGCAAAGGGGCTTGTGAGTACAGGAAGTGTGCCAACGTCATCTTGGCAAAGGGGCTTGTGAGTACAGGAAGTGTGCGAACGTCATCTTGGCAAAGGGGCTTGTGAGTACAGGAAGTGTGCGAACGTCATCTTGGCAAAGGGGCTTGTGAGTACAGGAAGTGTGCGAACGTCATCTTGGTAAAGGGGCTTGTGAGTACAGGAAGTGTGCCGTCATCTTGGCAAAGGGGCTTGTGAGTACAGGAAGTGTGTCAACGTCATCTTGGTAAAGGGGTTTGTGAGTACAGGAAGTGTGCCAACGTCATCTTGGTAAAGGGGCTTGTGAATACAGGAAGTGTGCCAACATCATCTTGGTAAAGGGGCTTGTGAGTACAGGAAGTGTGCCAACGTCATCTTGGTAAAGGGGTTTGTGAGTACAGGAAGTGTGCCAACGTCATCTTGGCAAAGGGGTTTGTGAGTACAGGAAGTGTGCCAACGTCATCTTGGTAAAGGGGCTTGTGAATACAGGAAGTGTGCCAATGTCATCTTGGTAAAGGGGCTTGTGAGTACAGGAAGTGTGCGAACGTCATCTTGGCAAAGGGGCTTGTGAGTACAGGAAGTGTGCCGTCATCTTGGTAAAGGGGCTTGTGAGTACAGGAAGTGTGCCGTCATCTTGGTAAAGGGGCTTGTGAGTACAGGAAGTGTGCGAACGTCATCTTGGCAAAGGGGTTTGTGAGTACAGGAAGTGTGCCGTCATCTTGGCAAAGGGGTTTGTGAGTACAGGAAGTGTGCCAACGTCATCTTGGCAAAGGGGCTTGTGAGTACAGGAAGTGTGCCAACGTCATCTTGGCAAAGGGGCTTGTGAGTACAGGAAGTGTGCGAACGTCATCTTGGCAAAGGGGCTTGTGAGTACAGGAAGTGTGCGAACGTCATCTTGGCAAAGGGGCTTGTGAGTACAGGAAGTGTGCCGTCATCTTGGCAAAGGGGCTTGTGAGTACAGGAAGTGTGCCAACGTCATCTTGGAAAAGGGGTTTGTGAGTACAGGAAGTGTGCCAACGTCATCTTGGTAAAGGGGCATGTGAATACAGGAAGTGTGCCAACATCATCTTGGTAAAGGGGCTTGTGAGTACAGGAAGTGTGCGAACATCATCTTGGTAAAGGGGTTTGTGAGTACAGGAAGTGTGCGAACGTCATCTTGGTAAAGGGGTTTGTGAGTACAGGAAGTGTGCCAACGTCATCTTGGCAAAGGGGCTTGTGAATACAGGAAGTGTGCCAATGTCATCTTGGTAAAGGGGCTTGTGAGTACAGGAAGTGTGCGAACGTCATCTTGGTGAAGGGGTTTGTGAGTACAGGAAGTGTGCGAACGTCATCTTGGCAAAGGGGTTTGTGAATACAGGAAGTGTGCCAATGTCATCTTGGTAAAGGGGCTTGTGAGTACAGGAAGTTTGCGAACGTCATCTTGGTAAAGGGGTTTGTGAGTACAGGAAGTGTGCCAATGTCATCTTGGTAAAGGGGTTTGTGAGTACAGGAAGTGTGCCAACGTCATCTTGGTAAAGGGGCTTGTGAATACAGGAAGTGTGCCAACATCATCTTGGTAAAGGGGCTTGTGAGTACAGGAAGTGTGCGAACATCATCTTGGTAAAGGGGTTTTTGAGTACAGGAAGTGTGCGAACGTCATCTTGGTAAAGGGGCTTGTGAGTGTGCCCCTAAGAACCACCAGCAGCATGCAGAGTAGGCAGATTATGATGCCAACCAGTGTGCAACACTGATTTGCTGCCCGTGCTGCCATTTCCGATGTGAAGCTCCAGCCTATGCTCTGTCTTAACCTCGCACAGCTGAATATATCATTAAATACAGGAAGGAACCACAACCATCCACCAGCGCAATTTAAAGGGATCATGAACTACTTACACATTGGTTGCGAGATTATTTTTTTCTGGTTGCTGGTGCAATTGTATGCATTATTGGGGCTTTCCTATACTTGCCTAAAGTTTCAATAGTCAACAAGGAGTGGTCTGGCTGGTGCGGAAGTACCTTTTTGTTGATTTAAAAGTCTGCACTGAAACAAGTTGCTTCAAGACATGGGTGGACTGGTAGGACTTCCTCTGGGAACTGAGCATGGCTGGGAGAATGAAGAGAGTTCACACAGAGCAGGACAAGCTGCTAGAAGAGGGAGGAGATGAAGTGGGAGAAGAGGTCTTAGCCGAAGACCACATGTGTAGAAGGTCTTTAGGGAGCAAATCTCTTCCCTCAACTTTAGCGATGACCAACATTTGAGAGGTCTTTGCTTCACAAAAGAGGTTGTGATTGAAATCTGCCAACTGCTACAGCCTCAACTGCAACCACAAAGCAGGGCAAGGTCAGCATTGCCTGTGGCTCTTAACTTTTATGCTTCTTCCAGCCTGCTGCTGGAGCTATAAGCAGCATCTCACTGTCTGGCAAACTGACACTTGCTCTATTCCTTCTCATCTCCCTGGTGCCTGCACACTTGTGCCTTTTGTCTCACCACATATAGATCCCTCCTGTATCCTAACTTCTAAAGTACATGCAGTGTCAGCGTCTGAGCTGGTGGCTGCAAGTGTAAGATTGAGTGACAGTGTCTCTTCATCTTCACAGTCTTCTTCCTCTTCCTCCTTTGGCTGGGAATGTTCCCATTTTTGAGTACCTGAAATGAAAAAGGGTCAAAGGTTAGCTTGTAGTGAGAGGAGCAGAGAATGTAAGAAGCGCTCACACCATTTGCAGCTTGTGAATCAGAAGAGATTGCAGGATGATGGAGAAGTGGGATGAGAGAAGAAGGATTAGAAATGCAGGTACCCTCATCATTGATTCCTCCAGCCCTGCCTGTAGCCACAGTCTCAGTGATGCCTTTCCTATAACGACCAGTACTGTCTCCTCTGTGGGGGTTAAAAAAAACAAAGAACAAAGATAATTACAGCACAGGAACAGGCCCTTCGGCCCTCCAAGCCTGCGCCGATCCAGATCCTCTCTCTAAACATGTCGCCTATTTTCTAAGGTTCTGTATCTCTTTTCTTCCTGCCCATTCATGTATCTGTCTAGATACATCTTAAAAGACTCCATCGTGCCCGCATCTACCACCTCCGCTGGCAATGCGTTCCAGGTGCCCACCACCCTCTGCGTAAAGAACTTTCCACGCATATCCCCCCTAAGCTTTTCCCCTTTCACTTTGAACTCGTGTCCTCTAGTAATTGAAACCCCCACTCTGGGAAAAAGCCTCTTGCTATCCACCCTGTCTATACCTCTCATGATTTTGTACACCTCAATCAGGTCCCCCCTCAACCTCCGTCTTTCTAATGAAAATAATCCTAATCTGCTCAACCTCTCTTCATAGCTAGCGCCCTCCATACCAGGCAACATCCTGGTGAACCTCCTCTGCACCCTCTCCAAAGCATCCACATCCTTTTGATAATGTGGCGACCAGAACTGTACGCAGTATTCCAAATGTGGCCGAACCAAAGTCCTATACAACTGTAACATGACCTGCCAACTCTTGTACTCAATGCCCCGTCCGATGAAGGAAAGCATGCCGTATGCCTTCTTGACCACTCTATTGACCTGCATTGCCACCTTCAGGGAACAGTGGACCTGAACACCCAAATCTCTCTGGACATCAATTTTCCCCAGGACTTTTCCATTTACTGTATAGTTCACTCTTGAATTGGATCTTCCAAAATGCATCACCTCGCATTTGCCCTGATTGAACTCCATCTGCCATTTCTCTGCCCAACTCTCCAATCTATCGATATTCTGCTGTATTCTCTGACAGTCCCCTTCACTATCTGCTACTCCACCAATCTTAGTGTCGTCTGCAAATTTGCTAATCAGTCCACCTATACTTTCCTCCAAATCATTAATGTATATCACAAACAACAGTGGTCCCAGCACGGATCCCTGTGGAACACCACTGGTCACACGTCTCCATTTTGAAAAACTCCCTTCTACTGCTACTCTCTGTCTCCTGTTGCCCAGCCAGTTCTTTATCCATCTAGCTAGTACACCTTGGACCCCAAGCGCCTTCACTTTCTCCATCAGCCTGCCATGGGGAACCTTATCAAACGCCTTACTGAAGTCCATGTATATGACATCGACAGCCCTTCCCTCATCAATCAACTTTGTCACTTCCTCAAAGAATTCTATTAAGTTGGTAAGACATGACCTTCCCTGCACAAAACCATGTTGCCTATCACTGATGAGCCCATTTTCTTCCAAATGGGAATAGATCCTATCCCTCAGTATCTTCTCCAGCAGCTTCCCTACCACTGACGTCAGGCTCACCGGTCTATAATTACCTGGATTATCCCTGCTACCCTTCTTAAACAAGGGGACAACATTAGCAATTCTCCAGTCCTCCGGGACCTCACCCGTGTTTAAGGATGCTGCAAAGATATCTGTTAAGGCCCCAGCTATTTCCTCTCTCGCTTCCCTCAGTAACCTGGGATAGATCCCATCCGGACCTGGGGACTTGTACACCTTAATGCCCTTTAGAATACCCAACACTTCCTCCCTCCTTATGCCGACTTGACCTAGAGTAATCAAACATCTGTTCCTAACCTCAACATCCGTCATGTCCCTCTCCTCGGTGAATACCGATGCAAAGTACTCGTTTAGAATCTCACCCATTTTCTCTGAGTCCAAGCATAACATTCCTCCTTTGTCCTTTAGTGGGCCAATCCTTTCTCTAGTTACCCTCTTTCTCCTTATATATGAATAAAAGGCTTTGGGATTTTCCTTAACCCTGTTTGCTAAAGATATTTCATGACCCCTTTTAGCCCTCTTAATTCCTCGTTTCAGATTGGTCCTACATTCCCGATATTCTTTCAAAGCTTCGTCTTTCATCAGCCGCCTAGACCTTATGTATGCTTCCTTTTTCCTCTTAGCTAGTCTCACAATTTCACCTGTCATCCATGGTTCCCTAATCTTGCCATTTCTATCCCTCATTTTCACAGGAACATGTCTCTCCTGCACGCTAATCAACCTCTCTTTAAAAGCCTCCCACATATCACATGTGGATTTACCTTCAAACAGCTGCTCCCAATCTACATTTCCCAGCTCCTGCCGAATTTTGGTGTAGTTGGCCTTCCCCCAATTTAGCACTCTCCCTTTTGGACCACTCTCGTCTTTGTCCATGAGTATTTTAAAGCTTACGGAATTGTGATCACTATTCCCAAAGTAGTCCCCTACTGAAACTTCAACAACCTGGCCGGGCTCATTCCCCAACACCAGGTCCAGTATGGTCCCTTCCCGAGTTGGACTATTTACATACTGCTCTAGAAAACCCTCCTGGATGCTCCTTACAAATTCTGCTCCATCTGGACCTCTAACACTAAGCGAATCCCAGTCAATGTTGGGAAAATTAAAATCTCCTATCACCACCACCCTGTTGCTCCTACATCTTTCCATAATCTGTTTACATATTTGTACCTCTATCTCACGCTCGCTGTTGGGAGGCCTGTAGTACAGCCCCAACATTGTTACCGCACCCTTCCTATTTCTGAGTTCTGTCCATATTGCTTCACTGCTCGAGTCCTCCATAGTGCCCTCCTTCAGCACAGCTGTGATATCCTCTTTGACCAGTAATGCAACTCCTCCACCCCTTTTACCTCCCTCTCTATCCCGCCTGAAGCATCGATATCCTGGGATATTTAGTTGCCAATCATGCCCTTCCCTCAACCAAGTCTCAGTAATAGCAATAACGTCATACTCCCAGGTACTAATCCAAGCCCTAAGTTCATCTGCCTTACCTACTACACTTCTTGCATTAAAACAAATGCACCTCAGACCACCAGTCCCTTTATATTCATCATCTGCTCCCTGCCTGCTCTTCCCCTTAGTCACACTGACTTCATTATCTAGTTCCTTACAGGCTTTTGTTACTACCTCCTTACTGTCAACTGACCTCAATTGGTTCCCATCCCCCTGCCACATTAGTTTAAACCCTCCCCAACAGCGTTAGCAAAAGCACCTCCAAGGACATTGGTTCCAGTCCGGCCCAGGTGTAGACCGTCCAATTTGTAATAGTCCCACCTCCCCCAGAACCGGTCCCAATGTCCCAAAAATCTGAACCCCTCCTTCCTGCACCATCTCTCAAGCCACGCATTCATCCTGACTATTCTTTCATTTTTACTCTGACTATCACGTGGCACTGGTAGTAATCCTGAGATTACTACCTTTGAGGTCCTACTTTTTAAACTTGGCTCCTAACTCCCTAAACTCTGCATGTAGGACCTCATCCCGTTTTTTACCTATATCATTAGTGCCTATGTGCACAATGACAACTGGCTGTTCACCCTCCCCCTTTAGAATGTTCTGCAGCCGATCTCAGACGTCCCTGACCCGTGCACCTGGGAGGCAACATACCATTCGGGAGCCTCGTTTTCGACCACAGAACCGCCTATCTACTCCCCTTACAATCGAATCCCCTACGACTATAGCCCTTCCACTCTTTTTCCCGCCCTTCGGAACAGCAGAGCCAGCCACGGTGCCATGGACCTGGCTACTGCTGCCTTCCCCTGGTGAGCCATCTCCCTCAACAGTATCCAAAACGGTATACTTGTTTTGGAGGGAGATGACCGCAGGGGACTCCTGCGCTGCCTTCCTGCTCTTTCTCTGCCTTTTGGTCACCCATTCCCTTTCTCCCTCAGCAATCCTAATCTGCGGTGTGACCAATTCACTAAACGTGCTATCCACGACCTCCTCAGCATCGCGCATGCTCCAAAGTGAGTCCATCCGCAGCTCGAGAGCCGTCATGCGGTCTAACAAGAGCTGCAGCTGGACACACTTCCTGCATGTGAAGGAGTCAGGGTCATCAGCCATGTCCCTGAGCTCCCACATTGAGCAAGAGGAGCATGATACGGGTCTGAGATCTCCTGCCATTTTTAATCTTAAGTTTAAACTTAGTTAAATGAAAAAGGAACGAAAGGTTTTTACCAATCACAATAAAACCAGAGAAATCGAAAAAGCCTTACCTTATAAACACCCCACCGAGTCCTTTTTTTTGGTTAGAGGAGGAGGGCGGGTGGGAGACACTACAAGTGTGGTGTCTCGGGTTCAGAAACCGCCCAAATATATAGTGTTTTACTTACCCAGCAGCCCCCTGGCCTCCGCCGAAAAACAAAAGGAAATTAAATTTACTTTCAAACGGACTTTCCCAGCTGCTCACTCGCTCACACGCTGCTCCCGAAAAAGCTGCTGCACTGAAAGGAAAGTTATTTTAAACCGCCCAAATATATAGTGTTTTACTTACCCAGCAGTCCCCTGGCCTCCGCCGAAAAACAAAAGGAAATTAAATTTACTTTCAAACGGACTTTCCCAGCTGCTCACTCGCTCACACGCTGCTCCCGAAAAAGCTGCTGCACTGAAAGGAAAGTTATTTTAAACCGCCCAAATATATAGTGTTTTACTTACCCAGCAGCCCCCTGGCCTCCGCCGAAAAACAAAAGGAAATTAAATTTACAAGTGCACTTGTCCTCCTCCTTGTCCTTCTGCCTGCTCTTATGCTCCAACTTCTCCTGCAAGAAAAAGATAACTGTGACAGTGAGTGTCCTGCAACATGTTTGGGGGGTGTGGCTCTCATGGTTGAATAGCTGCCAGTATGTGTGAGCTGTGAGTTATGATGTGAGGCTTACAATAGTGCTAAATGTGTGAGACTGGGTGAAGCATATGAATATTAGGGTTGAGTCTTGTTTGATAGAGATTGTAGGTAGACAGGTGATGGGGGTATGGTGAATTGAGCAGTGGATGAGTCTAGTGGTGCAGTTGGTAGGATATGGCATTTGAAGATGAACTCACCTACCATGACAACTTGTGTCAGATCATTAAGCTTCTTCCTGCACTGTTTTCATATTTGTGCAGTAACTCTGCTGGCATTCAGCTTCACCAGTTCCCATTGCCTCTTGAGTATAAATCTGGAGGGCCTCCTGCGCCACCTCCCCCCACCCCCCACTGTGAATACAGGATGTTTCTCCTTCTTTTCATCTCTTCATCAAGACCTCCAGAGCATTGTTTGAAAATCTTGATGCTCACGCTCAATTGTTCAGCCATTGTTCAAATTACCACAGCCCAGGTTGACTTTTGAAAAATCTCCCACTCTTCTTGCAGCCACAATGCACCTCCCTTTTAAAGATGTGCAGGCTGCCTTTAAGTAGTGCTAGCCACTTGTGATATCGGGTCACCTGCTGATTTGTGCAATCAAGGAGCAGTGGGGGCTGCAATGGTGGCATGCAACAATCATTTAAAAGAGCAGGCAGCACTAATTTATCGTGCTGTCTGCAAGGCAATGAAAAAGCGCAGGTTAATCGTGTACTGCAATCCCCATGCCCATTTTTGGGGTTTGTCATTTTTTACCCTAACAAACATGTAATAGCTTCCATAGATGGCTAAGTGGGTAAAATGAATCACATACTGTTCCCCCTTTCTCTCTCTCTCTCTCTCCCTCAATGTTCCCCCCTCTCTCTCTCTCTAATCCTTTGGCTGTCCCCCCCTCTCTCTCTCTCTGCCCCCTCTTTCTCTCTCTGCCACCCCTCTCCCTCTCTGCCCACCTCTGTCTCTCTGTCTATGCCCTCTCTCTCACTGCTCCCTCTCTCTCACTGCCTCATCTCTCTCTGTCTACTTTCTCGTCCTCTGTCTGTCCCCTCTCTCTCTGCCTCTCCCTGTCCCCCTCTATTTCTCTCTTTCTCTACTCCCTCTCCCTGTCATCCCCCTCTCGGCCCCTCTGTCTCCCGTTTCCTCTTTTTCTCTCCCTGTCTCGTCTCTCTCTCTCTCTCTGCCCCCTCTCTTTCTCTCTCCATCCCCTCTCACTCTGTCTATCCCTCTCTCTCTCTGTCCCCCCTCTCTCTCTCTCTGACAGTTGCAGGGAGTGGGAGCTCTCAGCTTTGTGGTTGGTCAGCTTTTTTTAAAAATCACAGAAGTCAGTTTCACAGCTTACAGTTGCCTAAAGCAGCGACAGTGTTTCTGAACCTCAGACAAGTTCATGGTTTTCCGGCAGGTTCCAATTTTTTTTTAAAAAGCGCACTGAAAATCACAAACTTGTCGAAAAGTTGGACTGGTCTGGAAGAAGCCAATGGGAAATTTTTCATCCCTGAAATTTCAAGTCACAGACTTCAAAATTTTTTATCACGGACACTGGTGTCCGTGTACAGACACATTGCCGATCCCTGGATGGAGTCCAACTGTGCAGAATGTGCACTGATCTTGGATTCAAAGCTTGTATTTTTTCTGAGACTGTCCTTTAGTGGAAAATAAAACTGAGAGCTTCAGGGTTCTAGGGAAATCAGAACTGGATGGAACCAGATAAAACAGTCATATGATCAGAGGTGTAATCAGACACATGCGACTGGAGCTTAGATTACAAACTGCAATGTGGAAGAAAGCAGCAAGCTGTTGTTTTTTAAAAAAAGACAAGCTGCTGTGATTGGAACCTGTGTTCTGGGAGCTGGCCCTTGGCAAAAACAAGTTGCTACAGCTGTTTTCGGTGCCTTAAATAGTTACTAGTGGAACCACGCCATCAAGACTGTCATGAGCAGGGTGGAGGATGTTCAAAAGGCGACAAGACCGAAACGTTGAAGGAAAGACTGCAACGCTTGCTATTGACAAGAAGACATCACATCTGTGTCTGCATTTTGGAAGACAGGATCTGGAGATCTACCTGAAAAGTTCAAAGATCTGAAGGACTTTGTGCCTGTAACTGGTACTACTGTTGCTGAGATGACTGCCCAGAAGCTCTGTGAGATCTATCTTTATTGCTTCTGATAATTAACATTTAATCTTTGAGAGATATAATACCGACCATTAGTTCATGTTTAATTTATGTTGGTTTTGGTTTGAGTATTAAAGTAAAATTTATAAAAGTGAAATCCAGTCATTTTGGAGCTTTTTTTCTAATTTGTGGTCGGTCGATGGATTGGATTCTTTTGGTTTGTGTACTCCACTTGGACTCCATCCAGGGGATTATAACAACTGTATGTCTGCACAAAACTCAGATGCTTTGCATCTATATATCCATCCAGTCAGATCGCAGCCAGAATCAAGTGCCAACAATTTTACTGGTCTGAGACTAGATCAGCATATTCAGAAGGGGGCATTGATTCTGATCTGCTAGATATACATGACGTTAGTAAAATTTTCCTGTTTTCTTGATTTTTTATTTTCCTCACGTTTGTTTGTCTCTTTTTCAACATGTGTTGCGTTTCTGTGTTTCTTTCCCTCTATTATTATTGCCGAGAACAGAAACTCAAATTTGCTTTGATCTTTACTTTTCTGTTTTCAGCTGCGTATTTCATCCATTGCCCTGCTGGCCCCTCTTTTGCATACCTGGCAACCCTCGTCCACGCTGTTTGCTGGCAGCTCCTAAAATAGCTTTTCACAACATCTATGGCATGTGCAGAAGATGCAAATTATTATTCTTTATGGAGTGAGAGTCAGCCAAAGGTAATTAGGAGCCACTACACAATGGAAATGGGCCAAAAATGTGATTTTCAACTCTCGCTAGCCTGTTTCTCACCTGAATAATGGGCAGTCAGCAGTGGAAAGTTTGAAGGGGTTGGCGGCTGGTGCTGGGGTTGGTATCGGGTGGTACCAGGCTGTGGGCAGCCTAACCAAGGTCCTTAAAGGAACTGCCGGTGGCTGCTCTACAAATGAGTCCCAAACCTCTTCTATTTTGTGGGACCAGGAGAAGCAGAAATGCTGCCAGTCTGTGTTCCCAACCCCCTGCAACTCCTAACCTGCTGGCTGACTCAGAGTTGGATCCAGCCAATTTCCTGCTCTCCCTCAACTAGTGAGATGCAGAAGAGCATCAATTTGGCACCCGTAGCTCAATAGCTGTATTCAGAGGATGCAGGGCTCCCGACCCTAGCTTCAGGCTGGCAGCTCAGTCACTCTGCCAATGTCATGCCCATTTTAGGCTGAAGTTAAAATTCCCCTCTTCCCCCAGGCTGTTTGCCAGTCAGTTGGTAACTATGCAACACCAACATCCTCACCTCAGAAAGTACAAAACTTTCACCCAAAAATAATGTAAATTAATCTATTTTTAACCTGCATCCATTCTAAGGAATGCATATTTTAATTCAAGGTTAAAATATAATAGGAAATGAGAGTTCATTTGATTTTCTTAAGCATTAAATTCCCACATTTCTGTATGATTTATATAATTCAGATTATTGGATAATTACAAATTTTTTTTAAACACAAAATGATTTCAAATTATTGGGAATAGATTGTAGACTCTTCCTTTTGTTCCAAATAGTCCTGATCACACATTATATTATATATATATATATATATATAAAATATATATATACACACACACACACAGATCTCCATACAACAATTTTGCCTGTCATGCTCCAGATGTCACACATCATATATCACATTTATTACAGATGCAAAACAATCTTTAAAAAGAAAAGAGAAAAAAGTGACTGTCCATTGATTTGGAGTCTGGAATTTATAAACTTTTTACTGACCTCTAACTGACTTCAGCTACAATTATCTGGATTACCAGAGGGAGCACTTGAGCCATGGTCTAATAGGGCAGACATAGTCAGGAGTTAATCATTTTAACCATGGTCCACATACCTGTCTAACTACAAGTATCACCAGGCAGGAGATCCACGAGTACTTTAAAATATATACCAGTGAGAACATTTCATGCTGATTAACTCAAACATTCTCAAACTTGCAGTAGATCTGCCACAATCATTAATCATTCAACATGATTTTACACATCAGCAATCCAGAGTGGAACAACTTGTGAACATTTGCAACCAGCTCAAGAACTACCCTCCTCAAAAAAATGCACCAATGTTAAATGGTGAAAATTAACAGACACTCTGGAATGAGTTCAAGGTAATGGTATAACAAGATTTGTTCTCTTGATTTATATTGTCTTCTAGGCTTCTTAATTAGTTTACTACCTAGCTATTATTCTATTATATAAAACTACCATAGAATTGTGAAAACTGGCAAATGTACAACATGTAGATCGTATCTTGTGCTGAGTTTGCAGAATAAACGACTGAGTCACCTTTTTCTGACTGTGACTTTGAATGATGTCAAAAACCAGCTGGGCTCATTTACAAAACCTCTTTCTACATAAATCACCTGTCCAATTTATGCATCCATTCTATAAATCATGTCAGTCTTCCAGCCAGTAATCAATTTCCACCAGATACACAAAAAGCTACACCTCTCAGCAGTTCTACATTTATGATTAATTACTAAATCTGGAGAATGGGACGTCACCAAATTTGCAGGAAAAAACACTGGCGAGTTCACTGCACTCACTATTAGTGCCTAAAATACCCAGTAATTTGTGGCTAAGAGATATGAATGTAAATTGCAAATTGCCACAAATTGCTGGATGATTTATGCCGCTCTTCTGTTAGCCTTGTGAAAACTGGATCTTGATGGTAATCTCGCCATGAGGTTCAAGAAATTGCTGCATTTGCGCAGTGATACAACTTAACCCCTGCAGAAAGTTAAAGTTGATATTGCACAATGTATGGGCTCTTTTAATGATGTTCCTGCAATGCTATTTAAACCCCAGTCTATTATTCACTCTTAATTCAATCTTTCTATCCATCTCTTTTTGTTTCTGTGTCTAATTCGACTTATAAGTCATCCTATTTTGCTTCTCTGTCATTCGCTCTTTCTCTATTAATTTTTATCGGTTAAAGAGGTAGACGATTGGTCTCGTTGCTCACCATGGTCTCAGCTGTCCCGTTATCAATTTATGCATTTCCAACAGTTTACGGCGCAAACACTTCGAGCTGAAGGGTGAGGGGTAAAAAGAAAATCCAACTCAGGGTGCACGCCACAGTAAATTCTGGCACATTGACAGTTTTGTACTATTCAGGGAGGACTCAAAAAATCCTGAATCTTACAGTTGTACTAGAACCAGAATTCAAGAACCTACATCAATTCCACACAGCACTCTCGGCTTTCTATGAACAGTCTCACGGCATCATTATACTCGAGATGCTAGAAATGCAGACCCAGCTGCTCAGAGATTTGCTCCTGACTTCACACTGATTCAGGCAAAAGATAGATTTGCACCCATACTTAAAAATATTTGAAGATTTCCGTTCAATGGTGTCCAAATCTTTTTTTTTAACATTAAGAGCGAAAAGAACAAGTTACAGTTTAACACTCGGTAAAACACCAATTTGCCAATTTAATTCTTAAATTATACTACTAGTAAAAGAAGACTGGTAGTATAATTGGGAAGCAAAAGTAATTAGGTATTTATGTTCGAATTGACAGTTTTGGTATAAAATGAGACGTTTTAAAAGATCAATGTTTCATCAGTATTTCTAAGCACTTTTGTGGAAGTGGCTTAACTCAAGTTCTACACATACAGTGCAGAGCTGATTGCTTTTGTGATATTGTGAGCACAGCTAATCCAGTTTTGAAAAGTGATAAAATAACTTAAAAAGCTACACTTGAAAAATAAATGCATTGTGCAGTACTTCATATTTAAGATATTTTCTCAATATAACTATTCAATCTAATTCCTCATTGTAACCTCTCACCTCAAGACAGTACCCAATGAATAATAATTGCTCATTAAAATAAATTAATAATTATTGATTTTGACGTTTCCAGATTCACAAGAAACAAGGTTAGACGTGGGGGGTGGGGAGGGGGAGGTAAATTGAATAAGGCCTGATAATGTGCATGGAGATTAACCTGCATCCATTCATTGCTAGACAGGCAGCACACAAACTTCATGCTGCCCGCTAATTTAAATGATAGCAGGAGGCAGCCCAGTGCTAAATGCATTCCTGAGTGGCTGCACCCCTCACCATGAGGCCCAAGATCATGAGGGACCAGCACCACTTAAAGCTAGCCTGCACTACTTAAAGCCAGTTGCACCTCTTAAAAGTCCAGGTGCATTCTAGCTACAAGAGGTGCTTGAACTGTTTGTAGAAGCATCTCTGAGCAGGAAGAGGAGTGAAAAACAGGTGCTCTATCCTCAGGGGGCCAGGAAGTTCAACAGGCTGATCCTGAAAAGGCAATGGGAGCAGATAGCCATCGCTGTCAATAAATGCATCTTTATGTGCCATATCTGAAAAGGAGGTGGGATAGCCTTGGCAAATAAAGAAAAAGGCAGTAGGAAAATAAGATCTTAGCCTGTAAAATCAGGATGCAGAATCAATAAGGGTGGAGTTAAGTAATAACAGGACAGGAAACACTGGTGTGAGTAATTTATAGGCCCCTTACAGTAATCATAGTTTTGGACAGACTATAAAGCAGAAAATTAGAGAAGCATGTAACAAGGGTAATGAGTAATCCAAGGAGACTTCAATCTTCATACAGGGTAAAATAAATTGGCAAAAATAGCTTGGATGAAGAGTTCATGGAATACATTTGAGACAGTTTTCTCTAACAATTATGTTGAGGAACCAAGTACAGATCAAGCAATTTTAGATCTATTATTGTGTAATGAGACAGGGCTAATTCATAATCTTATAGTAAAGGATCCTCTGGGGGACAGCAATCATAATGATAGAATTTCAGATTCAGTTTGAGAGTGATGTGGTTAAGTCCAAAACCACAGATTTACATTGAAACAAACAATTACAAAGATATGAGGGGGTGATTTAGATGAGGTAGATTGGGAAATTAAGTTAAAAGATATGATAATAGATAAGCTACGGCAAACATTTAAATAATTCATAATTTTCAATGACTATACATTCCCTTGAGGAATAAAAACTATTGAGGTTATAAGTAGCATCCCAGAATTAGCTGCAAGTCAGGAAATGGAAGGGAGGGAGAAACTCAAGAAAATTACAATCACCAGGGAAGTATCATTGAGCAAATTGTTGGAGCTGCGTGCTGACAACTTCCCGGGTCCTGATGGACTTCATTCTTGGGTGTTAAAAGTGGCTAGTAAGATAGTTGATGTGTTAGTTTTAATTTTCCAAAATTCCCTAGGTTCAGGGAAGGTTCCGTTAGATTAGAAAATAGTGAATATAACTCCTTTATTCAAAAAGGGAGACAAAGCAGAAAATTACAGGCCAGTTAGCTGAACATCTGTCTTGGGGAAAATGTTAGAAGCTATTATTAAAGACGTTATAGCAGGGCATTTAGAAAAATTCAAGGTAATCAGACAGAGTCAACATGGTTGTGTTAAAGGAAATTCATGTTTAACCAATTAATTGGAGTTCTTTGAGGGAGTTACATGTGCTGTGGATAAAGGGGAACTGCTGGATATATTGTACTTAGATTTCCAGAAGGCATTTGATAAGGTGCCACATCAAAGGTTATTGCAGAAATAAAAGCTCATGGTGTAGGGCGTAACATATTGGCATGGATAGAAGATTGGCTGGCTATCAGGAAACAGAGTAGGCATAAATGGTTCATTTTCTGGTTGTCAAGATGTAACTAGTGGTGTGCAACAGGGATCTGTGCTGGGTCCTCAACTTTTTACAATTTATATAAATGACTTGGATGAAGGGACCGCAGGTTTGCTGATGACACAAAGATAGGTAGGAAAATAACTTGTGAAGAGAACATAAGGGGGCTACAAAGGGACAGATAGGTTAAGCGAGTGACCAAAAATGGCGTATAATGTGGGAAAGTGTGAAATTGTCCACTTTGGCAGGAAGAATACAAAAGCATATTATCTAAATGGTGAGAGATTGCAAAGCTCTGAGACGCAGAGGGATCTGGGTGTCCGAATGCATGAATCGCAAAAGGTTAGTATGTACGTGCAGCATGTAATTAGGAAAGCTAGTAGAATGTGATTGTTTATCGCGAGGGGAATTGAATACAAAAGTAGGGAGGTTATGCTTCAGCTATACAGGGCATTGGTGAGACCACATCTGGAGTATTGTGTATAGTACTGGTCTCCTTATTTAAGGAAGGATATAAATGTATTGGAGGCAGTACAGAAAAGGTTTACTAGACTAATACCTGGAATGGGCGGGCTGCCTTACGAGGAAAGGTTGTACAGGCTAGGCTTGCGCTGCTGGAATTTAGAAGAGTAAGAGGCGACTTGATTGAAACATATAAGATCCTGAGGGGTCTTGACAGGGTGGATGTGGAAAGGATATTTCCCCTTGAGGGAGAATAAGACAGCTGGGGTGGGGGGTGGGGATGGAGTACTCGTCAGCCATGGAATTTTACCAGCAACAGGGAAGGTGGAAGATGGCCCTCCTGCCAGAGGCCAATTGAGCCACTTAAGTGGCCAATTAAGGGCCTCTTCCCACCACTGCTGGAATTTTATTGGCAGTGGGTGGGCCCTGTTGCGTGGGGAGACTGCCTGGTGAAACCTGGTGGCCTCAGAGGTGGGGCTAACCTCTTAATCAGGCACTCTGTGGCCAATGGAGAGACCTCCCAGTGGCAATGGCCACCTCCATGGCAACATCTCACCACCACCGCCACACCCCCCCATGCATTGCAGGGGCCTGCCTGACTGGTACCGGTGACCTCAGACCCCACTTACCAGTTGAGAGGGCAGCCTGCTTCCATGGTATCTTCTCAGCTAGGTGCTCAGGGGTGGCACTGCTGAGCTGCCGACCCCTCAGTTTGGCTGGCAACTCGGGGGCGGGCTCGCACTCTTTCAAGGACGGGAGTCCTAATGACAACTGGAGTTAGTTGCTGGAGGACAAGAAAATGTGGCCAGGGATCCCATACACAGAAGTGGGGTTGCCCCTGGCTTTCGGGCCTGTCGTCGGGGCCCCCATCATGTTGACAAAATTCAAGCCAAGGAACTATAGCCCGTTAACCTAACATCAGTAGTAGGGAAAAAGCTAAAATCCATTACTGAGGATCTGGTAAAATGGCACTTAGAAAATCACTGCCTAGGAAGAGTCAAAATGGTTTTATGAAAGGGAAATAGTGTTTGACAAATCTATTGAGTTTTTTGCGGGTGTGACTAACAGGATAGATAAGGGAGAACCGGTGTTTGTAGTATATTAGGATTTTTGGATAAAGGTGCCAAGGAAGAGGTTGTTATACAGGATTAGGGCTAATGGGATTGGGGCTAATATATTAGCACAGAATGAGGATTGGTTAACAGATAAAAAAATAGAAATAAATGGATCATTTTTGGAATGGCAGGGTGTAACTCGGAGTGCCACAAGGATCAATGCTGTCTCAGCTATTTACAATCTATATCAATGCCTGAGATGAGGGAACCAAGTGTACTGTATCTAAGTTTGCTTATGATACAAAGCTAGGAGGGAAAATTAGCTGCAAAGAGACTGCAGAGGGAAACAGACCAGTCAAGGAGTGGAGAAGTAGATGGCAAATGAATAGAATGTTGGAATGTGAAAAATTATCCACTTTGGTAGGAAGAATGGAAAAGCAGAACATTATTTTTTAAAAAGGTGAGAGACTTGTAAATATTGGTATGCAGAAGGATTTGGGAATCCTTATACACATCATAGAAAGTTTACATGCAGGCACAGCAAGCAATTAGGAAGGTAGATAGTATGTTATCCTTTGCTGCAAGGGGATTGGAGTACAAGAGTAAGGAGGTCTTGCTGCAATTATATAGGGCTTTGCTGAGACCACACCTGGAGTTCTGTGTACACTTTTAGTCTCCTTACCCAAGGAAGGAGATATTTGTCTTGGAGGGTGTTCACTGGTTTAATTCCTGGGATGAGTGCTGTCCTATGAGGAGATTGAGTAGAAAGGGCCTATACACTGGAGTTTAGAAGAATGAGAAATGATCTCATTCAAAGGTATAAAATTCTTTGCTGGCTTGAGAGTGTAGACGCTGAGATGTTGTTTACCCTGGCTAGAGAATCTAGAATTAGGGGTCAGCCATTTTAAACTGAGGTGAGGAGAAACCTCTTCACTTAGAGGGTTGTCGATCTTTGGAATGCTCTTCCCCAGAGGGCTGTCGAGGCTCAGCTGATGCGTATATTCAAGACTGAGATCGATAGGTTTTTGGGAATCAAGGGATATTGGGATAGGGCAGGAAAATGGAGTTGAGGTAGATTGGCCAAGATCTTATTGATTGAGTGCTCCTATTTCTTATGTTCTAAACCTGTAGTCCTTCAATCACAGCATTTGACTGCCTCTAGAATGACTTCAGAAGTTTTGGCTTCACATGTTACCCATCAAATCGTTCCAAGTATTAAATTACTCCTTGTGTCAAAAGGTACTTCCGAACAGCAGCCTTGAACCTGTATTTTGCCATTTTGTGCCTCCAATTTCACAGATCTGCAGTAAATATTCTCTTGGGTTTAGCATCTCAAACAATGCAATGGAATCACAGCATTGAGGTAATTTGACTTTGGGTGGTATTGGATGTCGGCCTTTATACATCTCTCCTGTGAAAATCAGTAATATGATTCAATATTCATACCATTGCCCAAAGTCAACACCACCCATCGATATTTTTTCTTTGTGCCTAAGCCAGAACAAACCACAACACATAACCAATGGCTGTACAGAACAAAGGACCGGATCAAATCAAACAGTGCAAGCTTGAAGAGCTACATTTAGAACACTAACATAAGTCAGTTACTTTATGTGTAACCTGCTTTCTGCAGTGAAAAGCACATTACGTTAGAACAATAATAAATCTTTCCAAGAACTGCTTAGCACACATGGGTTTATTTCATATTTTCAGCTACAACAGTTTGCGATGACATACATCTTGGTACAGTTAACATCAGCCAATAAAAAGCCACATATCCATCTACAAAAATAAATTTGTATCTAAATTCTGATTATTCTTTTTAAAAGGCAGTCATCATGACCAGTCTGAACTAAGGTTAAACTTTTATGGGCATTTTCTGGTCAATTCTAGGTATAGCCACAAAAATGTTTAAAAAACAGTATTCAAACTTTATTAAAATCTGCAGACTAGCCTTACTACTCATAAGCAAATATGGATGGGGTGAGTGAGAAAGTGAAGTTAAAAAACGTTTTAGCAGTGCGAATGTGATCTAACCTCCATCCCTCCGTTGAGCTAAAATGAAAATTTAGAATTACGAGATGAATTTTCCTTCCCAATGTCTGCAGTCCTTGATTTTCTGTTACTGATCAAAATTAATTATTCCAACTTTAGACCTACCGGAAAAGATTTGATGTGAACATGCATGGAAAGACCTAATTCAGACTGATTACTTAAAAACTGATTAATAAACCATTCAAAAGTTTAATAGCACCAAAACAAAATATTTTGATTAATCTTTTGAAGCATCTAAACAGAAGTGTAAACGTTTCTTACATTTGCTTAGAATTGTATACCTTCACACAAGTTACCAAAATGTTTTTTTTTTAAAAACAGAAGGCTACTTATTTTTTTATAATATTTGCATACCAATAACATTTCTTGAAACAAAAGGCTGGAAGCCTTAATCCTTGTGAATGTCCCACTGTAGACCATACTTGGCAGAGGATTAACTGAAGTAGCTGTAATAGAAATGGCACCAAAAAAGCTCATATAATAATTGAGAAAAGATTTGGTTATGCAGTTGTCCAAGACTATGCTTGATAGGCTAGAGTTATGAATTACACTGTTGGAATCCTGAACAAAAAGCAAATATACATGGTAGCATTGTAAGGTCTATGAAACCAGCCTCACAATTAGTTTAAAAAAATTAAACAAATATTCTCAAATAACATTACACATTATCTTGTAAAATAGACAATGGTTGAATAGGGAATTCGATTCACTCTGTATATAGGAATATCTCTGGTACTCACAAATTGGAGTCTTGAGTTGAAACCTAATGCCCAAAAAAGGGATCATCTAGTTTACTAACTGCACCTCGGATATAATGTACTAGATTATACTTAATAATGCCTATTATTTTCCTCAAAACTACAAATCAAAAGTGGCACTATTTTATATTTCCTAACAATTTTATGCTTTTGTTGTTTCATAAGTTAGCCTCAGAGCATGTTAGGCCTGCCCAGCATCTATAGCTTGAACATCTATTTATCATTTTGCCTCATAAGACATACCCTACTGGGAGTGTATGGTGGCTAACAGTACCTATTCAAACTAGGGTGTTTTGATTTCCCCTTTTCTATTTGGTCATATTGCTTTAATGCAAACCAAACCTTTAAACTGCAGAAACATCCTGCCTTTCCTTTCCAATTTAGACAGAGTCAATGAGGTAGATAAATGTATTATGTACAGATTATACAAAAAAAACTTCAGAATGTTCACACGTCTTGTTCTTGCTTACCACAAGCCCCCTTTAACGTAGCATGAGTTTAATACTGCAGCTAATGCTACATGCAAGATCAGATTTATCCAACAGCTTGAAATCTGACTGCACAAAATGTCAATCTGAGGTAAGCTCAAACTACAAGGTGTGTCATATTAAATTTTGAAGATAGATATTAGTTTGTAGAAAATTTAAAAAAGAAAAGAACCACTTCATAAAAAATCCAACTAAAAATACTGAACACAGAAACTTTGGTACCATTGAACATATTTTACTAAAATCTATTTGAATTGTAATTAATGATTTATCCTACAGTTAAACGAAATTTTAAAGTTCAAATACAAATTACATCCTTGATATTGTTTCTTCATTCTTGATTAGAACTACCAGATCAGATGAGGGATACCTCCACCCACATGGTGAGGGTAGTAGTTGGTCTGATCATAGGTAATAGCAGACTCCGTAATTGATCTGGAGTAGAGGCTCAAGATTACAGGCAATCCCACAGCAGACAACACAATTTATTTCATCTGGAGTTTCACTTAGTATTCTTCCAATGAAAATTTCAGAGGTAAAAATCAAAGCAAGTTTTTCTTTTTTGCTTTGTTCCCTTTATTGAAGCTAAATAATGCACCATCCTAGGATTTTCTCAATCTTTCTAATGAGTAGAATGATCAGTAAACTTTGGCTTCTTGATACGAATATTCAGAAGAGTCTCATTTCTACATTCAACATTGTACATTAACATTTTCTCATGCCCTGTTCATAAGGAAATTAGAGAAATGTACCTAGAATACATTTACACTGAACTGACCTTAATGCTTCTAAAAGAAAAAATACTTTTCTGAACTATTATTCCCCAATAAATTGAAATGACAGCTTAATTGTGGTATTCAATACAGCAAAGTAGCAGGTATAAGAAACTGAAGATTTGTCACCTAGAGTTTTATGACTTAGAGCAGCACATTTTGCCTTCAGAAACACCAAATCTTTCTTTTGCATCTGATATTGTATTGTACAATAGTCATTCTAATTTTAGGGAGTCTCATTCCATCATTTTCTAAGACCCCATTCTCCATATGAGAAAGACATTTTTAAATTCACAATTATCTCTCGTGTTGGTTTACATACAAGCATTTTGTACATATTTATTTAGTTTCATCGAAGGAATAGAAAACTGATGTGGGGACGGTGGGCAGATAATAACAAATACTTGCAAATTTGTTTGGTTCCCAAAGTATTAACAGGAACCTACTTTTTCAAGCGTTGAGGTTATTTCTTCCACGTGTATAATATAACTCATCTAATTACACCCTACATCCCACTTGAGCAACAGGATGTCCATTTAGGCTGCTAAAACATGCACCAACAGAAATCATTTTCAGTGTTCAAGTATCTGATGCATTATTGCAACACAATTCACATACCAGGCAGCTCGTAAAAAGCACATCCTAGTTCCAGTGTCAAGAAAACTTTAAACATTCAGATAATGAGGCAGTTGTAAGCAAATTAAAGTTATATAAACAAGGCAATGTTTTAACTCCTAAAGCAGAGTTATCTCGTACATTCCCTTATCTGGTATACACAGGAGCAGGTGTGCATTTCCAATTTCACTTTTATCCTCCAGTGTTACTGCATCATTGGTAGCATGCTTCCAAATGACCATTTCCTATTCAGAAGTTAATTTCCTCCATGATTTCCATCACTATGGTACGTTGGCCAGTGAGAATGAGATTGCTGACAGTTCTATAATCTACATGAAGAACATTCAGGCCATTCACAGAAATGACAAATTGTCGAACCTAAAATTGAGAGTGAAATTATTAGCACCAAATGTCAATAAAATACTTTAAGTTTAATATTTTGTAAAGTTTTTGCAAGCACAGAATATCAAGTTCTAATTTTATACTTGAGATGTTTCATTAAAGTAAATCTCCAACAAGTTATTAAACGCAACTGTGAGATCATGCAGAAACACAACGTTAGCTGGCATTTACGTTAGTACCAAGTAATCGCTCGGTATTAATTATTCGCATTTGTTTACTCATAGATTAGAGCTAGAATATATCTAATAACTTGCTTGTATTTAGCTTCATACAGGACCACTATATATCCCTAAGGGGCAAGGGTTGCACTTAGAAAATAAAACAGTCATGGTCAACAAAAGAGGTGAGAGATAACAAAACTGAAAGAGCATGTAAAAGTGCCAAGAGTAGAGTAGATTCAGGGATCTGGGAGAGATACAAGAACCAGCAAAGGAAGACAAAACAAATATAGTAGGAGCTGCAAAAAGGAATATGAAACTTGTGAAGAATATCAAGATTTAACACAAACCTTTTACAATTATATTAGGAGTAAAAGATAGTCTAGGGTACTGTGGGCCCTTTAAAACAGATAGATGTAGTATTGCAAGTGAAAATAAGGAAATGGCAGATTTGAATAATTACCTCGTCTTCACAATGAAGGATAATGCATCTGATATTCAAAGGAAAATATTGATAATGAATCAAGGACTGGAACTCACTAAAGTTAACGTAAGCAAGTAAACAGTATTAGAAAAATAATGGTAGCAACATCTGACAAATCCCCAGGACCTGATGGTTTCCACCCCAGGATTTTAAAAGTAGGTGTGGAAATTGCAGATGCTTTAGCCATAATCTTCCAATACCATTTTCATTGACAAATTGCCCCTTTAGATTGGAAAATTGCAAATGTAACTTTATTATTTCAAGAAAGCGAGAGAGAGAAACCAGGAAGTTACAGATCTGTTAGTCTAGCATCTGTTGTGGGAAGTTACTGGAATCTATAATTAAGGACGAAGTGACTAAGCACTTGGAGAAAGTAAACATGCATTTATACAGGGTGTGTCATGCCTAACAAACCTAGTTCAATATTATGAGGAAGAAACTATAGTAGTAGACAGGGGGATGCTTACAGATGCAGAGTCATAACAGCACAGGAGGCCATTCGGCCCATCGAGTCCATGCTGGTTTGCTTTCTGTAGAGAAATCCAGTCAGTGCCATTCCCCCAGGCTATCCCCGTAGCCCTGCAAGATTATTTTCCTCAAGTGCCCATCCAATTTTAATTTGAAATTATTCATCGTCTCCGCTTCCACCACCCTTGTAGGCAGCGAGTTCCAGGCCATTACCACTCATTGCATTAAAAAGTTCTTCCTCACATCCCCCACTCCATCTCTTAACCAAAACCTTAAATCTGTATCCCCTACCTCTTGTACCATCAGCTATTGGGAGCAGCTCATCATTTTCTACTCTCTCCAAACCGGTCATAAACTTGCACACATCTACCAAATCTCCCCTCCATCTCTTTAGCTCCTTGTAGCTAAAATTCATCATCCCTGGAACCATTCTGGTAAATCTCTGCACCCGCTCAAGGACCCTCATATCCTTCCTAAAGTGTGGTGACTAGAACTGGACAAAATACTCTAGTTGGGGCCTAACCAGAGCTTTATAAAGGTTCAGCATAAATTCCCTGCTTTTGTACTTAATACCTCCATTTACGAAGCCCAACATCTCATACTTTTGTTATGGACAGATGGGAGATGATAGGGATGGTTTCCCCCTTTTTTCACCTGTCAACTGACCGAAGATAGCGTGTTTTTAAAAAGTGTTTTAACCCGAGCATTTTAACGGTCAACAAACAGACAAATGACAGGTTTTCTTGTGTTTAAAAGAAAGATAAATGTTATTATAATATACACAAATTCACCCACTCTTTCATGCATACAGATATACACAAGAAAAGATGAGATTAAAATATAACATGCGTTTAGGCCCGATGGCTTGAAAAAGAGTTACTTAAAATTTGCTTTTTCCCTCCGATGCTGACTTGAAATGGTGCAGGACAGGTTTTCCTTTTTTTTCTGGTTCACCGGATGCGTTGTTGCAGACTGCTCTAGTTATGTCTCAGTCACAGTTCAATGGGGAAAGCCTAGTTCAATATCTCAGGTACGGAGTTCAAGGCCAACTCCAGTCTCTGCCTATGTGTAGTTTAAAGATGGTGATCTTAGGCAGGGTCCTTCCCCTTCGTTGGAAAAGATGGCATTTTTACTTTTGAACTAATACCTGAATTAAACCCAACACTGATTCCGCTCCGATAGTTCCAGAACATGCTGCTGCTTTACTCGCATGCCGCCATTGCCAGTCACAATTCTTTCTCTTGATTGGTCCATTTGAGTCTGGGCCACTTTGTCATGTGTCAGGTATGTTAGTTTTTTTTTCATGAATTCATCATATATGCATAATTTCTCCTTGCATAAGCGTGAGCTTAACATGTTCTGCCACCTTCAAGTATCTGTGCACATGGACCCAAAGGTCCCTCTGTCTCTGCACACTCTTTAGAACTGTGCCATTTAGTCTGTATTGTCTCTCCCTATCCCTTCTGCCAAAATGCATCTGCTCACTTCTCTGTATTAAATTCCATCTGCCACCTGTCTGTCCATGCTGCCAGCCTACCTATGTCCTGTTGCAGTTGATTTGTACCATCCTCACTATTTGCCACACCATCAAGTTTGGCATCATGGGCAAATTCTGAAAGGGAGAATATTGATGCTAGCATCTTCAAACTAGGGAAAGTAAGTACAGCCAGGATCCCTACTCCAGCTTGTATGCAGAGGCCCCAGTGGAAGTGCAGGTGGATGACTGCTGTCAAGCACAGGATGACACTGTCTGTGCTGTTGAATGGTCCAATGAGAGAACCTGTGCGAGAATATGAAAAATGCCTGCTGGGGTGCAGTACTGAAAGGCCTTCACCATTGAAGCAGTGATGTGAATAAACACAATTCATTTTAAATACCAGTCTATCAACAACTCAGGAGCTTGGGTCTGCTTAGACCCTGAGGAAAAATTAAAATCCGCCGCAGCTGCTTCTTCAAACAGCTATTTTCCATTACATTTGTGCACACTTATGCATTAAAGATTCAATGTCTGCACCAGTGTCAAGTAATGCTGTTAACAGTACAAGTTAATTTTGATAACACAAAGCAAAATACTGCGGATGCCGGAAATCTGAAACGAAAACAGAAAATGCTGGAAATACTCAGCAAGTCAGGCAGCATCTGTGGAGAGAAAAACAGAGTTAATGATTCAGGTCTGTGTGTGACCATTTATCAGAACTGGCAAAAGTTAGAAATATAATAGGTTTGAACAAGTGAAAGGTGTTGTTTGGGGGGGGGGGGGGGGGGGGAGGTGAACAACAAAAGGGAAGATCTGTAATAGGCTGGAGGGCAGGACAGATTTAATGACAAAAGATTTTATGATACAAAGCCAAGGGCAGTCACAAAGGGACAAGTAAAGAAACATAAGAGTTGTCTGGATGAGATGTGAATGGTAGCTGTCTGAACACAAAGTAAAGGGATTAAGAAAGAAATGGTTGTGGGGTGGCTGGGGAAAATGAACCAGCAAAAATAAACATAAAAACAAAAATAAATGTGGGCAGAGGTTATTATCTAAAATTGAGTCCAGAAGGTTGTAATTTGCCTAGTCGACAGATGAGGTGCTGGGTGCTGTTCCTCGAGCTTCCGTTGAGGTTCACTGGAACACTGTAGCAGGCCAAGGACAGAAAGGTCAGAGTGGGAGCAAGGTATAGAATGACAAGTGACAGGAAGCTCGAGATCAGGTGTGTGGATTGAATGAAGGCACTGGATACTGCAAAAGGCTGTGGGTCCTGACAACATCCTGGCTGTAGTACTGAAGATCTGTGCTGCAGAACTAGCAACAGGAAACTTGGGTCGCGCTTGCAAACTGCACGGAGGTGTTCCGCAAAGCAGTCACCCAATCTGCATTTAATCTCCCCAATGTACAGGAGACCACATCATGAGCAGCGAATGCAGTATACTAAATTGAAAGAAGTACAAGTAAATCACTTTCACTTGGTAGGAGTGTTTGGGGCCCTGGTCGGTGAGAAGGAAGGAGGTAAAAGGGTAGGTGTTGCATTGCCTGCACTTGCATGGAAAGGTGCCGTAGCAGAGTGGGGTGTTGGGGGTAACTGAGGAGGGTGCTGAACAGGAACCGTCCCTTTGGAATGCTGAAAGGGGAGGGGAGGGGCATATGTGTTTGGTGATGGCATCCGGCTGGAGGTGGTGAAAATGGCAGAGGATGATCTGTTGAATAGGAAGCTGCTGGGGTGGAAGGCGAGGACAAGAAGAACCGTAACATTGTTCTGGGAGAGAGGGCAAGAGGTTAGAGAAGAGCATGAAATAGATTGGACAGGGTCGAGGGTCCCGTCAACCATGGTGGCGGGAATCCTCGGCTGAGGAAAACTGAAGACTTATCGGAAGCGCAAGTATGGGAGGTTGCATCGTCTAAACAGATGCGACGGAAACTGGGAGAATAGAATGGAGTCCTTGCAGGAAGTGGGGTGAGAGAAAATGTAGTCCAGGTAGCTGAGAGAGTCTGTGGGCTTATAGTGAATATTGGTTGGTTGTCTCCATCTCTGGGGATGGGCTGAGAAGTCAAAGAAGGGAAGGGAAGAATCAGGGATGGGCTATGTGAAGGAGAGAGAAGGGTAGAAATTGGAAACAAAGCCAAAGAAATTTTCCAGTTCAGGGTGAGAGCAGGAAGCGGCACTGATATATAGTCATCAATGTAATAGAAGAGGTGAGGGAAAGAGGTAGGACTGGAACAAGGAATGTTCCACATATCCCACGAAAAGACAGGCATAATTGGGACCCATGCGGGCACCCCGAGCAACATCTTTTATTTGCAGCAAGTGAGTGGAGTTGAGGGAGAAGTTTTTCAAGGTGAGAACAAGTTCAGCCAGGCAGAGGAGGATGGTGGTGGATGGGGACTGGTTGTGCCTCCATTCAAGGAAGAAGCAGAGAGCCCTCAGACTGTCCTGGTTCGGGTTGGGGGTGTAGAGGGATTGGATGACCATAGTGAAGAGGTGGTGGTGAGGGCCAGGAAACTGTTGAAATGACGAAGGGCACTGGAAGAGTCACGGATGTAGGTGAGAAGAGACTTGTCAAGGGAAGTTGAAAATAGTGTTGAGATAGGAAGAAATTAGTTCAATGAGGTAGGAACAGGCTGAAACAATGGGTCTACCAGGACAGTCCTGTTTGTGGATTTTGGAAAGGAAGTAGAAATAGGCCATTCGGGGTTGGAAAACTAGGAGGTTGGAGGCTGTGGAGGGAAGATCTCCAGAGCAGATGAGGTCAGTGACAGTCCTGGATATAATGGCTTGATGTTTGGTAGTGTGGTAATGGTTTGGGGGAGGTAGCAGGAAGAGTCAGAAAGCTGGCGGTTCAGCCTCTGCTAGGTAGCGAGACAAGACTGATCGTAGTAACTAAAGAAGAATCTCCCTGCTGTCTGCCATAGGGAAGATCATTGCAAGCATCCTCCTCAATTGTCTCCTCCCAGTGGCTGAAGAGCTCCTTCTAGAGTCGCAGCGCAGTTTTCACCCAGAGAGGCACCACAGACATGATCTTCACTGCACAACAAATCCAAGAAGAATGTAGGAACGCCAACTGCTGTACATGGTCTTTTACTACCTCACAAAAGCCTTTGAATGTGTCAACCACGAATGCTTATGGAGAATCCTGTTCAAATTTGGCCGCCCTCAGAAGTTTGCCACTATCTTCCATCTACTCCACGATGACATGCAAGCCGGGATTCTCATCAATGAAACCACCACAGACCCTATCCCAGTCAAGATTGGGGTCAAGCAAGGCTGTGTCATTGCATCAACCCCCTTCTCCATTTACCTTGCTGCAATGCTACACCTCGCTCCAGCAATCTGCCTGTAGGAACGAAAATAATCGACAGAACAGACAGGAAACTGATTAAACTAGGTCGCCTTCAATCTAAAATCAAAATCACTCCAACCTCAGTCAGTCATCAAGCTTCAATATAGAGATGACACTTGTGTGCGCTCACTTTGAAACTGAGCTCCAGATCATTGTTGATTCTCTGAAGCATATGAGAAGATGGGTCTTTGACTCAACACTCGGAAATCGAAGGTCCTCTTCCAACCAACTCCCAAAGCACAATATCTCCCCCTGTCAATCACGTTCAATGGAAAGATCCTGAAAATTGTCGACCGTTTTCCATACCTTGGGAGCCTCCTTTCAGTGAAGGCTGACATAGACTAGATTGATCCTCGCTCCAATGTGCCAGCTCAGCCTTTGACCAACTGAGAAAGAGAGTATTTGAGGATCAGAATCTCAAACCTAAGAATAAGATTGCGTTTTACTGGGCAGCAGTGATCAGTGTGCTCCTATATGTTTCAGAGACTTGGACAACTTACAGCAGGCACCTGAAAGCACTGGAGAAGTTAAAGATTGTATTAGATCAAAGGAAAAGGCTTATAAAGTTGCCAAAAAAGTATTAAGCCTGAGGATTGGAGCATTTTAGAATTCATTAAAGGAGGACCAAGAAATAGATAGAGAAAATAGAATATGAAAGTAAACTAGCGAGAAACATAAAAAGACTGTAAAAGCTTCTATAGGTATGTAAAAAGGAAAAGACTAACAAAGACAAATGTGGGCCCACTACAGGCAGTGACAGGAGAATTTATACTGGGGACTAAGGAAATGGCAGAGAAACTAAAATACTTTGTGTCTGTCTTCATGGATGAAGATACAAAAAACCTCCCAGAAATACTAAAGACCCAAGGGACTAGCGAGAATGAGGAACTGAAAGAAATTAGTATTGGCAAAAAAAAAGTAGTACTGGAGAAATTAATCGGACTAAAAGTTGATAAATCCCCTGGACCTGATGATTGACATCCCAGTGTTGAAAGAGGTGGCTGTTGAGACAGTGGATGCATTGATGATGATCTTCCAAAATTCTATAGGTTCTGGAGCAGTTCCTGAAGATTAGAAGGTAGCAAATGTAACCCCACTATTTAAGAAAGGAGGGAGAGAAAAAACTGGGAACAACAGACCTGTTAGCCCGACATCAGTAGCAGGGAAAATGCTAGAATTTATTATAAAGGATGTGATAACTGGACACTTAGAAATATTATGTACAGTTTTGGTATCCTTACCCAAGGAAGGATATACTTGCCATAGAGGGAGTTCAACAAAGGTTCACCAGACTGATCCCTGGAATGGTGGGTTGTCATATGAGGATGCGGTGGCGTAGTGGTATTATCACTGGACTAGTAACCCAGAGACCCAGGGTATTGATCTGGAGACATGGGTTCGAATCCCACCACAGCAGAAGATGGAATTTGAATTTAATTAATAAATCTGGAATTAAAAGCTAGTCTAATGATGGCCATGAAAGCATTGTCGATTGTTGTAAAAACCCATCCGGTTCACTAATGTCCTTTAGGGAAGGAAATCTGCTGTCCTTACCTGGTCTGGCCGACATGTGACTCCAGACCCACAGCAATGTGGTTAACTCTTACATGCCCTCTGAAATGGCCTAGCAAGCCACTCAGTTGTACCTAACCGCTACGAAGTCAATAAAAAATGAAACTGGACGGACCACCCGGCATCGACCTAGGCACCAGAAACGACAACGGCAAACCCAACCTGCAAAGGCCACCTTACTAACATTTGGGGGCTTATGCCAAAGTTGGCTGTGCCACAAACTAGTCAAGCAACAGCCCGACATAGTCATACTCACGGAATCATACCTTACAGACAATGTACCAGACACTGCAATCACTATGCCTGGGTATGTCCTGTCCCACCGGCAGGACAGACCCAGCAGAGGTGGCGGGACAGTGGTATACAGTAGGGAGGGAGTTGCCCTGGGAGTCCTCAACATCAACTCCGGACCCCGTGAAGTCTCATGGGCAAGATAACCTCCTACTGATTACCACCTACTGCCCTCCCTCAGCTGATGAGTCAGTACTCTTCCATGTTGAACACCACTTGGAGGAAGCACTGAGGGTGGCAAGGGCACAAAATGTACTCAGGGTGGGGGACTTCAATGTCCATCACCAAGAGTGGCTAGGTAGCACCACTACTAACCGAGCTGGCCAAGTACTAAAGGTCATAGCTGCTAGACTGGGTCTGCGGCAGGTGGTGGGGGAATCAACACGAGGGAAAAACATACTTGACCTTGTCCTCACCAATCTGCCTACTGCAGATGCTTCTGTCCATGACTGTATTGGTAGGAGTGACCACTGCACAGTCCTTGTGGAGACGAAGTCCAGCCTTCACATTGAGGATACCATCCATCGTGTTGTGTGGCACTATGACTGTGCTAAATGGGATAGATTTTGAACAAATCTAGCAATGCAAAACTGGGCATCAATGAGGCGCTGTGCGCCATCAGCAGCGGCAGAATTGTACTCAACCACAATCTGTAACCTCATGGCCTGGCATATCTCCCTCTCTACCATTACCGTCAAGCCAGGAGACCAACCCTGGTTCAATGAAGAGTGCAGGAGGGCATGCCAGGAGCAGCAGGAGGGCATACCTCAAAATGAGGTGTCAACCTGGTGAAACTACAACTCAGGACTACTTGCACGCCAAACTGCATAAGCAGCATGCAATAGACAGAGCTAAGCGACCCCATAACTGACGGATCAGATCTAAGCTCTGCAGTCCTGCCACATCCAGTCGTGAATGGTGGTGGACAATTAAACAACTAACTGGAGGAGGTGGCTCCACAAATATCCCCATCCTCAATGATGGGGAAGCCCAGCACATCAGTGTGAAAGATAAGGCAGAAGCACTTGCAACAATCTTCAGCCAGAAGTGCCGAGTTGATGATCCACTTCGGCCCCCTCCTGAAGTCCCCAGCATTACAGATACCAGACTTCAGCCAATTCGATTCACTCCGCGTGATATCAAGAAACGACTGAAGGCACTGGATACTGCAAAGGCTATGGGTCCTGACAACATTCCGGCAGTAGTACTGAAGACTTGGGCTCCAGAACTTGCCGCACCCCTAGCAAAGCTATTCCAGTATAGCTGCAACACTGGCATCTACCCGGCAATGTGGAAAATTGCCCAGGTATGTCCTGTACACAAAAAGCAGGACAAGTCCAACCCGGTCAATTACCACCCCATCAGTCTACTCTCACTCTTCAGTAAAGTGATGGAAGGTGTCATCAACAGTGCCATCAAGCAGCACTTGCTTAGCAATAACCTGCTCAGTGACGCTCAGTTTGGGTTCCGCCAGGGCCACTCAGCTCCTGACTTCATTACAGCCTTGGTTCAAACATGGACAAAAGAGCTGAACTCCAGAGGTGAGGTGAGAGTGACTGCCCTTGACATCAAGGCAGCATTTGACCGAGTATGGCATCAAGGAGCCCTAGCAAAACTGGAGTCAATGGGAATCAGGGGGAAAACTCTCTGCTGGTTGGAGTCATACCTAGCGCAAAGGATGACGACTGTGGCTGTTGGAGGTCAATCATCTGAGCTCCAGGACATCACTGCAGGAGTTCCTCAGGGTAGTGTCCTAGGCCCAACCATCTTCAGCTGCTTCATCAATGACCTTTCTTCAATCATAAGGTCAGAAGTGGGAATGTTCACTGACGATTGCACAATGTTCAGCACCATTCGCGAATCCTCAAATACTGAAGCAGTCCGTGTAGAAATGCAGCAAGTCCTGGACAATATCCAGGCTTGGGCTGATGAGTGGCAAGTAACATTTGCGTCACACAAGTGCCAGGCAATGACCATCTCCAACAAGAGAGAATCTAACCATCTCCCCTTGGCATTCAATGGCATTATCATCACTGAATCCCCCACTATCAACATCCTAGGGTCTACCATTGAACAGAAACTGAACTGGAGTAGTCATATAAATATCGTGGCTACAAGAGCTGGTCAGAGGCTAGGAATCCTGCGGCAAGTAACTCACCTCCTGACTCCCCAAAGCCTGTCTACCATCTACACGGCACAAGTCAGGTGTGTGATGGAATACTCTCCACTTGCCTGGATGGGTGCAGCTCCAACACTCAATAAGCTCGACACCATCCAGAACAAAGCAGCCTGCTTGATTGGCACACCATCTACAAACATTCCATCCACCACCAAAGCACAGTGGCAGCAGTGTGTCCCATCTACAAGATGCACTGCAGCAACGCACCAAGGCTCCTTAGACAGCACCTTCCAAACCTGCGACCTCTACCACCTCGAAGGACAAGAGCAGCAGATGCATGGGAACATCACCACCTGCAAGTTCCCGTCCAAGTCACACACCATCCTGACTTGGAACTACATCGCCGTTCCTTCACTGTCGCTGGGTCAAAATCCTGGAACTCCCTTCCTAACAGCACTGAGGGTGTATCTACCCCACATGGACTGCAACGGTTCAAGAAGGCAGCTCACCACCACCTTCTCATGGGCAATTAGGGATGGGCAATAAATGCTGGCATATCCAGTGATGCCCACATCCCATGAATGAAAAAAAAAAGAGGAGATTGAGGAGGCTGGGCCTATATTCTCTAGCGTTAAGAATGAGAGGTAATCTCATTCAAACATACAAAATTCTTACAGGGCTCAGCAGGGTTGATGCAAGAAGGATGTTTCCCCTGGCGGGGGTGGGGGGGGTCTGGAACCAGGGGACACAGTCTCAGAATAAGGGGCAGGCCATTTAGGACTGAGATGAGGAGCAATTTCTTTACTCAGGAGGTTGGTGAATCTTTGGAATTCTCTACCCCGGAGGGCTGTGGAGACTCAGTCATTGAGTAGGTTGAAGACAGAGACCAATAGATTTCTAGGTATTAAAGATATCAAGGGATATGGGGATAACGTGGGAAAATGGAGTTGAGGTAGATGACCAGCCATAATCTAGTTGAATAGTGGAGCAAGCTCAAGGGGCCAAATGGCCAACTTGTGCTCCTATTTCCTATGTTCCTACCACCAGAAATGCCTCCGCAAGATCCAAATCCAGTAGCAAGATAAGCAGTCCAACAGCAGCGTCCTCTCTCAAGCCAAGCTGCCCTGCATCGGGGTGCTAATCACCCAAAACCAGCTCTGCTGGGTGGGACATGTTATGTGCCTGCCTGACACTAGACTCCAACAGCAGCTGTTCTGCTGAGAACTTGGTCATGGCAGGAGACTTCCAGGAGGACAGCGGAAACAATTTAGAGATATCCTCAAAGCATCCCTGAAGAGATCAAACACCCCTCATCCCTGTTGATTTTTGGGAGTCCCTGGCTCGTGACCGCCCTAGATGGAGAAAGATCATTCAGGAAGGCACTGTACACCTCGGGAGAATTCATCGGGAACACGCAGAAGCGAAGTCGAGGCATCAGAGGGAGCACACAAACCTCTAAACTACTCATCTACCTGACCCTTCAAGCACCATCTGCCCCTCATGAGGCAGAGTCTGCAGATCACACACTGGACTTATCAGCTATCTCAAAACCCATCCAACGAATGGAAGCAAGTCATCTTCGATCCCATGGGACTACCTGAGGAGGAGAAGGGTACGCCAGACAACAATGCCACCACCCTTGTCAGCAGGTCTGATGCGATGCTCGGGCTGGACCTAAGAGGAGTGCTGTAAGCTCAGAGGGACATAGATTAGAGCAAGTGAGGAGAGCAGAGAAATTGAGGCAGCTGATACGCCCCTCTCTCCCTTGTTTCTTTCTCAATTCCCTTTACTCGGTATTTCAATGGCTGCTAGCCTGCCATTCACACCTCATTCAGACACATCTTTGTTTCCCTACTTGTCCCATTACATTCCTTTGGCTCTGTACCATGATACTTTTTGTCATTTAATCTTCCCTGCCCTCCACCCTATCACAGGCAATCCCTTTTGTTCGTCTTTCTCTCCCGCCCCCCTCCCCTCCACATTCACTTGCTTAAAGTCTATTACACTTCTAACTTTTCCCAGTTCTGATGAAAGGTCACAGGCCTGAAACGTTAACTCTGTTTTTCTCTCCACAGATGCTGCCTGACCTGCTGAGTATTTCCAGCATTTTGTGTTAATTTTGATAGTTATTTTATATATTTTTTAAATTTATATTTAGAGATACAGCACTGAAACAGGCCCTTCGGCCCACCGAGTCTGTGCCGACCATCAACCACCCCTTTATACTAATCCTACACTAATCCCATATTCCTACCACATCCCCACCTGTCCCTATAATTCCCTACCACCTACCTATGCTAGGGCCAATTTATAATGGCCAATTAACCTATCAACCTGCAAGTCTTTGGCATGTGGGAGGAAACCGGAGCACCCGGAGGAAACCCACGCAGACACAGGGAGAACTTGCAAACTCTACACAGGCAGTACCCAGAATTGAACCCGGGTCGCTGGAGCTGTGAGGCTGCGGTGCTAACCACTGCACCACTGTGCCGCCCCCTTTTATGAAGTTATTGTCTCATTACCTTTAAAGGAAATTGCATTTCATCATCCAGTGACATTTGTTTCAATGTATTTGCATTTTGTCTTTCAACACCAATTTTGCTCCTCCCTTTATCTCCTGATGACCTGCTCATGTACGGTCCAGAGTTGGCACTCACTCTTTAGTTACAGGACCATTATTCATAGGTTATTCATGATTGTCAATGTCAGTATGTTATTCAACTGTGGAGACCATCACATCACAGCTCAATCTTGTCCTCACTTGATATCACATGTGAAGTTCCATCACAGGATGCTGTTAATGTGGTCAGGGGAGGAAGCCCTGACTGATTTCCCCCGATTCCTAACCCATGGAGCATTGCAGACAGTTATCAAGGCCTTAACCCTGCCCTGGCAGAGATCAACTAATTTAGCAGAGACCAAGGATCAAAACTGGAACTGTTCTAATCCATGCAACACAGTGTTTTAACCTCCAAGTCATTCAGAATATCCTGAAGGTAATTTTTTTTTTTAATAAAAGCACATCCAGGTTTAGGCTTAAAGGTTATCAACTTAACTCATTATTTGGCTTACTTCCATTGAGTATTTTCCATCTTACAGATTGCTGGAAAACAAAGAGACTATAGGATAAATACTGCAATAAATAGTATAACGGATCAGTCTTTTTTCTTTTAAAAAGGTGAATCTCACTGAAAGATTGGGGGGGGGGGGTTGGGGACAACAAAGTTTAAAAAAGTGTTGATTGATCTTAATATTCATAATTAAATATTTTAAGTTTAAATATTTAGCTCATTTTTAAATTATATCCACTTGCAATATGGAACATTAGTTTGGCTTCACTCAAAATGACCTTAATTTTGTGATGATTAAATTGTGAAGCCTAAAGATACACCAAACATCCAAAAAGGCAACAAAAACAGGAATGTTTCTTGTGAAGTTAGTTTAGAGGTGTTACAACTTGTATTGGCACTAATGATTTAATAGATCCAAGCATTGTACTTGATGCCTAAATTATTCCTGGCACTTAGTAATTTCAAGCAACCTAAAGCAGACTATGCTAACACCAGATATGGGCATATTTCTGTAACAGCACAATAACTACTGATGCTAGGATTTTAAGCTGTAGTTAGGCAGTCTAATATTAAGATTTTTTTTAAAGCAACCTCCTGGTACACAAACAGCTCTGAACATTGTCCTAATTTGAGAGATTCTGTATCACTTGTTTTAGAACGTTAGTTCATCACCAATGACTTAATTGCTTCACAGCAGTTAAGATCTCCCATTTTCTCAGACAACAGGGGCTGGTAATGGCGGGTGCTGCACCAGAGCCACCGGAGGGCGGAGGCGGTATGGGCTAATTCTATAGATGGGGATTTCCTATTGATACATAGCAGCAGGTTGAGCTGAACATAATTTGCCTGCTAATGCAGTGAACACTAAATTCATCTGAAACTTGGCTGGAAGGAGCAGCAAGTTGGGAACTGGCCGCAAACATGGATAAAGTTGAAATAAAAGCGGTCATGCTGGGTGAATAGAGCTTCGACTACCAATTGCAGAGTGTGTCTTTAGTTCTCATTCTTTGCAGCACAACCTTTTAAAAATCTTTGACAGCCTACTGAGAGAAGACAGGCAGTTTGGATTCCAAGTGGCTGTGGAGCCAACCGGTAGATCATCTATATTAAGCCAATAGCTGATTGAAGCCTGTCAACTGTTCACACTTAACACTTTGACAGTCAGAGAGTAGAGACTTAGGGTAGCTTCAATCAGCTTTTCTGGGGCATTAAAAGGATTATTGGGGTGGACAGCGCTCAGATGCACTCAGGTAAATAGTTAACAGCACTTAAACAAGTTGCAAAATACTTACTGGATTGTCTAAAATAGCTAGCTCACTTAAATGTGTTATATGTTTTTGTAATTGAAGGTAATGGAAATGGTAAACTGTTAGTATCACTTGCCCAATATTGGCAGCTGCCAAGGATAGATAAGCCTGGACAATGTAAGTGGTGGTGACTGAATTAAAACATGGGGAAATCAGCAACTGTTTTGATACCAACGAGGACTTGCAGAAGCATCCGACATCACTTTGAGCTACTGCTACTTGACGTGACCAATCTACAAATACTGACCAATCTGTGCTATTGCTGCTCCAGATACTCCAAGTAAGCAATAAACACAGGAGCAGGAGTAGGCCATTCAGCCCGTTGAGCCTGCTCCGCCATTTAATTAGATTATGGCTGATCATCTACCTCAACACCACTCTCCTGCGCCATCTCCATATCCCTTGATGTCATTAGCTTCCAGAAATCTATCGATTTCTGTCTTGAACATCCTCAATGATTGAGCTTCCACTGCTCTCTGGGGTAGAGAATTCCAAAGATTCACCACCCTCTGAGTGAAGAAATTCCTCCTCATCTCAGTCTTAAATGGCCTACTCCTTATTCTGAGACTATATCCCCTGGTTCTAGATGCACCAGCCAGGGGAAACATCCCATCTACATCCACCCCTGTAAGAATTTTTAAAGTTTCAATGAGATCACCTCATATTCTTCGAAACTCTAGGAGAATACAAGACCAGTTTCCTCAATCTCTCCTCATAAGACAATCCGCCAATAAAAGCACTGACTGTGAAAAGCTGGAAACAGCTGACACAAGCAATTAAAATGAACGTATGGGAGAAGCAAATATTCTGAAATGCTCCAACTTTGGACACAAGATTAGCCCATCAGAAAGTAAATGTTATGCTAATGAATCAACATTCAGGCTCATAATCTGGAATGCACACAAATCATGAGCGTTCTTAGCTTATACAGTATAATTTCAAAATCATTGACTTGTTTGGTCACAGATCTCAACTAAACTAGAATACAAAACTTCCTGTAGAGAGCGAGTCAATAATTTTTCCTTACCCCCTACCAAGAGGCATTGATTCCTGCTGGAGTATGGTTCTATTTATGCCCGACACCATCTGGTGTTTTATCCAGTTGGTAATTATTCACGTATGAACCCCAATAGCAACAGTAGGCAGATAATGTGATTGTAGTTACACCAGATCATGTTCTCATTTAAAGTCCACATTTGTCCACTTTCTAGCTAGGGTCACTGCTATCATGGCTGATTTTCCCCTTTTCTAATTAGGGGCACTGAGTCCAATCATAAGACCTCAACTATAACACTTCCTGTAAGTGTCATACTTTCTTGTCATGCCTACTTATGTCACAGGTGGCACTGTTGCATACTTACCAGAAGCCTCCCTAGCAAAGTCTTCAAGACAGACTCCTTTCCTTTCCTTTTTGGCCTCCTTGTCTTGAGAGACAATGGGCAAGCACCTGGAGGTGATCATAGGTTTGTGGAGCAGTGCCTGGAGTGGCTGTAAAGGCCAATTCTAGAGTGACAGACTCTTCCACAGGCGCAGCAGGTGAAGTTGGTCGTTACACAGTTGGCTCTCTCCTTACACTTCTGTCTCTTTTCCTGCCTACTGCTGAGTCTCTTTGTCTCGGCTCTCTTCCGCTCCACTTATATAGCTGTCCGCCAGCTCTGGTGATCGCTGGCAACTGGCTCCCACGACGTGGTCAATGTCGCAGGACTTCATGTCGTGTTTGCAAACATCTTTAAAGTGGCACATGGACAGCTGATGGGTCCGATACCAGTGATGAGCTCGCTGTACAATGTGTCCTTGGGGATCCTGCCATCTTCCATGCGGCTCACATGGCCAAGCCATCTCAAGCGCCGCTGGCTCAGTAGGGTGTATATGCTGGGGATGTTGGCTGCCTCGAGGACTTCTGCATTGGAGGTACGATCCTGCCACCTGATGCCAAGGATTTTCTGGAGACAGAGAAGATGGAATGTGTCGAGATGTCACTCTTGGCTGACATACGTTGTCCAGGCCTCGCTGCCGTAGAGCAAGGTACTGAGGACACAGGCTTGAAACACTCGCACTTTTGTGTTCCGTGTCAGTGTGCCATTTTTCCACACCCTCTTGGCCAGTCTGGACATAGCAGCAGACGCATTTCCCATGCGCTTGTTGATTTCTGCATCGAGAGACAGGTTATTGGTGATAGTTGAGCCTAGGTAGGTGAACTCTTGAAACACTTCCAGAGCGTGGTCGTCGATATTGATGGATGGAGTATTTGTGACGTCCTGTCCCATGATGTTCATTTTTTTTTTTGAGGCTGATGGTTAGGCCAAATTTGTTGCAGGCAGATGCAAGCCTGTCGATGAGTCTCTGCAGACACTCTTCAGTGTGAGATGTTAATGCAGCAGTCAGCAAAGAGGAGTTCCCTGATGAGGACTTTCCGTACTTTGGTCTTCATTCTAAGACGGGCAAGGTTGAACAACCTGCCATCTGATCTTGTGTGATAGAAAATTCCTTCTGAAGACTAAAATGCGTGAGAGCAGCAGTGAGAAGATCCCAAACAGTGTAGGTGAGAGAACACAGCCCTGTTTCACACCACTCAGGTCTGATGAGGCACCGTTATGCTGAATTGTGCCTTTCATATCGTCATACAACAAGGTGATGATACTTAGTAGCTTTGGTGGACATCCGATCTTCGCCAGTAGTCTGAAGTGACCACGTCTGTTGACGAGGTCAAAGGCTTTGGTGAGATCTATGAAGGCAACGCAGAGGGGCATCCATTGTTCGCGGCATTTCTCCTGTAGCTTGAAAGCTGCACTGTGCCTCAGGATAGACATGCTCAGCCAGCTTCTGGAGTCTGTTTAAAATGACTCGAGCAAAGGCTTTCCCCACTATGCTGAGCAGGAAGATTCCACAGTAGTTGCTGCAATCACTGCGGTCACCCTTGTTCTCATAGAGGATGATGATATTGGCATCGCGCATGTCCTGTGGTACTGCTCCCTCATCCAAACACAGGCAAAGCAGTTCATGGAGTGCTGAGAGTATAGCAGGCTTGACACTCTTGATTATTTCAGGGTTAACGCCTTCCTTTCCAGGGGCTTTTCCGCTGGCTAGAGTATCGATGGCATTACCGAGCTCCGATTTTTTTGGCTGTTCGTCCAGCTCATGCATAACTGGCAGAGACTAGGCTGTATTGAGGGCGGTATCAGCAACATCATTTTACCTGGAGTACAGTTCTAGGTAGTGCTCCACCCAGCGGTCCATTTGCTTGCTTTGGTCAGTGATCGTTTCCCCTGATTTAAACTTGGGGGGGGGGGGGGGGGGCGTTGATCTTCTTGATGATTGGCCCAAAAGCTCTCTTAATGCTGTCATACATTCCTCTAATGTTTCCGTCGTCAGAGGCCAGCTGAATACGACTGCATAGGTGTTGCTAGTCAATTGCACAGCGCCTCTGGCTACTTTAAGTGCTAAGGATGTTAACTCGCTGGGGGCTTTCTTGTAGTTCAATAGTGCAGTGCGCTTGGAAGCTATGACTGGTTCCATCTCTTCAAAGTGAGATTGAAACCAGGCTGCATTCTGCTTCTCACGTTTGCCAAAGGTGGTCATTGCTGAGTCATAGATGGTGTTTCTGATGTGGGCCCACTTGGTCTCTGCAACCCCGTTGTGAACGGCTTTTTCAAGTGAATTGAGAAACTTTTGTGACAGCTGTGGGTAAGAAATTCTGGTAGTGTTAATTCTGCTTGGAGTGATGTAACTTCTTTGGTTTGAGTCTAACTTTGCTGCACACCAGGGAGTGGTCGGTGTCGCAGTCCGCACTGTGGAAGCTGCGTGTGATTTGAATACTGTTTATGGAGGCTCGCCTTGTGACGATGAGGTCCAGCTGGTGCCAACGAAGTGATCTTGGGTGTCTCCATGAAACCTGGTGACAGGGTTTAGTATAAAAGAACAAGTTGGTGATGGAGAGGTTGTGATAGGTACACAACTCCAGCAGTCTCTGTCCATTCTTATCCATCCTTCCAATGCTATAGCACCCGAGGCAGGAGAGCCCTGAGTCATGGTCAGCCCCAACCCTGGCGTTAAAGTTCCCCAGCAGGAACAAATATTCAGTAATAGGAATGCTACTAATGATATTATGCAGTTCCTTGTAGAACTGGTCTTTAACTTCAGGTGGGGAGCAGAGTGTTGGAGCATAGATGTTGAGTAGGTGTACTGGACCAGAGGTGGTGAGCAGTCGGATAGACAGTATGCGTTCCGAGCCATTTCATGCTGAGCAAAGAGTTTCTGATGGCAAAACCCACTCCATGCTGTCTTGGCTCTTCGGGATCCCTACCCTGCCAGTAGAAGGTGTAGTCTTGCTCTCTTAGCGATCTGCTCGCAGGGAGGCATCTCTCCTCAAGTGCTGCAATGTCCACATCGAGTCTATTGAGCTCGTTGTTAATGATGGTGGTCTTCCAAGAGTCATCGATTTGTGCAGGATCTTCTGACAGGCCAGGACTCAGTTTTGACGTTCTAGCTTGCAAAACGATGGGCTGGTACCTTCTTTCCCTTTTTTTGTCGTGCTGTTTGGTGCGGTATTACAGTTCACTTGTCAGGCAATGACCCTGAGCTCCAAGCACCCATTGAAGCAGGTGGACTGTGGCGGGACAGAACCTTTCTGACTGGGGGCAGCCCGGCTTGAGGCGGGCGGTAGCTGTCCAATGATATGCGACGACCTCTCCCACCGACAAAGGCAACCCTGGTGCCCAATCTCTACGCCAATCGAGCTGGACTTAAAACCTGTAATTGCTGCCTTGTGTATTGTTTTGGCCGCTGTGAGGCGACTATGGAGTGACCTCTCCATGGCACATGCCTGGGCTGTATGTATGGAGGTTGCAAGTTGCCGAAGCATCAAAACCCCCTTCTCGGCCTTCTTAGTGGGGTCAGACAGACAATGGTTATCCATATTGGATGCAGGGGATAGTAGCACTGTGGTAATGTTACTGGACTAGGAACTCAGAGTCCTGGACTAATGCTCCAAAGACAGGATTTCAAATTCCACCATGGCAGCTTGAGGAATTTAAATTCAATTAATTAATACATTTAGAATAAAATGCTCGTCTCATTAATAATGATCATGAAACAACCAGATTGTTGTAAAAACCCATCGGGTTCACTAATACCCTTCAGGGGAGATAATTTGCCATCTTACCTGGGCTGGCCTATATGTGAGTCACAGGTCCTGTATCTTTAAACATTTAAAATTAAAATAAAGGGCTGCAAGCCCTTTAAAAATAGTGCCTGCACAGTGGCGCCGGAAATAAAGTGCCCGCCCCCTCTAAGTCATTGGGGATGGGCAGTTGGCCCTGGACATGTAAATGAGCTGCCGCGCTAAATATCATGGCGGCACCGCACAGCAAATCCCACACGTGCACACCGCCATCTTTGCTGGAAAAATTCAGCCCGATATCGCTTTGTAGTTTTACACTTCAATCTAAACTGCTTACTATCTTTATGTCATCAGCAAATTTGGATATGTGGATTTCTATCCCATCATCTAAGTCATTAATAAATACCATGGATAGTTGAAGCATGCAACACAGATCCTTATGGGACACCAATAGTCCACAGCTAAAATCAGGCCCTTGTTTGCTAATTCACTTCTTCTCCATTCTTTCTTTCATGCCAGCCCCTTATCTCTCCTATTGCTATGACATTTTGTATTTAGTTAGTGCCTTGAACATTGAAAAACATCTCAAGGCAATTCAAAAAGAGGTGTATGGATGAAATTAACACAGACCCAAAGCAGCAAATATAAGATGCAAGTTTTAAAAGGCAGTGGGAGATCAGCAGCCAATGTGGGTCAGCAAATAGAGGTGAATAGTGATTAGGACAGGATACCAGACAGAATGTTCGACAAGCCAAAGATTATGGACAGTGGGAAACAGAAAGCTGGCATGAGAGCATTGCAATAGTCGAGTCTGCAGGTAACAAAGGCTTCAACAAGGGTGAATGGATCTAAGGTACAATTGGAGATATTATGGAAGTAGAATTACACAGTCTTTGTAATGGAGAAGATATGTTGCTTTTTGGGTTGAATAGGACACTGAAGTTCCAAACCATCTGATGCAGCCTGCAACAGTGGCCAGGGAAGGGAACTGAGTCAGTAACGAGGATACAGAGTTTGAAGACAAATATTTAGCTAGAGAAAACAGAGGTCCATCCAAAACTTAAGTTGTACAAGCAGTTTGATGATACTTGGCAAAGGGTTGAGTGTGGTGGTGGATCGGTATAGCTAGCTGGGTATGAAGAGTACATGTGGAAGCTGACCCAATGCCTGCAGAGATTATGTTTCTAAGAGGCAGAAAGTAAATGAAAGAGATTTATTTATCCATTCTAATCTGCTATCCCTTTTACATTATTTATTTATCTCTTGCCCCCATCATTTCATGTATATCTTTCCTCTCCACCCATTCTCAGCATGTTACCTATTTACTTCTAGCCATCTCCTTAATTAATAATTTCCTCCCCAACACATTTCACATTTCAAACCAAATCTCGTCCATGGCATATATCTTCCAACTCAGTGAGCAACACCACTGGAGATCTGCCAGTAATATTAACTGGCATATCAGCATGTGCACATGTGCAAATGTCAGAGTTTTTGGTTGAGGCTTGACACTGATGAGCATGTTTCAATTTTCAAACTTCTCTAACCAAGTATCAACCAAATTAGACTTTGTGACCTTAAGGTAAGACTGCCTCATTAATAAAGCATTCTGCATTGCAAGGCATAACATCTCTTTATGAAGCAGCTTATTAACCATCATACTGTGAGCAATGGCATGGGAAATCCACTAGCTCTATTAAGAACAACAAGATGCCTAGCATTTATTGCCTGTCTGTGTATTATCAAAGTATAAAGAAAAAAAAGGAATTCTTCAGGAACTCCATAAAACATTAGAGCCAAAATGTCTCTCGTCTCTTAACTAGCATTTGGATGAATTCACCCACTATTTACTTAATAATAATCACATCTGTAGCATTAAAAGGGACATTTACTTTACACGATATAATGTTATAATATGGTGAATGCAGCGTCTTGAGGGATACATAAAAACAATGCCCTTTGAACCATAAAGATGAACCTTGATCATCTGGCAGAGATGTATATTTTGCATAAAGTGGAGGGAGGGGCATATTTACATTTTATAAGTATCCACCATACAGCAAGTTGCTTGCAAAGATTCAGATTCCACACAAAAAAAATGGACCAAAAAAAAAGGTTCCCACATGTGTTGAAATACGCTAAGATAAATGTGGAAATATACTAATTAAACTTACCTAGGAACTGTGGATAAGCTAATTTGTTTGGTGGCCTTTTCAAGTTTGGTTGTTACAAAACCACACTGCACTCAACTTCAGAGTAACTAGGTCAAACTCCAAATTGGTTGTTTAGATCTGATTTTGAGGAAAACTATAATCAGAGTTATAACAGTGAAGAAAACAGCTGATAAACTGAAGTGGCTTTTCAGAGGAGCAAGGTCCCACATTCCATCCTGGTTTTGCTGGGTCAGATGAATTTGACTTAGATGGTGTTAACAGCACTAAACTGTCTGTAGCACCCACTTTTATTTTTTAGGTGGGGCTAGAGGGAGAGGAATGAAAAAAGAGAAACCACAAAAAAAAGTGAGTAGGGTGGGAAAACCAGGTCATTATCAGCATCTGTTAGAAACAGCACTTGTGTATACATGTGGCGCAAGGATATCACTGCATCAGGCTTGGCAACTATAGCTCCATGGTTGAATAGCTGACTGACATTCACTGACAACACTCATACAAATAAAGCCCACTTGAATGAGATAACAGAGGGCAACCAATTTCCATGGGAACTATAGTTCAGCATGCTGTTAACATCTCAGTAGGGGCAAGGAGACGATTTATCAGAAAAGAATAAAGAATGAGGTTTTCAAGTTTCTACTGTCCTTTCTCATGGCAATCAATTCAGACAGAAGTAATCAACCTCCAATAACTGAAATGTTACACCATAATAAGCCAACAGGTAATATTTAGAACCCAAATTACTAATTTCATTCATCCATCTGGCAGATAAAAAGCTACGATATTGTGAATACTGACCAGAAAATATTTATCTGAATATCTGTTGTCATGCTAGGCCCTCATCTGCCAGGAACGAGGCACATCAATTTTGTCACGAACATTGATTTTTAACTGTTGTTGGAGCGAGCAAATGACTTGTTAAACAGATCAGCCGTGACGAGAAACAAACATTTACATACTAACAGACATCGAAGGTGAGGAAGCGCATTCCAGGGCCTGCTAAGGAGGATACAATCCACAAGGGCCAGGACTGGTTAGAGCAGCTGGTCACATGACTAACTGGCTGTTCCAGTTTTTTGAACTAGCCACTGAGAGTTTGAACTCGGAAAGACTTTTTCTCCTGGACTGAGATGATCTCTCCTGTCTGCTCCCATCTCTTTCTCACGAGCCTCTGAATCCACTGAAGACACATGAACCCCAAGAGATAAAAGTCTTCTACAGCGAACAAGGTTTAAGAGGAATACTGGGCCCCTACGAAAAGCAAGATCCACCTACAATCAAGGACTCTATAGTGAGCTCGAAGAACCATAACAAAAACTCTTCAGATATTGCCTCAAACTTCTCCACTTTATTTTTCTTGCGCTCTTTTCTGTCTCTATTTACATGTGTATATCGTGTATGCATGCTAGTGTGGGTGCGTCGAGTATCTGTAGGCAACCACCGAATTATAAGTTGAACAATAAATTTCAACTTTTCTTCTTTAAACCTAAGAAAACCTGTTTGTGCTGGTTTCTTTGCCTTATAATTGGAAAGTGGTGAACAAGGATTCAGCAAGGGGGAGCTAAAACACAGTGTTTAAAATTAAACCTAGTTACGGTAAGACCAGGTGAAGGCTGAGAGGGACCCCTAGACACCTTTCTCACCTGGTCTTAACACTCTATATGATCCCAAAACTCAATGGAATTGCTATTGGCTATAATGAGAATTATAGAAAATGAAGCAGCAATTCTGTAAAACTGAATTATAATTGCAATGTTGTCAGTCTGCAGCAAAGGTGTTCCAGTCAGCAGCTTTTAAAATCAAAAACTTACTTCAAATAGCAACGATAATGTCCAGTTGCACATGTCTGCAAGAAATACTACTTAACTGCAGCCGAGGCCTAACCACTTATTTACTAAGGTTTACCATAACTTCCTTGCTTTTATACTTTACAGCTCTATTTATACAGTGAAGGATCCTGTATGCTTTTTCAAACAGCCTTATTGACTTGTCCTGCCACCTTCAAAGAGTTGTGTATGTGAACCCCCAGATGTTGCTGAACATTGTACATGTGGAACCTTATGTAAGTTTTGGGCTGTTGAAGTTTAAACCTTAAATTAAAAAATCACAAATTTAGAACTAAACGCCCAAATACTTGACAAAAAGAGTCAACATTTGACCATCTGTATTTAATATGAATCAGAAAAAAAAAATTACCTTCATTCCAGCTGCAGCAGCAGGACCACTGGGATCCACTGCTTGAATATGGCATGGTTTATTTCCACGTACAACAAATCCCCAGCCGACTGCATCGCCCACAATCTGAAAAGAAGCCAATTTAGCAAAAGTTTAGACTAAACAGGTATATCGAATCTTCATCCAAGCTTTGCTTTTAACAAACAGATCCCTATTGCTTGAACTGGCTTCTGTATTTCCCAAAATGATTTTTAAATGCATACAATGATCATCTTCGTCAATAATCAAAACATAAATGTTCAAAATCTGCATCGATGAGACGCTAATATATTCAATATTGTCAAGCTACCCAGTGTAAATTGGGCCTTTTATTCTACAAGCATCAGAATCTCAAGTATGCAACACTGTTCAATTGTAATAAAATAAAAATTTCATAGCTCTGAAATAGTAATAGATCATTGTAGGCTACAGTAGAATAGAGCATTGTGTATGATTTAAATCACAGGACTTACTGTAAGTGTCTTCTTCATATATGGTGCCCCAGGGGCTAGGAGTTCCTCTGTAGTTACAGGTCGCTTTAACACTGAAACAAAATGCAGAATTCTGAAGCAGTACCCGTGATTCGTGGCCCATTTTCTTCAATTCATCGCAACTGCTCAATTCAGCTACTATTACAGTTCAAATGTTTTAAAATTAAAACATTTCTTTTGCCACAGATATGAAAGGAAATAAGTCTCTTTTTGTTACTATTTGTCTAAGCTAAGCAGTGTTTTTGTATTACTGTAATGCAGCTATAATAAAATAAAAAAAGACATAAGACTTCTAATCATTGGATTTTTCTCAAAATAGTAATTTGAATTATTTAAAAAATATACACTTCACAAATGTAATTTCCCCTCAATTAGAAATTCAAAATAAAGACTAATGGTGCCTGAGAATACTGGCATTGTTGTGGCTTGTAGGGGCCTGGTCAGACAAAATTGAGGACTAAGCCACATAAGGAGATAGGTTTAGAAACATAGAAAAATAGGAGTAGGAGTAAGCCATTCGGCCCTTTGAGCCTGCTCCGCCATTCAATTTTCAGGAGCACATTAAAAGGTGGAGAGCGGTAGGGACACAGAGGTTTAGTAGGGAATCCCATAGCTTAGGAACTAGGCAGCTGAAGGCAAGGCTGACAAGGGTTGAGCAATTAACAGTGGGGATGTGCTAGAGGCCAGAACTGAAATAGCGCTAAGATCTCAAAGGCTTGTAGGGCCAGAGGAGGTGACGGAAATAGGGTGGCATGAGACCATGGAGGGATTTGTAAATAAGGATGAGAATTTTAAAATTGAGTGCAGTCAGACTGGGAGCCAACGTAGGTCAGCAAGCACAGAGTGACTTGGTGAAAGTTATGATGCAGACAGTAGAGTTTTGGATTAGCTTAAGTTTATGTGAAGGAAAGATGGGAAGTCAGCCAGAAGAGTATTGAAATAGAAGCAACGAAGGCACAGATGAGGGTGTCAGCCAGAGATGAGTTGAGGCAGTGGCAGATGTTGCAGATAAGTAAGTAGGCAGTCTTGCTGAAGTAGTCGATATGCAGTTGGAAGCTCAGCTCTGAGTCAAATATGGCACCAAGTTTGCGAATGGTCTGGTTTGGCCTCAGATAGTTGTTAAGGGAGGGATGGAGTGGGTGGTCAGCGGAAGAAGTTTGTGGTAAGGATTGAAGACCACAGTTTCAGTCTTCCCAATATTTAGCTGGAAAAAATTTCTGTGCATTCAGTACTGGATGGTGGACAAGCAGTCTGACAATTTAGACTGTCAAGAGAGGTGGTGGTGAGGTAGAGCTGGGTGTTGTCAGTGACATGGGAAACATGACTTTTTGTTTTCAGACTATGTCGCCAAGAGGGCCAAGGATAGATCTTTGAGGGAATAGAAGTAATGGTGACGAAAAAAGGTAATAGACTGCCAAAGAGCCGAATTATACTAGAACATATGTCCTAGTTCAGGATCAAAACAAATATTAGAGAAAACAGCAAACAAGTTTTTGAAATCAAGTGGTTCAGCAACAGGCTGAGGCCTCCTGGCCTATGCAGAAGTTGCATATTATCTTTACCATTGAACCATCAGGACAACTTGAATAATTAAAAAATTCTATATACAATTCTATATTAGATGTTGCTGATATACATTCCTCTGTATATTTTAGGTGAAAAAGGCTGCTTCATATTTAGAAGAGTTATGATAGTTAAACAGATTGATCCAACTTCTCCCTTTATAGCAACTACTACTTAGGCCATATGGTGAAATTTTGATAGCATTTTTGCTCTTTTTCACTTTTTCCTCAGGAAACAAATTGCTATTTTAGTCTTAATTGTTTAATTGAATAAATTGAAGGGGTGCCAAATATCGAGGTTGAGTTTCATGCTGGTAAGTTGTAAAAAATGGATTTTAAAGAAAGAAAAATTTTGGCATGGATACGAGAGACTTGTCAGGTCTCTTCTGGCTAGGAGATAATTGTGTATTGGAAACTTGTCCTTTTGTGGTCAACTCTGTCCTTAGTCCAAGAACATCTTCTGCCCCCCCTTTTTAAAGTCTTCTAGATCCTTTTGGGTTAGTGCTCACTGCTTTAATCATCGAGATCTATCAATGTCCTCACAAAAAGCCAAATCCTTGCAAGTGGCAGAGTTGTCAATTGTACTATCAAGTACAAGTACAAAGAGTTGCTGAATAGGCAAAAACACTGAACAGGTAAAAACACTCAAGTTAATCATTTGAAGATCTGTTTTAAGTCAGGGTTTCACTACATAATATGCACAGAAATTTGAAGCTAGTACTTTCAACATGATTAGTAAATCATAAACTATGTCTTGTACTCCAGTCCCAGAAATTAGAGCTGAAAATCTAAAAGGCTTGGCATTGATAGCTCCTTCAGCAACTTCCACACAGTACCATCAGGAACTTAATGTAATGTAATCACCGATGTGTGCTCTTACCAGACTTTGGATTGGACAACACAGGGGGGCTACTGCTGGGGGTGGGACTACTGCTGTAATAACCACTGCTGCCGCAGCTGCTGCTCATGCTACACCGTCGAACAGCAGAAACAATCCTGATTTCCTTTGTCGGGCTCACTATACAAAGAAGGATCAAAAGTTACGTCAGTCAGTAGAGGTTCACCAAGTTGAAATGTCAAAAATTAATTTCTGGCAATTTGTATTATTTCAGTAGCTTTTAATTATTGCATTTATACATCCGGACAGCATCCTAATTTGAGTAAATTGTAAAATCCTCAAAAGTTTCAGAAAGCATTCAGTTTGTTCCCTAACTGTGAAGCTGAGTCACAGTCTACAGAAGATCACAAATTCAAATTTCAGTCTGTGCCAGGTTAGTGGGTCCCAGCCTGGGTAACTGTAAGGATCACTTCATTTAGTGTCATGACATGGAACTGGGAAATGCAAATTAGCCAGGGTTCCTATTCCTGAATTAAAAAAAAAATTCTTTGAATGTAGGCATCACTGCTAAGCCTGGCATTTATTGCCCATCTCCATTTGCCCTTGAGAACAGGAGGAGGTCATATTGTGCCACAAGCCTGTTCCACCTTTCAATAAAAGCATGGCTAGTCTGTGACCTAACTCCATATACCCACCTTTGCCCCATATCCCTGAATACATTTGGTTAATGAAAATCTATCAATGTCATTTTTAAAAGTAACAATTGATCCATCATTAACTGCCATTTGTGCAAGAGATTTCCAAACTTCTACAACCCTTTGCATGAAGAAGTGTTTCCTAATTTCAGAACTGAAAAGTCTAGTTCTAATTTAAGACTATGTCCCCTTGTCCTAGACCCCAACCATGGCAACAGTTTCCCTCAATCTACCCTACTTGTTCCCATTAATATGTTAAACTTTTATCAGATAACCCCATAACCTTCTAGATTCCAGGGAATACAACACTAGTTTGTGTAATATCTCCTTGTAATTTAACCCCTGGAGTCCAGGTTTCATTCTGGTAAACCTACGCTGCACTTCCTCCAAGACTAATATATCCTTCCTACGGTATGGGGCCCAGAACGGTTTGCAGTACTCCAGATGTAGTCTAATTAGGGCTTTGAATAGCTGCAGCATGACTTCTGTCCCCTTTATTCTAGTCCTCCAGATATAAAGGCCAGCATTCCATTAGCCTTTCTAATTATTTTCCTTAACGACTCGTGACATATTAATGATCTATATACCTGCCCACCCCCCGCACCCCCCCCACCAAGTCTCTTTGGATCACCTCTGTTTCGAGCTATTCACCATTTCGAAAGTACCCTGTTCTATTCTTTTTAGGTCCAAAGTGGATGACCTCACATTTGCCTACACTGAAATTCAATTGCCAGTTTTGTCCATTCACTTAATCGATCAACATCATTTTGTAATTTTATACTTCCTTCTACACTGCTTACAATTCCACCTAACTTTGTCACTGAAAAATTTGGATATGTGGCTTTCTATCCCATCATCTAAGTTGTTAATAAATAGTGACTAGTTAAGGTCCCAACACAGATCCTTGCGGGACACCATGAGTCACATCCTGCCAATTAGAGTAGCTGCCCATTATCCCTAATATCTGGAGTGATTACTTGCAAGGCACATTGGTCCCTCTTCGCATGTGCACCCATTTGGGACTCTAGCTTTGCTGCATGCCTGTCTGATCTCTGCATTTATACAATCTACCACTTCACAGCTGTTACCAGGGGGCCTGTACACAACTCCCACTACAGTCTTCAGTCCTTTTCTATTTCTTCATTCTACCCATAAAGTCTCCACTGTCTGTTTACCTCTCATTATATCCTCTTACTATTGATCACGAAGGTGACTCTTCCTCCTCTATCACTTTCCCTATCTTTCCTATAGACCCTATAATACGGTATATTTAGTTCCCAGTCTTGACCATCTTGCAGCCATGCCTCAGTAATGGTTACAATATCATACTCTCCAAGTTAAAATTGCACCTGTAATTCATTCAATTTGTTCCTTATGTTCCATACATTTGTATAAGGAATGCATATTTGGGCCACACATTCTAACCTGTCCTTCAGCTCTCATCTTTTACTCACATGTTTCTTATTTGGGCTGGGCGGCACAGTGGCGCAGTGGTTAGCACCACAGCCTCACAGCTCCAGCGACCCGGGTTCAATTCTGGGTACTGCCTGTGCAGAGTTTGCAAGTTCTCCCTATGACCGCGTGGGTTTTCGCCGGGTGCTCCGGTTTCCTCCCACAGCCAAAGACTTGCAGGTTGATAGGTAAATTGGCCATTATAAATTGCCCCTAGTATAGGTAGGTGGTAGGGAATTGAGGAAAGGTGGGGATGGGGTAGGAATATGGGATTAATGTAGGATTAGTATAAATGGGTGGTTGATGGTCGGCACAGACTCGGTGGGCCGAAGGGCCTGTTTCAGTGCTGTATCTCTAAATAAAATAAAGAAATAAAAATTTCTTTCGCTTGGTTTAATCACTTTACATCTTTAAGTTTTCCCAGTATTGCCTAAAGCACAATTTCCATCCATTACTCTTTTTCCATTTATTTATATTTAAACTATTATTAATGGTGCTGTTTTCCACCTGAGCCCTCCCTCTCATTTACTTGTTTAATGTCCTTGTGACTGCCATATTTATCTTTTCTGCTAGGACCCTGGTCCCAGCCCAGTTCAGGTGCAGTCAATCCCAATGGTCCAGTTCCTTCCAGTCCTAATACTGGTGCCCTATTTCCCACATCACTCCATTAGACAGGTGTTCACCTCCCTAATCTGCTTATCCTATACCAATTTGTACACGGTTAAGTAATAATAGAGAAATTATAACCCTCGAGGTTCTTTTTTTTTTAAAAAAAAGGAATTTAGTTCCTCGTTCCTGGTACTTTAGAAACAGAGCCTCTTGCCAACTCTTCCCCATGTTGTTGGTCCCAACATGGACCAGTGACTAGATCCACCTCTAATATCTTTTCAAAACAATTCAAGATGTCCCTCACCCTGGCACCAGTTAAGCAACATACAATGTGGGACTCACGATTCCGCTTACAAAGGATGCTGTCTTTCCCCCGAATTATTGAATCCCCTCCAACCACCACATTACGCTTCCCTCCTTCTCCCCTCGTTGGACAGCCTCCTGCTCCAAGATGCCATGGTCCACATTCTGGCTATCCTTCTGACATTATCCTTATCCTTACAGGTAGCAAGCACATTTTTACCTGTTGGACAGGATCAGTTTCTTCAGATCCTCATTCTCTATTTCTAGAAGGTGGCATGGGCTATTTAGTTGAACTGATGCTGTCTGGGTGTTGAAGGTGGAATCATGTGTCTCACATGTGGAATACCAGGAATCTGATTCAGCGGCACCAAAGGAACAGCAATATATGTTGAAGTCGGAATGGTATGTGATTTAGGGGTTGCAAGTTTGGGATGCGAAGCCAAAAAAGAACTATGACTAAGATTGCTATCCAATAATCCCTGCTAGATGTATGCTTTAGTGGATGTTGAACAATGAGCTGGTCAGCTTGGTGCTGATGTTTCTTGAAGTCGAATTGCCAGCTGATACAGTCTTGGCTCACATGAAGAATGGCTGTCACTAGGCTGAGGTAACAGAGAGCAACTGTTATCCATGCAACTATAACCCAGCAAAGAATCAATGTCATCAAGAGAAGAGGGAAGACAACTGGCAAGAGAAACTGCTTTAACTAAAAATGTTGTACTTTCTGCTTGTCCAATAGGATTTTGATAATTCCAGTCCAGACTAAAGATTCTCATGCTTTCTCCCTTGGAATGTTGGTCGTTTAGCAGAGAAAGTAGATGGTTAACAACATAACTGCAACTCAATTTTTCTCTTCCTCTTCAGAAGTGAATGATCCATGCAAGGGTCAAATTCCACAGCACCAGCAGCCATCTGCAGCAACTCTCACTTTCCAGTAGGAGTCACTGGATTGTGAGCAAGAGTGGGCAGATTTTCCCCCCTCCTTAACCTGGAGGCACCAAGCATAATTGTAGCATCCCTACTCCAAATCAGCAATCTCAGCACAGATGAGGGATTGAAGCACAGGTCATCTTGGTCTGTGCAGTCGAGAGCAGTGCATGTACTTGCTGAGCTCAAGTTCAGGGTGGGACAGGTGGTCACAGAAGCTTACTCTGCTGTACATTACAGACTTACTTGCGTGGAAGGATCCCTTGAAGCATTTGGCATCCTAGCTCCAGACGCGTGTCCAGATAATTCCCAATAGCCTGATGTTAAAGACTGCTTACTAAACAAGGGTCAGTGGTATAAAAATAAAATGCTGGAAATACTCAGCAGCTCTGGCAGCATCTGTGGAGAGAGAAACAGAGTTAATGTTTCAGGTCGATGCTGCCAGATCTGCTAAGTATTTCCAGCACTTGCTGTTTTTATTTAAGATTTCCAGCATCCACAGCATTTTGCTTTTATTTAAGGGCCAGTGGCAACTGAGAGGCCAGAGAAATGCATCAATATCAAATCTTCTTTGTGCTGGTGGGATTACGAAGATGTTCAGTCGCACCTTCGTAATTCACTTTTTGAGAGCTGCTTTTCACAGATGTTTGAGCCTTGTTCGATTACCATTTCAGGCATAGAATCCACCATAGGGCCGATAGCAGTCTGTGGAAAGCAGTGGACTTCAGGTGGGTTAAAAGACACTTTTCTTGCTTCATGCTTTCTTACATGAGCTGTTTTACCCATTCTCACACCAAAGACAAGTATTTTCAAAAGTAAATGTGCATGTATACAGCAAAGAATGCTTTAATATACATAAATTTATGAAAAAGCAGCAACTAAGAAAATTCTTATATCCATCTTTAAAATGCATGGACACAAAAGCAGCAGCTGTAAATGAAGAATTATAAGACAGACACTTGTGCAATAGTCAAACAGTACGTGACCGAAATCCAATTTTGGTAACTTTTGGGTCATGGTTAACACAAGATCTATTACATTCACAGTCTGCATTACACCCCAAAAGCAGCGGCTTTCCATGGTGTAACTGACAGCACCCCATTTCTTTTTTGCAATTGGCATGCAAATTCACATTTTTAAAAAGACAAATCCTACTTTTGGAACTAAAATCTTGCACCTGTTTTAGAGGAAGCAGCCCAGTTTCTTCATTCTTTGGAAGAGTGGACAGTACAGTGTTTTATCATCTGATAAGGCTGGGGCGAAGCAGAGAGGACAATCATGCGGGGGCGAAGGGGCAAAAGAGGGGAAAAAAAAAACTATGGAACTGAACAGCGCAGGTTTATACCAGCAAGTATTTTGAAAACCCAATATAAAAATGCAAACTGATCAGAGTTAATGTATGTGAAACACTACTTGCCTAAACCAACTTTCTAAAAGTAGAGGAATGCAGACAGCAGCCATGAAACTATTAATGAAAGCCTTTGTTGTGGAACATCAGATAGGACTATGAATCACAGAGGAAATTAGAGCAAATAATTTTTACCTGAGAGGAAGCTGGTGTTAGGGTTGTCAGAATTCTGTTTGCGTAAACAAAAAGGGCTCTCATGGCTGTCAGGCACCAAGGGCACGTTCTCATTCAGCAGTTCTACCAGCCGTCGCCTTCTGCGAAAGTTCATGCGGAACTGGTACAAGAGATTACCATCCACAAAGTGGTGTTTGTTGGCCACTGTGTGCAGAATAATGGTAGAGGATAATAAGAATGGTGAAATAGATAGAATTACTTTCACTGGTACTACACAGGCTGTTTGTCAAAGCAACACAACAGAAACTGAACTCTGAATGGACAGATAATACACAGCAAAAGCCACAAAAGCACAATGGGAAAAAAAATACTAAAACACTGTTTTGGTAAAAGCTCCCTCAGTTATTCATTAGTTCTGGATTGAACTTCAGCATGATGGAAATTTCTTGGTAAAATTTGGACAATTCCAGTTAATTATACATCTCATTTCTGTTATTGCATGTGACTATGCAAGTGTTTTAAGTACTCTATTTACAGGCACAGTTTGCAGTGTCAAAATGCTAGAACATCCCATCCCCAGATCACAAAAGCTGGTGTGTATTAAAAATGAATTCACCACCTAATCATTACTTTCTGCTAAGTTGAAAACAACATTTATAGATATACATACACAAAAAAAATTTCAAAATTGACAACGCTTGTCTGACATCCAGTACTAGATGAGCAAAAATTTCCTCCAACTAAATATAGGGAAGACAGAAGCCATTTTCTTCAGCTCCCACCATAAACTCCATTCCCTTGCCACTGACTCCATCCCTCTCTGTGGCAACAGTTCTGAGGCTCAAACAGACCATTTGCAACCTTGGTGTCATATCTGACACCAAAATGAGCTTCTGGCTACACATCTGTTCCATCACCAAGACAAGCTACTTCCCCCTTCATAGCATCATCTGACTCCACCCCTGCCTCAGACCATCTGCTGCTGAAACACTCATCCATGCACTTATCACCGCTAGTTCTCCTGGCTCGCTTCCAATCTTGCACCCTGCATAAAATTGAACTCACTGCAAACTCTGCTGCCCGTATCCTAACTTGCACCAAGTTCTGTTCACCCATCACCTCTGTGCTCGTTGACCTACATTGAGTCAAAGTACAGCAACACAAGTTTAAAACTCTCATCCTTGTTTTCAAATCCCTCATTGTTCTTGCCCCTTCCTCTCTCTGTAGCCTCCTTCAGCCCTATAAGCCTTCAACATCTCTGTGCTTCTCCATTCTTTAATTTTCACTTGTTGTACATCCTGAAATTTAATCACTGGGGCTGTGCCTTCAGCTACCTGGGCCCCAAACTCTCAAATTCTCCCCCTAAATCTCTGCGCATCTCCCCTGTCCATTAAGACACTTCATAGAAATCTCCCTCTTTGTCCAAGCTTTTGGTTATCTGTTCTTTTGTGGCTCAATAGCAAATTTTGTTTGTTAATGCTGTCAAGTGCCTTGGGATATTTAACCAAGTTGAAAGCACTAAATAAATGCATCATTGTTGTTGTTGGACCTTCATTGGGCTCATTTAAATCAAACATCCAATTTATTTCACATTTTCTGCAAATGTCCTGTCAATGACTTTAGAATTGAAATTTTTTCACCACCTCCACCTCACCCAAATGTTCTCCCACCTCTCAGAAAGGCATTTGTTCAGGCAGGAGTCAGCTTTCTGGGCACATTATGCTCTCTGGCACCTGTTTAAATCAACAATTATTTGAGCCTGGACAGCAAATTCTAACATATTTTCCACTGTCCAAGGCATTATAGACAAACCTGAACCTAATGCATGTGCACACACACTCACATGTAGCACCAACCGCCCGCCCCCCCCCCCCCCCCCTCAACCCCACCACACACAAACCTGACTAAAAATAATCACATATACTGCATGAAAAAATTATTAAATATTGGAAGCACTTAAAAAAAAAATTATACAATAGCAGCTGTAAATTTTAACCAAGCTGCTTTAAAGAACAGAAACTGGACTTTTGCCCACTATCATTAGTGTCCCAAAGAGAACAGCATTTGATCAAAATTTCAGGGTGAACTAATCTGACAGCTCATGCCAAGTTCCTTTCTCCTTGTGCCACAGTTTAATTCCTGTTCAACTCTCTGGCTTGGACAACAATTGGATTAAAACTTGAACCACTGTCTCTGAATAGTTTGAGAGTGTGAGAAAAGAGGAAGAAAAATGTGAGAGAAAAAGTCCTTTCTATTCCAAGACAAAGGTAGGTTGTTTGAAAATAGGACCCTTGTCATCAGAGTTGAGTCAGTTGATAAGGAATAGACAGTGGTAGGGTGCTATAATTGGCCTTAATGCTTGAAAGGGGAGAATCAGCCAGGGCTCCTGCTCCCAGCCACTATCCAGCAGCCATCCCTCTCTTGTAAGGACAAAGTATCAGGCTTGGCTGTGAAACAGTACTGCCAACAGACACACTGGGCTGAAATTTTGGGCCCCAAGGGCAGGAACGGAGACGGATGGGGACTAAAAATACCGGCGGCGCAGGCCATTTATGCCGAGGCAGGTTTGGGGCTGACAGGAATATCCGCCCCCACGAGGTGGGCAGCCAATTATCTCATTAAGAGCCTTGTTAAGCACACTGAAAGGAGGCCAACTGGAAAGCCCCAACTCGACCGGGGGGGGGGGGGTGCAGTTTAACTGCCCGGAGGCAGTCCAGGGGCCAGTGCTCCATGCAGGCCTACAGGTCCTTCCTGCATGCAGATACAGGCAAAGACTGCCCTGCAGAGTGATTCCCCCACCACACCCATGGTGACCTGGCTGCTGAACCAGTTTTTCATATAAAGGAGAGGGTGGTCCATGTTGAATCGCCCTATCAATTACTTAGTCTTTACTGCAGCTTGCTGCTCCTCTCAAGTTGGAAGGCTGCTGAATGGCCGCTCTTAATTGGACAGAGAGCCTGTCTCCATGCCACTTAAGACAGCGCCTTTGTGAAAAAGAGTGGCTGTCTCTCTGCCCCACCGCACTACTCCCCCCAACCCCCACCCAACCACCCCCAGCAGCGAATCTGGAACCCAGAAACTGTCCTGTCTCCTGTTTCTCCAGCCCATCGTCAGGGCTCACTTGTGAAGAATGTGCCCTTGGGAAGTACTGGGATGGTTCCCATGGAAACAAGAATCAAATCTCTAAAGGGAGGGAGAAAACAGACAAAAAAAATTTCCATTACAACCCAACCACCCCCATAACAGTACCAATGCCAGACAAAAAGGATCACTAGATGCATACAACAAAAACTAAAAGACTGAATTAGATTTCATGGAAACCATTTCAAAGAATACATGGATTTGGCCAATGCTTAATACTTGTGAACAAAAAGAAAATCCGATACCAACACCCAATAGGCTTTTCAGTCAAACAAACAGGAAAGTTACATATTACTAACAATGTTGCACTCTTTGGAAATCTGGCACCTGTAGAGAATTTTTCTACAATTGGCACACTAGAGGGTATAATTTCCGTGAGACAGCCTGTCTGGCAATTGAGGAAATACACAAAACAGCTCTTCAGAGTTCAAACACGTAATATAAAAGCAAAATACTGCAGATGCAGATATATTATAATAGCACAGTAAACTCTTCGAACTGGCTGTAAGTTGTCTACAGTGGATATAAATACAAACCACCTAAATATTATATACAACTGCAAAATACTGCAGATGCTGGAAATCTGAAATAAAAACAGAAAATGCTGGAAATGCTCAACAAGTCAGGCAGCATCTGTGGAGAGAGAAACAGAGTAAGAGAAACATTCCAGATTGATGACCCTAAATATTGCATATTAGCTTTGTGACTCTTGATGAAGCAAGTAAAATCAGAGCGAATAATCGTACAATTTTAAAACTTGATCATTGCTTAGGATATTTTCATTCTGGTAATCACCTTTGCTGAGTTGCAACAAAAGGTCAGTATTTAAATTGTGACCTCTAAATATGTAAAAGTTTTTACTTAAAGCTGATCAGTTAAAACATCAAAACGTTTCAATTTTAGAATCCCGTAAAGACTGTAAACAATACATATCATTGAAGGACAGTGTTCTCAATATTTCCATTCATGAGCTCAAACACTGAAGGGAACAGAAGTCCTCTTATAGTACATCACCTGTTAAACCAAACAGAAACCTAGGGGCTGGATTTTTGGATTGGGGCAGGAAATGGTAGTTGGTACTATTTCTGGATCTCAAACCCACCCCAGGGGAGGAGAGATCCCTTAATTGATATGGAAATGGGTTTGGTGACCAATTAGTGGCTGCAAGGGTGGGAACGGAGGTGGTTCAACTGAAGTGTAGGCCCAAATTAAACTCACTACAGCAGCCATTTAATGTGGCTGCAGTGTCCCTGCTGCAAGAGGAGAGAGAAGACAGTCATTGAGCTTTGGGCTGCATCTCTGCATTGATCTGAAGGTCTGGAACCCAGGGCAGGATAGCCCACATTTTTCTGACAACCTAGAAGTGACGCTGGAGGTCATGAGGGAGAGGAAGGAAGTCCACTCCCCGGAGGGTGGCAGAAAGAGGCCCCCATACAGACAAAGCAGGCCGGTGCTGAAATAGCAGCCACCACCAGTGGTCCAAGTGTCATTAGACGGTCCTGGATTCAGTGTAGGAAAAGGTTTCTGGAAAGTTGAGTACAACCCCCAACTATCAGGACAGGTCTCTCGATATTCACCCCCCAGCAGACACACCATCCGAGGAGTCTCAGGGTGCATGCTGCCCCTAAACAGGGGAGAGGTGCGCGCCCGGGGTACTTACTGACCTCTCAGAATAGCTCAGAACCATAATGCTGCTGAGGACCCGCAACCACTGAAACATGCAGCTTCTAATGAACAGGGGCAGATGCTCTCTTTTGTTGTTGTAAGAGAAACTTGCGCAGGAGAAACTGGCATATAATGCTCAGAAGAGGGCACAGGTAGGCAGAAGGGTGCTGAACTTCCAAAATGATCACACCAATGAAGGATAGGGTGATGAAAATAGCCAGGTTCGCAGATAAGGAGGAAGTCAGCCCTGGCAAAATAGGCACTCAAGGTGGAGATGATGATTACAGAGGGCAATTCCATCCCGTCCGACAGCATGCCAAACACCGAGTTGCATTAGGAAGGCTCAGCACTGCAGAGGATTCTACTCTCCAAAGTTAGCGCTCATGATCTCTTTTGTCTACCACAGGTGCAACCGTCCATCCCACAACACCTTCTTCTCCCTCTACAGCCCCAGAAGACCAGCATGGAACCGAAGAAGCACCATCAAACTTTACATGCGCACCATCCACAACGCAGACATTTTCACCTCAGGGGTCCACGTGCGCGTTTAGACAGGGTGACACTGAGTGATGAGCATGGCACTAAGGTGCCAGAGGCCGAGGTGGACAGTTGCCCTCTGAGGAGGGAGGACAGACAGTCCTGCTCAGCTGGGCACAGATGCAGGGCCTCAGGAATCACTGGAAAGAAGTCTCTACCTAGAACAGCAACAGCAGATATGCTCCCACCCATGTGAGTTCCCTGACGCAGTGCGGGGTTATGGGCAGAGAAAGGAGGAGTCCTTCCAGCTTTATGTGCTACAAAGCTTCAGGACTATGTACTCATAAGCTCCTCCATTGAGTGTGGCCAACTTCATGGACAGCTTTATGGAAAAGCATTTGGAATGCATGCAGAACCTGCACACTGATGTTCAGAGTGCACACCACACTATGTAGCCTTGACCAGTCAGTGGTGCGGATAGTGCAGAGATGTTTGGAGGGATTGCCAGTTGCGTGCCAGCTGGTGCCCTCCTCCAGCCATCAGAGCACCTGCCAAGGGCTGAGGATGTCACAGAGGAGGAGGAGGGTGCCATCCCTCACAGGGCACTTCCATCATCCTCGGCCCTTCTGACAGTGGGAGCTTCTGTGCAGCAGGTCCAAATGGTGGAGGCTGCCCCTGCAATGATGCAGGGACAACAGCTTCTGGAGATGCCCCCATGGGCACCTCCGCGACAAAAACGATCGCCACATGCCACTCAGTCGCAAGCAAAGGCAAGTGAGCAAGCTACCTCTACCTCCTCCAAGGCCAAAGGGGGCGCACCGCATACAAGTGGCCAAGGCCACCGCATTCGGAGGAGCACTGAGTGGGTCACTAGGGTGTCTCTTGCTGTATTTGTGGACTGTTTCGTCTTTTGAGCACTATATAAATAATGACACTTCAAGCCACTCGTCTGAGACTCCTTTTACTGCTAGGAGAAGAAAAGAGATATGAAGCTTGAATGAGATCAAGGATTTCTCAACAACAACTGCAAAGCCTATGGGCATCCTTCATTGGTGGTAAGAGTTTAGATGTTTCAAGTTGTGTCTTCAATGGATGTGTTAGCACAAGTACCTCAGACTGACTTCCCTACCATGCCTTTCATTGTGTGTCAGAAGGACGCAGTTGAAATGTTCCTGAATCAAATGATCCCAGACATTCATGGCATCCTGACGAACACCATTGTGCCCCATGCCATGCCCAGCCACCTCATTGTGCAGCTAGAGCACCGCAGTGTTCTGCATCCTTCCCCTCTACCTCCACATTCTCTTTCTGTCTCACCTGCTGCTCCTCCTCTTCCTCAGATGAGCTTTCTCCTTCCAGGGCCCCAATGTCCTCAAGGTCCACACCTCTCTGGATGGCCATGTTTATGGACAGCGGAACAGCCCACCACAATGACAGAGACCCTTACAGGGTGGTATTGAAGGGCGCCAAAACTGCATCTTCAGAAGCTCGATGATTGCCCGAGTGAGCAGGTGGTATTGGTTGTATCGCCTTTGTGACTCTGTATGGGGATGTCATAGAGGGATGAGTAGCCATCTCTTCAACGGATGGCCCTTGGCCACGAGGATCCATCCAAATATTTTGGGGGTTGGAGTGAAGAGCTACAGCAGCCTGGACTAGCAGAGGATGAAATAACAATGGCAGCTGCCAGGAATGCGAATGCACACATGGAGGAAGCTCTTGTGGCCAGAGGACCAGTGGAACATTAAGGGAGTGGATGCCCTTCCTGTCACTGGATGCCTAAATGGCCACATGGGTTCAATTGAGGATACCCTGCAACTAGGGGAATCCAGAGATGGTGGCAAAACCCACTGCCCTCTGTCCCTGCAAGACCTCATCTGTCGTGAAATGAATGTACTGTCCAGCTTTGGCAAAGAGGACATCAGTGACCTGCGAGGTACAGTGACGTGCAGCCATTTGCGAGATGCCACTAAGGTCCGCAGCTGATCCTTGGAAGGAGCTGGAAGTGAGGTTGTTCAAGGTCAGTGAGACAGACGGCCACAGGCAGGGCATGGCGACCAGTGCTGCGAGCTCTTTGGCGACAAGGGCACAGATGCCAGTGGCCATCTGCCTGGAGAGTCGCAGTCTCCAGCAGTACTGCTTCTCCGTCATCTCCAGTAGATCCTATGCAGAGGGTATGGCCTCCATATCGTTCCTTCTTGTTCCTCTTCCCTGTCTTCCTGATGCCCAGGGCTCTGCCCTTCCTGCAGAAGGTGCTGCTCCTGATCAGTACTAAGCCCAAAATCTGAGAGCCGTGCCCCCGTTACCAGCTGCTGCCTTCCTTGTGCTTAATTGTCCTTGGCAGGCCTGCCCCTTGCTCTTATGCCCCCGTGATGCCAGGAGGGCGACGACCACCTGCACAGCCTGAGCGCTGACTGCCCAGTCGCCCCGGCACCTGTTTGTCAATGGTCAAGTCCCCTTTGCGCTATTTAACCTTTTATGGGTCTGGGGTTAATTCCATAGGGTAGTCATGACTCGCTCCCCACTCTGTACCCGCCTCCCTTCACCTGGTCTTCCCCAGACAGCTCTTTGCAGCCTGTATGCCCCGTGAAAATCTCAACACCCCCACCCCCAATTTATGAGCTCCTCAACCACCCTAAATCGAGGATCGAGCAGGGTCTCAATACTGCCCTCCCTAGGAATGGCATTGGGGAAATGGCACACCAGCCGGCAGCGGTATTTTTGGGCCCCATCTGCCTCCGTTCCCACCCGTGGGTGGGCCTAAGAATTCAGCACCTAGTTTCAGCCAGAATGACTGTGATGGTTTTTAAATTCCATGTTCCGAGTTCAAGAGAACAAAATCATCCAGTATTCTGGCTCCCAATCATTATCTACTGAACATACTCAAATATGAATTAGGAGTATGAGTAATCCACTCGGCCGCTCGAGCCTGCTCCGCCATTCAATAAGATCATGGCTGATCTGATTGTAACCTCGACTCCACATTCCCGCTTAGCCCGATAACCTTTCATCCCCTTCCTTATCAAGAATCTATCTACCTCTGCCTTAAAAATATTTAAAGACTCTGCTTCCATCGCCTTTTGAGGAAGAGAGTTCCAAAGACTCAAGCCTCAGAGAAAAACTTCTCATCTCTGTCTTAAATGGCTGATCTCTTATTTTTAAACAGTGACCCCAAGTTCCACATTCTCTCACAAGGGGAAACATCCTTTTCACATTCACCCCGTCAAGATCATCAGGATCTTATGTTTCAATCAAGTCGCCTCTTACCCTTCTAAACACCAGCGGATACAAGCCTAGCCAGTCCAACCTTCCTCATAAGACAAACTGCTCATTCCAGGTATTCGTCTAGTAAACCTTCTATGAACTACTTCCAACACATTTACATCCTTCCTTAAATTAGGAGACCAATACTGTACACAGTACTCCAGATGTGGTCTCACCAATGCCCTATATAACTGAAGCGTAACTGAAGCGGGCGGCACGGTGGCGCAGTGGTTAGCACTGCAGCCTCACAGCTCCAGCGACCCGGGTTCAATTCTGGGTTCTGCCTGTGTGGAGTTTGCAAGTTCTCCCTGTGTCTGCGTGGGTTTTCTCCGGGTGCTCCGGTTTCCTCCCACAAGCCAAAAGACTTGCAGGTTGATAGGTAAATTGGCCATTATAAATTGCCACTAGTATAGGTAGGTGGTAGGGAAATATAGGGACAGATGGGGATGTGGTAGGAATATGGGATGGTCATTAGTGATGGTCAGCACAGACTCGGTGGGCCGAAGGGCCTGTTTCAGTGCTGTATCTCTAAACTAAACTAAACATAATCTCCTTAATTTTGTATTCAATTCCCTTTGCAATAAACAATAACATTCTATTAACTTTCCTAATCATGTGCTGTACCTACACACTAACCTTTTGTGATTCATGTACTGGGACACCCAAATCCCTCTGCATCTCAGAGCTCTGCAATCTCTCACCATTTAGATAATATGCTTCTTTTTTTATTCCTGCCAAAATGGACAATTTCCTATATTATACTCCCATTTGCCAGATCTTTGCCTACTCACTTAACCTATCTATATCGTCTGCCTGCAATGAATTTGGCCTAACCATCAGCCTCAAGAAAACGAACATCATGGGGCAGGATGTCAGAAATGCTCCATCCATCAATATTGGCGACCACGCTCTGGAAGTGGTTCAAGAGTTCACCTACCTAGGCTCAACTATCACCAGTAACCTGTCTCTAGATGCAGAAATCAACAAGCGCATGGGTAAGGCTTCCACTGCTATGTTCAGACTGGCCAAGAGAGTGTGGGAAAATGGCGCACTGACACGGAACACAAAAGTCCGAGTGTATCAGGCCTGTGTCCTCAGTACCTTGCTCTACGGCAGCGAGGCCTGGACAACGTATGCCAGCCAAGAGCGACGTCTCAATTCATTCCATCTTCGCTGCCTTCGGAGAATACTTGGCATCAGGTGGCAGGACTATATCTCCAACACAGAAGTCCTTGAAGCGGCCAACATCCCCAGCTTATACACACTACTGAGTCAGCGGCGCTTGAGATGGCTTGGCCATGTGAGCCGCATGGAAGATGGCAGGATCCCCAAAGTCACATTGTACAGCGAGCTCGCCACTGGTATCAGACCCACCGGCCGTCCATGTCTCCGTTATAAAGACGTCTGCAAACGCGACATGAAATCGTGTGAGATTGATCACAAGTCGTGGGAGTCAGTTGCCAGCATTCGCCAGAGCTGGCGGGCAGCCATAAAGACAGGGCTAAATTGTGGCGAGTCGAAGAGACTTAGTAGTTGGCAGGAAAAAAGACAGAGGCGCAAGGGGAGAGCCAACTGTGCAACAGCCCCAACAAACAAATTTCTCTGCAGCACCTGTGGAAGAGCCTGTCACTCCAGAATTGGCCTTTATAGCCACTCCAGGCGCTGCTTCACAAACCACTGACCACCTCCAGGCGCGTATCCATTGTCTCTCGAGATAAGGAGGCCCAAAAGAATCCCTATGTAGCCTCCTTTTCTTTTTAAAATATCTATAGAAACTCTTATGTTTTTATATTTCTAGCCAGCTTCCTCTCGTACTCTAACTTTTCTCTCCTTATCAATCTTTTAGTCGTTCTTTGTTGTTTTTTATATTCTGTCCAACCTTCTGTCCTGCCACCCATCTACGCACAATTATATGCTTTTTCTTTAAGTCTGATACTATCTTTAACTTTTCTAGTTAACCATGGATGGTGAGTCCTCCCCTTGGAATTTTTCTCTCATTGGAATGTATCGATTCTGTGTATTCTGAAATATCCCCTTAAATGTCTGCCACTGCATCTCTATTGACCTGTCCCTTAACCTAATTTGTCAGTTCACTTTAGCTAGCTCTGCCCACATAATTGCCCTTATTTAATCTTAAAATACTAGTCATGGACCCATTCCCCTCTCCCTCAAACTGAATGTAAAATTCAATCGTATATTGAACGCTGCTAACTAGGGGCGCCTGCACTATGAGATCTTCAATCCCACCTCATTGTACAGATAGCCTGCTCTCTGGTTGGCTCCAGAACGTGCTGTTCTAAGAAACTATCCTGAAAATATCCCATGGCCATAGGCCACCTTTGCCCATCTGATTCTTGTAGTCTATATGTAGATTAAAATCCCCCATGATTATTGCTGTTACCTTTCTGACAAGCTCCCATTTCTTCCTTTATACTCTGTCCTACCATGTGGTTACTATTAGGAGGCCTTTACACCACTCCCACGAGTGACTTCTTGCCTTTATCATTTCTCACCTCTACCCAAACCGCATCTACATCCCGATTTCCTGAACTTGGGTCATCCCTCTCTGATGTGCTAATACCATCATTCATTAACAGAGCTACCCCTCCACCTTTTCAGAGCTTCCTATCCTTGCTAAATGCCATGTACCCTTCAATATTCAGGTCCCAATCTATGTCATCCTGCAGCCATGTCTCTCTAATGGCTATCAGATCATGCTTATTTATTTCTACTTGCGCTATCAGTTCATCTGTTTTGTTTCGAATACTACACCCATTCTGATACATAGCCTTTACTTTTGTCTTTTTATTATTTTTGTAACATTTAGCCTTGACTGCTGATTTACTTTTAGATTTGTACTCTGTCCCTTCCCGTCATGGTCTGTTTACCAGTTCCCATACCTTTCTGTCTTGCCTTGTCTCTACTCTTTGATACCACATCTTCCCAAATTTGATCCCTTGCCACCACTATTTAGTTTAAAACTCTGTCTACGTCCCTAGTTATGCGGCTCGCTAGAACACCAGCCCCAGCACGGTTCAGGTGTAGACTCTCCCAACGGTACAGCCCCCACTTTCCCCAGTACTGGTGCCAGTGCCCCACAAACCGGAACCCATTTCTATCACACCAGTCTTTGAGCCACGCATTCATTTCTTGAATATTATTTGTCCTATGCCAATTTTCATGTCGCTCAGGTAATAATCCAGAGATTACAGGTCTACTAACTCCACTATGTGTGTATTTGCATCCTTTATCCAAATTTAAAATTCCCTTTCTTTTATTTTTCTTTTAAACTCAAAAGTATTTTTCTTTCCACTTGCAGTCCTGCAACAAATCTCCTGAGGGTCCTGGAGATTGTCGTCATAAGATCAGCTAATTCATTGTACAATGTTGCAAAGTAACTGGGTGTGTTTTACTGACGTAAATGGGAACTTTCAGTTAGCAAGTCCTTGGCAGTGTAATACGAAACATGCTGAACCATCAATTGTAAGACATGCTGACACACACCTCTGCATGTGACTGGTAGGAAGCATTTCTGACTTGCAAAGCTGAACAAAGGATTATGTAACATATTGGAAGCTTTGGGAACAATTTTATACATCTGGAATTAAAATGCTGTTAAGTACCAATAACGACAATAATTTATGTCTTCCTAAGCAATAATATAATCAATTAAAGTGACATAACTAGCATGCACCTACCAACACACCGGTGCAGTTCTTACTTCTCTCTCTACTTATTACTCTGAAAATAGCAATTCATGCTGGGGTATGGGTCTGAACACACTGGAAGCCATCATAGGACTGTCCTCTTGCTATTAAACTGGAAAGGTAGAGTGATCACAGCTGAGCCCAACCCCATCTTCATTCAACATCCACACATTTCAGCAGAGCACCATGAAATAAAAATAAAAACAGGAACTCTATCACTTCCCACTTGCAAGCTTTGGGATCCCTCAGCAAATTATAATATACACACCCGCCGCTATCCTGGCTGACATCAAATCGAACTGGAGGCTCTCATCATTTAACCAGAGAGCTACATGAAGTTATTATGCATCAATAGACAACTAAAGGCCAGGTCAGGTTTAAATGTGATAATTTATCAATGCAGGAGTTGGGGGTGGTGGGGGGCTAGGGGTGCAGAGGTAAGTGACCATTTGGTCTAATAGAAACAATTATAATTTTATACATTTAATTGAGGAAGAACCACTTTACATTGAACCTCAAAAAGCAACTAATCAATTGCAAAGAATAAAACAAATTCTCACCATGTTGAATAATGCCATGCTCCAACAGCCTACAACACAGCTGTTCCCCTTCACTCCTTAGGGCAACTTCTCCTTCTTGTATCAGCCAGTCAATAAATTCACCTGCTACAAAAGCACGCTGGTATTTCACTCCTTCCTTCTCCCGTGTCTGCATCAGCAAGTTCTCAGTGCTCATCAACCTATCATGACAAAGATACAAATACAGCCCTCGACTTAAAATAGCTCTGCCTGTATAAACAGTGACTGACTCTGGAGGAAAGAAACCCAGGAATCCAAAAATAGGGATGCAGCATCAATGCTCTCTAACCCAAGCCAAAGCTCAATCACAAAGGAGAACTTTCACTTGTGAATATGGTGATACGCTTAGTCCATCAGTCAATGTGTGGTGTGGCAACTACTATAAAATAGAGACCAGCTCATGACTTAAGTTTTTTTTTTGGGCTTAGAAAACCTGCATGGAAACTCTGCATAGGATAAAGAAATGTGTGATGAAAGGGTATTCAAATTCAAGAACATAACTTAAAAATTAAAAGTTCAAATGACATATTAAAGCTTTGATTTAATTATTTTATGCACAGCCACTGGACCTTGGTGACTTGGGGAAGATGTTTACAGAGAAGTGACATATCAAGATTTATGGTGGTCAGGAGGCTTCGCTTTTGGAATATTGCTTTGGTTCAGTTGGGGTGTGGACTTTTATTGAAAGCAACTGGATTTGTGGCCGGCTTAAAAAAAAACACCCAGTTCCACTTTCTCTAGCTCTCTGGAAAAACCCTATGAATCCAGAGTGTGAGAGCTAAAACCCCTAATGCAAAATTTCTTCTGAGACACTCCTGGAAGACCTGCCAGATTTATTCTCGATGTCGCCTGAGAAGAACTGCACCAGAAAAGACCCCAGTGACCTATGTGTATTTGGACGCCAGACTGTATGCTATTTTTGGGACACAACAAAATTCTTGAAGAAGACGACAAAAATAACAAGTATTTGGCCAAAATATTCTTACGTTTTTTTTGTAAAAGACCTTTACAGAAATTTTTTTTTTTCTCTTTAACCTGTGCATGTTTGTGTGTGCGTGTGAGAGAGTGCGCGCATTTATGTTAATGCTTTGCTTCTTTATTATTGGGGCAGCACAGTGGCGCAGTAGCTAGCACCACAGCCGCACAGCTCCAGCGACCCGGGTTCAGTTCTGGGTACTGCCTGTGTGGAGTTTGCAAGTTCTCCCTGTGACCGCGTGGGTTTCCGCCGGGTGCTCCGGTTTCCTCCCACAGCCAAGGTCTTGAAGGTTGATAGGAAAATTGCCCATTGTTAATTGCCCCTAGTGTAGATAAGTGGTAGGAGAATGGTGGGGATGTGGTAGGGAATATGGGATTAATGTAGGATTAGTATAAATGGGTGGTTGTTGGTCGGCACAGACTCGGTGGGCCAAAGGGCCTGTTTCAGTGCTGTATCGCTCTATGACTATGACGATGAAAACAAGATTTATCCAGTAAACAGAAACAAAAAAATAAAGAAACATGGTTGGTGTAATTTTATTCTGGCATAAAGAGTACAGTATATATGAGTGACCGTATCGGTAACTGGTAAACATTTAAATATATGTTGTGATCTGTGGAGAAGTGGAACTAGAAAAGACAGTGCATTCCTCCCGCCTCAGTCTTAACACAGTTAACTACACTCTAGTAGTTTAAAAATGTTTCTTCATAGTGTAAATTGCTCCTTGGATTCCTGCCGCTTCATATGCATCACAAAATAAACATCTTTGTTTGATGCATATCCTCTATTTAATATTGAAGATGCCACCAGAACATAAAAATGGATGGGACTGCTACGTGTGCCTGCAACTAAACTGATAGGGAAAGCTTTAACTCACATTTGCAACAGAAGCACAGTGAGCTCAGCTTTCAAATTTAGTGAACATCCATTTTTCTAAAATGCAGCCCAAGTTCAGGAGGTTGGATCCAACCAGAGTTGAAGCAATCGATAGGGTGGTGGAAGGGAAATGGTGACAACTATTATGCTTGTATTAAATTACTCAACATCAAGTAGCACCAGTTAAGTAGTGATGTAACTGGGAGCGTGAAAAAAGGCAACAATTTGACAAGCTCATTTTTCTTTACTGTCTATTATCAAACTACTTAAATGACCAAAAGTGTTCTTTTTGGGATGAATAAAAAAAAATTAAAAGATTTGTCATTAAGGCAGTAAAAAGCAGTCATGCAGTCTGGAAAGATTGCAGGTTCAGTTCTGGCTCTATACGGTTTGCTGATAGCAATTAGAGCAGTGTTGAAGAACACTACAATTATTGACAGCACCACTCTATTAGAAAGGTGAAGACAGTGGCCTTTCATTAGAAACACACAAGTAGGCTAACAGAAGAATCCGGCTCAGCCACGATTGACAGTTGAATAGCCTGCGGACATACAGTACCTCGGCTCTTAAAATTGGCCACCTGAGCGATATTGTAAGGTGCCCAATGAACATTTATGTTGCAATGAGTCAATGTCATTGGAACAGAAAGAGACAAGGGAGAATTTTGTTTTATTACAAATTTTTCCAAGAAATCACAAATACAATGGAAACAGATGTACTTGAGAATCATTGGACCGCTCAAAGTCATGGCAATTATTGTACAAATAATTAAACAGCAATTACTAACTTCAATGTTTGTCTACAAGAAAAATGAAATTATAGTGGCATGCAGCAAATTAATTGACAGACAGAAGTCAGATGTACAGTCTCCAGTTACCATAGAAACCATAATTAGTCATTTGACTTTTGCACTTGTGTACACAAAATTATACAAGTTGGACAGTTAAATGTGTTAAAACATGCCTAACTCAGATGCAGGGAGTAGCCTCATTTCTTTGTTCTGTTTCTACCTGTGAGTAAGAATTTCACTTGATAATGATATGGAATACGGACAAATTATTGAAATCTTCCTCATTCACAAATTAAACAGTTCCCTATAGCCATCAAAATTATCATTTTTAAACAGAGGTTCCAATCAACAGACATTACCTACTGGCACAGAATATGAAGATTTTTCACCAAATACTAAATGTCAAATAGAGAAATACGTACAACTTATTGTGGCAGACAGATTACATTCTTATTAGTCACTTGCAAAGTGACAACACCAGCATTTCTTTGTGCAGCAAGCATTTTACATCTTTCCATTGTAAACAAGCCAACAAGCAATTAGTAAGGAAACCTAAAGACACTTTGAACATAAGAAATACAAGAAATAGGGGCAGGAGTAGGCCATTCAGCCCCTCAAGCCTGTCTCGCCATTCAATAAGATCATGGCTGATCTGTCCCAGGCCTCAACTCCTCTTTCGGGCCTGCTCCACATAACCCTCAACTCCCCGAGATTTCAAAAATCTATCTACCTCTTCCTTAAATACATTTAGTGACCTGGCCTCCACAACTCTCTGGGGTCGAGAATTCCAGAGATTCACCACCCTCTGAGAAGAAATTCCTTCGCATCTCAGTTTTAAATGTGTGGCCCCCTTATTCTGTAACTATGTCCCCTAGTTCGAGATTCCCCCACCAATGGAAACATATTCTCAACATCTACTCTGTCAAGCCCCCTTAGAATCTTATACGTTTCAATAAGATCACCTCTCATTCTTCTAAACTCCAATGAGTAACTTGTTTAGTCGTTCTTAATAAGACAACCCCTTCATCCCAGGAATCAGCCTAGTAAACCTTTTCTAAACTGCTTCGAATGCTAGTATATCCTTCCTTAAATACAGGAACCAAAACTGTAAGCAGTACTCCAGGTGTGGCCTCACCAACACCCTCTACAGTTGTAACAAGATTTCCCGATATTTAAACTCTAACCCCCGAGCAATAAAGGCCAAAATTCCATTTGCCTTCCTAATTACTTGCAACACCTGCATTCTAACATTTTGTTTTTAATGTACAAGAACACCCAGATCCCTCTGTACTTTGGACTCTATTTTAACCCCACCCAATGGGCAAGAGGGGGTTTAAAGTATCAGGATCAAGCAATCTGACCCTACTCCCACATTTTAATATTTAGCGAACATAAATCATCATGGCCATTGATGATACTCCCACAAAATGCAGGCGGGACCCTAATCTACATTTAAAAATAGATATCAGTATGTGAGGGATGTGCCACACTAAGATTCCTGGCAGCAGATGCCAACTGTCCAAGGTATGTGAAGATCATCCCTTGTAGCAATCCGAGGGCCAGGAGGAGCAAGAGTGGCCCCTCCAAACAAGCCTTCAGCCTCTCCAGCCCCAATGACCTCCCCGCCCCCACCACCTATTACAGCCCTGATATCTTTAAACTTGCCCCCACCTCAATGTTCTGGCCCCTGCCTGTCCACCATGATGTGTGTATGTTAAATATTAGAACATATGGAAATAGGATCCTATTGCTTGATCCTGATATTTTAAACCTCATTTTGTAAGTGACTAATATTAATATAATCTGTTGTTGACTATTATTGCAAAAGGTTTTTTTTGTATTCAGAACTTCGAATTCTATGTATTTTAAAAGCTAAGAAAAGGATTTTTGCTCAGTAGACACTAACCTGCAAGTAGTTCGAATTCCAACAAGGTTTTGAATGGAAGTGGCGCAGTGGTTAGCACCGCAGCCTCACAGCTCCAGCGACCCGGGTTCAATTCTGGGTACTGCCTGTGTGGAGTTTGCAAGTTCTCCTTGTGTCTGCGTGGGTTTCCTCCGGGTGCTCCGGTTTCCTCCCACATGCCAAAGACTTGTAGGTTGATAGGTAAATTGGCCAGTAGCAATTGCCCCTAGTATAGGTAGGTGGTAGGGAAATATAGGGACAGGTGGGGATGTGGTAGGAATATGGAATTAGTGTAGCATTAGTATAAATGGGTGTTTGATGGTCGGCACAGATTCGGTGGGCCAAAGGGCCTGTTTCAGTGCTGTATCTCTAAACTAAACTAAAAGTTGAACTTTATGGGTACTTTGAAAGGAAGTTGAACATGTACAAGAACAGGAAAGCCAGCAATTTCAAGGAAACCACTGGGGTTTGACCTTTTTTCAGAGCAGCCTTTGAGTGACAAAGGGAGACACTGTCTGGAGACGTGACCATGTTCAGGAAGATCCTTTTTTCACCTTGGACCCTTTAAAAAGCCTGTGAATTGGGCAAAGGGCAGGCATTTGAAATCTTTGCTTTGACCTGCCTGAAGCGAGAGAGAAAGACCCAGAAAAGTGTTACCTCTCTCCATAAAGGAGACTTGCATTTCTTGAAAAGGAATCCTGCATTTGAAAGGCGGCAGATTCCTATTGCCACCAATCTCTGAAGAATTCCTGCATCCAGAGTGGTTCCTATTGCCTCCTCTGTTTTGGGAGGTCCTGAAATCTCAAGAATGCTTCTACTACTAGACTGCTGTTTTTAAAAACCCAAGCGGACCATTTGCTGCACCCTTGCTGAAAGACATGTGTGACACCTGCTGCAGACAAATTGCCTTGAAAGCCTACCCATCACAGACTGTTCATCAACCTCGCCTGGAGTGACTTCGAGTGGCATTCGACTATTCAACTCTGGGACACCTCACCGTACTGAAAACATCCTACCAGAACCTGATAAACGCAATTATTTTTTATTATTCCTTCTATTCCTAAGAAACAGCTAGAAACCAAAAGTCCTTTTTCCCCGGTTAACCTTTTTTTTTTGAATGCACGTCTGTGTGTATGAGGGTTAAGGAAATAAGGGTTTTTTTATGTATATACCAAAGAATAGCCAAATTAAACACTATTTTTCCCCCAGAATAAAGCACACCAAACCAGGTTTCTTTAAACAGCATTAACTATTTATGAAAAAAGAAATAATAAGTCTTAACTACTAACGAGATAAATAAATATATATATATATATATATATATATATATATATATATATATATATATATATATAATAGATTTATCTCGTTAGTAGTTAAGACTTATTATTTCTTTTTTCATAAATAGTTAATGTTGTTTAAAGAAACCTGGTTTGGTGTGCTTTATTCTGGGCGAAAATACAGTGTTTAATTTGGCTATTCTTTGGTAGGTGGGAAACTTTTTGATATGCTATAACCTGTGGAGTAGTGGGACTGAATTAACAGTGCATTACTCCTGCCTTGGTCGTAACACTATTGATTGGAACCGCTGTTTAAAAATTATAATGGACGGTTGTAGGCAGCAGTTTACTTTAAGAGGAAGAGTTCAATAATTTATCCATACTCCATGTCATGAACATACAAACTAGGAGCAGAAGTCGGCCATTCGGTCCCTTGAGCCTGCTCCACCATTCAATAGAATCATGGCTGATTTGCTTGTGTCTCAAATTCCACACTCCCATCTACCCCCGATAACCTTTAATTCCCTTGCCTAACAAGAATCTGTCTACCTCCGCCTTCAAAATATTCAATGATCCCACCTCCATCACTTTCTGAGGCAGAGTTCCAAAATCGGAGAATCTTCAAGAGAAAGAATTCTCTCCTCAACTCTGCCCTAAAAGGGCAACCTTTAATTTTAAAACAGTGCGTCCTAGTTCTGAACTCACCTGAAACATCCTTTCCACATCCACCTTGTCAAGACGGTTCAGGATCTTATATACTTCAATCACGTCTCCCTTCACTCTTCTAAACTCCAGTGAAAACAAGCCCAGTCTGTCCAACCTTTCCTCATAAGACAACCTGCTCATTCCAGGTATCAATCTCGTAAACCTCCTCTGAACCGCCTCCAACGCATTTATATCCTTCCTTAAATAAGGAGACCAAAACTGCACACAATATTCGAGATGTGATCTCCCCAATGCCCTGTAAAACTGAAGCAGAAAGAACATCCTTACATTTATTTTCAATTCCTCTCGTAATAAAGGGTAGCATTCCATTAACCTTCTTTATTACTTGCTGTACCTGCATACTGACATTTTGCGATTCATGCACTCTAACCCTTAGATCCATCTGCACCTTGGAATTCTGCAGTCGTTCTCCATTTAAGTAATACTCTGCTTTTTCATTCTTCCTGCCAAAGTGAACAACTTCACATTTACCCACATTATATTCCATCTGCCAGATTTTTGCCCACTCACTCAACCTATCTATAATCGGTGTGCAACCTCCTTATGTCGTCTTCACAACATACTTTCCTACCTATCTTTGTCATCTGCAAATTTAGCTACCATGGCATTGCTCCCCTCATCTAAGTCATTGATATAAGTTGTAAAGGTTGAGGCTCCAGCACAGACCACCTGTGTGACTCCACTCGTCATATCCTGCCAATCAGAAAAGGACCCATTTATGCATACTCTGTTTTCTGCCAGCCAGCCAATCTTCTATCCATGCTAATATGTTACCCCCTACACCACGAGCTCCTACTTTGCACAACCTTTTATGTGGCACCATGTCAAATACCTTCTGGAAATCCAAGTATAGTATGTCAATGGGCTCCCCTTTATCCACAGCGCATGTTACTCCTTCAAAAGAACTCCAATAAATTGGTTAAACATAATTTCTCTTTCACAAAATTATGCTGACTATTCCCGATTACCTTGAATTTTTCTAAGTGCCCAGCTATAGCCTCCTTAATGATCGATTCGAACACCTTCCCTACGACAGACGTCAAGCTAACTGCTACTTTTTCTGCTACTTTCCGGTTTGGTGGAACTTTTCCAGAATCTAGTGAATTTTGAAAAATTTACACCAATGCATCTACTACCTCATTAACCACCTCTTTTAAGACCCTAGGTTGAAGCCCATCAGGACCCGGGGACTTGCAAGCCCGCAGCTCCATCACCTCAGTACCGCTTCCCTGGTGATTGTAATTTCCCCAAGTTCCCCTCTTCCTTCCACCTTTTACTGGAATTTTTTTGTCTCCTCTACAGTGAAGACAGAAACAAAATACTCGTTCATCACATCTGCCATTTCCTTATTATCTATTAACTCCCCATTCTCACTCTAGCGGACCAACACTCACTTTACTGATTCTTTTCATTTTTAAATACCTGTAGGAACCCTTGCTATCTGTTTTTACATTTCTAGATAATCTTCTCATACTCTAATTTCTTTCTCCAGATTAACCTTTTAGTCATTCTCTGCCGTTCTTTATATTCTGACCAATCATATGACCTGCCACTCACCTTTGTGCAATTATATGCTTTTTCCTTAAGTTTGATGCTTTCCTTAACTTCTTCAGTTAACCACGGATGGTGGGTCATTCCCTTAGAAATTTTCTTTATAGTAGGAATATACTTCTCCTGAATATTCTGAAATATCCCCTTAAATGTCTGCCACTGCTTCCCTCTTAATCTATCTCCAGACCTAGTAACCCAGTTCACTTCAAGTAACTCAGCTTTCATGCCCACATTGTTGCCCTTATTTTCAATTAAAATGCTAGTCTTAGATCCACTCTTCTCTCTTTCAAACTGGAATTCTCAATCACAGGTGGGAACAGAATAAAGAAATAAAACTATTCCCTGCATCTGAGTCAGACATGTTTTAACACATTTAACTGTCCAACTTGTATAATTTTGTGTACACAAGTGCAAAAGTCAAATGATTAATTATGGTTTCTATGGTAACTGGAGACTATACATCTGACTTCTGTCTGTCAATTTGCTGCATCACACTATAATTTCATTTTTCTTGTAGACAGACACTGCAGTTAGTAATTACTGTTTCATAATTTGTACAATAATTGCCATGATTTTGGCCCTGATATCCTCATTTCCCCGACCCCTCCAGCCGTGATCTGGGGTCGGAAGGCTTGTGGACAGCCTTCCCGCCATGCCACCAACTGAAGCCCTTAAGTGAGCAATTAATGCCCAATTAAGGGCCTCATCCCACCTCTGCTGGTATTCGCTATTGCTTGCTGGCTCCGGGATGGTGCTGGTGCCTCGTTAAAAGGCACCTAGTGCCTGATCCAGAGACTGGGCATCAGAAAGAGATGGGCCTGCCAAGAGCCACCCCAATGCCCTTGCTGCCAACCCCCAGACACTCTCCTTGGCAGTGACCTCCCCCACCCCCCCCACGAAACCCCTCCCGCCCTGTCTCACCTGTGGCCTGGGTCCAGCGCCTCCGGTGAGTCCAGTATCAACAGCAAGCACAACCTCTGCCGTGGCGCTGCTCAGTAAAAGAGCTGCCGGTCTCCAATTGGCTGTCAACTCTCAGCAGCCAGGACTTCTGTTGCCGGGGTCCTTAATCCTGGGGAAGGTCTGCTGCTGTCCACTTAAATGCCTAATTGGCATGGAATGCAGTGGGCCTCCCCTGAAGAGGTGACGCGTGGCTCTCGCTGCGCTTTTGCCTGTGGCTGAGGCCTCCGTCACCCAGATAAAACCCCGGCAATTAACTGTTTCTCTCCCCACAAATGCTGCCTGACCCAGAGTATTCCCAGCAATTTTTCATTTTTGTCTCAAAATTAATTCAGTTGCTGTCTTCAAGTCCATCAGTATACAATATTTACTACCCTAGTAGCTATACAAGATTTGAATGCTGCCATTAACAAAGTGGCTTCAATGTCTTGACATTCATTTCCTGCAAGATAATATGCGGGCTTTAAGATCCATCCCCAACAGAATCCACCTACTTTTCATACATCCTTTGGCCCCTTGTGAAAACCTTCACTTCGCTATCCAATGGGAAAGTGCCATCATCTTTTCTGAAGCGATAGAAAAGTTTGGCATCCTTAAATTCCTTATGCTCATCACAAACTAAAAGGAAAGCACAGGAAAATTCAAGATTAACACATTATGGAACACAGGTCAGTATCAGCTAATTAGGAGAATGTTGTGCTTGGGATGCTTCAGGAATGTTTCATTACATGGAACAGACAACCACACCAGCAGCAATTTGCAAGAGATTACTTTATCTGATCAACTCTATACTTTATCCATCAAATCTGCTTTTAAACTAAACTACAGCCAGATCACATACTTGAGCAACAGGAGCACGGAATTCATGACAACTTGAGAGAGTGATTATTCATTAAGTTTGGGGCGTTGAGAACATAGGTAAATTTGATAGTCATCTGAAATTATGATGACCTATCCCTTATTAAATCACAGCCCGAGAAATGGTCTCCCCTGGTGATTCCCTGACCATCAATATGATGGCTGGAACCTCAACATGGAGCCAGCTTTGGGGCAACAGGGTGAGAAATGGAATATGACAACAGATTTTTTTGTCCCTAAAGCAGGAATGGGTAGAGCAGGAAATGACCAGATTCACACATGCCTCAGATGGGTACATTCAAGACGTAACTGGGAGAAATTGGATAAGTGTAATAAAATGTAAGTTTAAGCATTGACAGGGAAGCGCTACATACAGCCAACAATATTTATTGTGAACACACACATATACATAAAGGTTTTATCTGACATTCAGAAATCAAAGAAATTGTATTACAAGTTAGAACAATTCCATGTTGGAAAGTCAGCAGTATGGTGACAAAACATCAGTGTCCAGACAGGCCATATCCAGATAGCACATAGGGTTGTTTTGAACACACATTGCAAGTATTCGGCCTCAGACATTTTGCTTGATGTAAGTGCAAACTCTGCTATACCAATCGCTTAGCAGCTGGCACAAGATTACCTTCATCAGAAGGTTGGGAGCAAATTATCTGCCTGGAATGGCAAACATCTTGGGAAACGAGAGGAAGGATATGGAAAAATACACCACGGAGTAAAATTTGGACTTCCTCACAATCACACTAACATTAACCATTTGTTCTGAGGAAGCACAGCCACTGAAGCTAAAAACAAAAAAAGTCTTTCGAGCTGTTTGGTATTCTTATGAACTTACCATGATGGATGACACCATGGTCCAATAGTTTTTGCATCAACTTGACTGCCATGTCCCTGTCAGCAGCATCTTTGTGATCTAGAAGCCAATCGATTAATTCTTTAGCGACAAAACAATTTGGATAGGTTCTAAGATGGTAGCGCCGATCTTTGATAACCTTTTCTTCATGAAGCCTTAGCCTGTAAGTAAAATTGCAATAATCCAATGAAAACTAAAGCAATACTAAGACCAAACTATTCTTCCTACATTCACCAGAGATATCTAAACAAATTAGAGAAAGTAAAGAAATTGCTGATTAGAAACACAAACGGATTCATCCTTTCCGGCAGGTTATGAGTGACTTCAAATAACCAGGAAGAGGTTGAACAATTACAACAAAAGCAGAGAATAAATAAATGTATTTACAGCAAGTACGTAAAAAAGGAATGAGGGGTGGATCACTGAAAGATCCTAGAGATGGTATGATATTCAATGACCAAAGGACTGTAAATACACTAAATTAATTCTTCTTTCCCATTTTATAGAGGTTGCCGTGGGAAACCTCCCCAGGATTCAAGTTGAATTTCCTGGGTGATGGAGTGGAAGGAGTGGAAATACCATCAAAAAGAAACACAAATATCAATTAGGGCACAACTGATGGGTTGAGGAAATAAAGGAAGACAAGGTACCAGGCCCAGGTGGACTTCGTATAAGGGCACCTAAAAAGAAACATCATGCCCTTGTCACGATCCTTTGGGAATCACTAGGAATGGAATCAGTGCTTAAGGATTGGAAAGTAGCCAACATAACAGTCTTGAAAAGCAGCACCAGGGATCCACAAGTAAGTGAGCCCAAAAATCAGTGTAGATAAAATATTAGAAGGCACACTTAAAGTGGGAATAATGAAACACCCAAATAGGTCTGGTATGGTTTGGGGGATCCAGTATTTGTAGAAAATCATGTTTTACAAATTTAAGCAACTGATCGAGTTGGTTGACAATAGAAATTCAGTGCATACTATGTTTAGTTTTCAACAAGGCTTTTGATGCTGTACCACACAAAAGATTAGTTCACAAAGTTCTTTTGGGCCTCCTTATCTCGAGAGACAATGGATACGCGCCTGGAGGTGGTCAGTTCACAAAGTAGCACGGCATTAAATAGACAAGCTTCTGAGGTTTACAAAAAAATTGGATAACCTTGAGAAAACAATGGGTAGTTGTGAATGGAGCAGTGATGATAATGGCATGGGGTTGCTAGCAGGATGTTATTTATAGTATATGCAAAATGATTAGGAGCTGAGGAAGGAAACAAAGCTAAGGGGGTCAGGAGGGGAAGTTTCAAACAATGAAGAAAAAAAAAAGAGATCTGGATAAATTGGAATGGTAGGCAGATGAGCATCAAATTACATTTAAATGGGGAAAAGTACATGGTACTGAGATTGGGAAAGAATATAAATGGCTCCAGGCTATAGGAGGCAACACAGGATGGAGACCTCGAGGCAGCTCACTGAAATCAGTAATGCAGTAATAAAAGCTAATCAGGTCTGGGAATGTATAGCCAGATCAACAGCGAACATCCCAGGAGAAGACAATGAGACTGTATAGAACAGCGGTATGGCTGCATATCAAGTTAGAGGCCTGCTACCCGACCCAAACCCGATGGGACCCGACGACATGTGTCGGGTTGGGCCGGACACACACGGTAAGTGCTCTGCTGGCAAGTAGTAAAAATAAAAATAAAACAAAACAAAACAAAACAAAACAAAACAAAACAAAACAAAAAACTTATCTGAGCTGAGAGTCCAGGACGAAACTGAGTCTGCGCAGTGAGCGAGTGACGTCACTATGCCATCTCGCGCATGCGCTGCAGCTTCTTGCAGGTTCGATGTCCGGAAGGTAAGTAAAGGGATGGTTGGGTAGGACTCAGGTCGGGCCGAGTAGTGGTGGGTTTGAGTCAGGTCGGGCTCGGGCCCGCTGTGGTTCAGTCAGGCTCGGGTCCAGTTCTTTTTCCTCGACCTAAAGCAGGCCTCTACATCAAGTCTGACACACAATTTTGATCATCACAGTACAGCAAGATTATCCAAGTACTGGCGGCTGTGCGGAAAAAGCAACTAAACCGACATCAAGCTTAAGTCATCTAAACTGTGAGGAGTGGCTGAAGATCCTGGGATTGTTTGCTGTGGAGCATAGTGGAAAATATATGCAAGATCCTTAACTAAACTGTGATATAATAGAGAGTGCCTCAAACTAGAAAGGGCAATGTGAGCTCAAGTTTAGAAAGGCAAAGGTCCATGTAGTTTAACTTTAACTTGTTTATGCAACGTGCCAGGAACCAAAAGAAAAGGCCAGAACAGATAGCAACTGATTGCCGTGGGAGACAAGAAGAAATTAGGCATAATGTAAGGGAAAACTGTCCAGATATTTGAGCGGGTTTGCAATTGAGTTATTAGTTTTGGTTCTCCTGCAATTTGTAACAATCCAACAAAACTAATTAACAATGATGCAACAACTGTTTGCAAAACCATGTACTAAGGAGCTAAAAGGTTACAGTAACTTCTGAAGGAATTAGCCTTTGACCAGGTAAGGAAACAATGATTGTTTCCAGCTTATTTTTCAAAAAAAAAAATCTTGTTTCTTCCTCTCCCAGCACATAAATATATAAGAATTGTAAATTAGACTGTTATCAAGTAAATCATTTTTTTTTAAATGGAAGAATTTGAGTTCACCTATCTTTACAATGGCAAAAACATACAGCTCAAACTCCATGCTGAAACGGATACAAAATGGCACTTTTGAATCATTAAATCCCCTCGAGTCTTACAGACTGCAACACAATCAGCCATTCGTTATTCACTATCTACAATGAATGGGTTATATTTGCTCCAGTCTATATAAGGACGTTTTGTATTCCACACTATGAAAAAAAACATGAAAAATTGAAGGAGGGATTGCAACACCATCTGATTTGAATGTTATTTATAAATTGACTTCAACGTTAATTTCCCAATAAACACAGACTTCATGCTTGAACTCACATTTTTCTCTAGTTTCTCTCCTATTTCCCCCCATGCCCTAGCTGAGCTTATTTTGTCCAGGAGACACACCTCCTGTCCTATGACTCTATTGCCACCAACAGTTAACCACCCAGTTTCCTTCCTGGTCTTTTATGTTAAGCTGATATTGTTAACGGTTCCCTCTCCTCAGGAACTGTCCCTTTCCCCTTCAAATCTGCTGTCATTACCTGTCTCTTTAAAAAAAAAAATACCCATGACCCCTTTGTCACCTACCAAATCCTTGTCCCCTTCTCTCAACTCAATGTCCGAATGTCTCCAATCAGGTTTCCACCCCTATTACAGCACTGAAACTGCCCTCAAAGTCACAAATAACACCCTACGCGATTGCGGCCATAGTAGACTACCTCTCCTCATCCTTCTCTACCTGTCTGCCACTTTTGACATGGTTGACCAGCTCTCCTCCATTGTTCAGCTAGGTGGGACTGCCCTTGCTTGGTTCCATTCCTATCTGTTGAATCATGGCCAGAGAATCATCTGCTATGGCTTCTATCCTTGGCCCCCTCCAATTTCTCTTATACATGCTGCCCTAGGTGACATCATGTGAAAATAGGTCAGGTTCCACATGTAGACTGACAACAAACACAACCTCAACATCACCCTTTTGACCCCAATACAGTCTCTAATTTGTCACACTCCTTGTCCAACTTCTAGCATTAGATAAGCAGAACTTTCCTCTAAACATTGGGAAGACTGAAGCCTGTACCTTTGGTACCTACCTACATCTTGGCCACTGTCTGAGGCTGTACCAGACTGTACACAACCCTGGAGTTCAATTAACCTCAAGCTAACCATTTGACTCGATATCCTCTGCATCACCAAAACCGCCTAATTCTGCCTGTGTAACATCCCCCATCTCTACCCCTATCTCAGCCCATCTGTTGTTAAGACCCTCATCCGTGCCTTTGTTACCTCTGGCATTGACTATATTAGTGCTTTCTTGACCAGTCTCCCACCCTGCACCCGCTGTAAACTTGAACTCATCTAAAACCCTGCTGCCATATCCTAAAGTACACCTAGTCCTGTTCACTCATTTCCCCTGAGCTCACTGACCTACAATGGATGTCGGTCGAGCAACACCTCAATTTTAAAATGCTCGTTCTTGAGGCCATGGAGGGATCCAAACACACCTTTCCCCATTGGTAAGGTTACTTGCCACTCATCAGACCAAACCTGAATGCTGTCCAGGTTTTGCTGCATGCGGGCATGACTGCTTCAGAATCTGAGAAGTTACAAATGGTACTGAACACCACAATTATCAGCAAACATCCCCACTTCTGACCTTGTGATGGAGGAAAGGTTATTGATGAAGCAGCTGAAGATGTTTGGGCATAGGACACGGCGCCAAGGAACTCCTACAGCAATATCCTGGGGCTGGGATGACTGGCCTCCAACAACCACAACCATCTTCCTTTGTGCTAGGTATGACTCCAACCAGAGCTTTCCATCCGATTCCCATTGACTCTAGCTTTACTTGGGCTCCTTGATGCCACATTTGGTCAGAATACTGCCATGATGTCAAGGGAATTAACTCTTGCCTCACCCCTGGAATTCAGCTCTTTTGTTCATGTTTGGACCAAGGCTTTTAATGGCGTCTGGCGAAAATCAAATTGAGCATCATTACCCAGTTTATTGCTAAGTCCCACTTGATAGAACTATTGAGACACCTTCCATCACTTTGCTGACAATTAAGAGTAGGCTGATGAAGAGGTAATTGGCCGGATTGGATTTGTCCTGCCTTTCTTTGGGCAAGGCATACCTAAGCAATTTTCCACTTTGTCGTTGGATACCAGTAGCTGTATTGGAACAGCCTGGCTAGAAGTGAGACTAGTTCTGGAGCACAGATCTTCAGCATGATAGCTGTGATGTGGTTTGGGCCCACAGTCTTTGCTATATCGAGTGTGCTCAGCCATTTTCTGATACCATGTGGAATTGAACTGGCTCAAGACTGGCATCTGAGATGATACAGACCTCAGGAGGAGGCCTAGATGAATCACACACTTGATACTTCTGGCTGAAGGTGGTTGCGAATGCTTCAGCCTAGTCTTCCACATTTGTGCTGGGCTCTGATATTGTGGAGGATGGGAATGCTCATGGAGGCTCTTCTTCATGTTAGTTGTTTAATTATCCACCACCATTGACAACTGGATGTGGCAGGACTGCAGATCATTGATCCGACCTATTGGTTGTCGGATCACTTTACTCTCTCTTTAGCATGCTGCTTCTTCTATTTAGTCACAAGTCACCTAGTCTGGGTGGGAGGCACCTAGGCGCTTAGGGAAGATGGGATGAAGATAACTTAAACTCTGATCACAATCTTTAATCCTCCTTGAATATTGGAGTGGTGCCAGAGGACTTGAGGTTTGCAAATGTTAACAATTAAAACAGAGATGGAGATAAACCTGGTATCAACAGGCCAATCAGTCTAACGCCAGTAGTGGGAAAACTACTACAGACTATTCTCCAAGACAAAATTGTCACTTGGAGAAGCTTGGGATAATAAGGGACAGCCACAATGGATTTGTTAAAGGCAAATCATGTCTGACTAACCTGATTGAGTTATTTGATGAAGTAGCAGAGAGGGTTGATGGAAGTAGCATAGTAGATTTTGGTTATATGGATTTTCAGAAGGTATTTGATAAAAGTACCTCAATACAGACTTTGAAAAATAGAAGCACATGGCATTAAAGAGACTGTAGGAAATTAGCCAAGGCATAGAAGGCAGAGTAGTGGTGAGTGGAGAGTGACTGGAGTGAAGTATGCAGTGAGATCCTTCAGGGATGTGTATTAGAATCACTGCTTTTCTTGTTATATATATAAAATGTCCTAGACTTGAGTATAGGGAGTACAATTTCAATTTCAGAGATTGCAAATGATACAAAACTTGGCATGTAGTAAATAGTGAACAGGACAGGAGCAAACTTTCGAGAACACAGATAGACTAGTGAAATGAGCGGACAAACAGCAGATGCAATTTTTAATGCAGAAAGGTGTGAAGTGATCCACTTTGAGAGAAACATGCCGAGGCTGTATAATCGAAAAGTGTACTATTTCAAATAGGATGCAAGAACAGAGGGACCTGGGAGTACCTATTCACAAATTTTTGAAGGTGGCAGGGCAAGTTGCTAAGGCAATGAAAAAGCGTATAGGATACTTGGCTTGGAAACAGGGGCATTGAATGCAAAAACAAGGAAGTCATGCTAAACCTTTACAAATCACTGGTTATGCCCCAGCTGGAGTATTGTGTACAATGCTGGGCATGGATGTCAAGGCTCTGAAGAGGATCCAGAGAAGGTTTACCAGGAGGATACTAGAGATGAGGGATTTCAGTTATGTGGAATGTTTAGAGAAGATGGGAGCGCTCTCTTTAGAGCAGAGAAGGTTGAAGGGAGACTTAAAAGAGGTGTTCAAAATTGTGTGTTTGGTTGGGGGGGGAAAAAGGGTTTTCGAAGTAAGTGAGGAGAAACTATTTTCTGTAACAAGTGGGTCAGTAACCAGAGGTCAGGATTTAAAATAATTGGTAAGGAAATTTAGTGGAAATGAGAAGAAATTTCTTCACACTGAGGTTGCTAAGATCTCTCAGTCAGCCATTTGCTGCACAATCCAGCCCATCAAGTCCATGCTGGCTCTCCGTGGAGCAATCCAGTCAGTCTCTGAAATACGCTCCCTCAAAGGGTGGTGGAGTCAGATCCCTTAGGAACTTTCAAAAGGCTTTTAGACATGTACTTGAAGAGAACTAATTTGCACTGTTATGGGAATAAAGCTAGGGTGTGGGACTAAATTGGACAGCTCTGAAGAGCTGACGTGTGTGACAGGCCTAATGACCTCCTTCTAGTGCTGTAAGAAGCTATGATTATAGCATACATGTAGTCCTGTGTTTTAGCTTCACCAGGTTGGTTGACACCTAATTTTTAGGTACACCTGGTGTTGCTCCTGGCATGATGCTCTATACTCACTAAAGCAGGATTGGTCAATTGACTTGATGATAATGGTAATGAAGGATATTGTCAGGCAAACCCTCCACCTGCCAAGACTGAGGCATACATTATTTCGCCACATGAACATTAAAACATAAAATTGTAAGCCCCTGACTGGAAAGACATTTGCATAGTAACAGACAATGTTGAAACAAGGGGACCCAGTTGTTGCTTGCTCAATACACAGAAGAAGCGGTTAGACCAGTTTTAGTCATATAACTGACTGACTGTTGGAGTTTTTTTGAATTTGAACTTCCAACAGGGAAAGAAATCAGAAATCACTTTTCTCCTGGACTGAGAAGACTTCTCTTCTGTCTGCTCTCATCTCACTCTCACCAGCTTCGGAAACCATTGAAGACACATGAACCCCAAAAGAGAAAAATCTCCTTCAGTGAAGAAGGTCCAAGAAGAATACTGGGCCCCAATGAAAAGTAACAGCTGTCTGCAATCAAGGACTCTACAGCAAGCTGGAAACACAGAAACAGTAACAAGAAACCTCCTTTTAGAGACTGCCTCAAACCTCTCCATTTTTATTTTTTTTCTGCTCTTTTCTGTCCCTATTTGCATGTGCGTATTGCATGCTAGCATGGGCACATCGTATATCCGTAGGCATTAACCATATTAAAATTTAAGTTTAAGGTTTAATAAATTTCACTTTTCTTCTTTAAACCTAAAGAAACCCTAGTGTGTTCATTTCTTTGCCTTATAATTGGAAAGTTGTGAACAAGGATTCACAAAGGGGGAGCTCAAAACACTGTTTAAAATAAAACCCTGTTACAGTAAGACCAGGTGAAGACAGTAACAGACCCCTAGACACCTTTCTCACCTGGTCGTAACAATATGCTGGACCATGAGGTCATAGATTGGGCTGAAATACAATTCTGCCCCTGCTAACTGTCCACAGCAACTCATGGATCCCCAGACTTGAGGGGATAGATCTGTTCTGAACCGATCCCATTTAGCACAGTGATAGTGCCATACAACATCATGGAGAATGTCCTCAGCATGATTATACAGCTCGCTGCCTATTCCAACTTTTTGCAAGACCTAGACCAGGACAATTAGACCTATTCCCCTGCTCTTTCCCGTAGCCCTGTTAAGTTTTTCCCCTTCCAGTATTTATTCAAGTCCCTTTTCAGTTATTATGGAATTTGCTTCCACCCTTTCGGGCAGTGCATTCCAGATCATTATAACTCACTACATGATTATCATGTGACTTCCAATTCTTTCACCAATTAGCTTAAATCTGTGCTGTCTGGTTACAGACCCTTGTGTCATGGAAAACAGTTTTCCCTTACTTTAATCAAAACCCTTCAAGATTTTCTATCAATTCTTCCTTTAACCTCCTGTACTTGAAGGAAAGCCACCAGAGTTTCTCTAGTCTCTCAACATAACTGAAGTCGTTCATCCTTGGTACAATTCTAGTAAATCTCCCCTGCACCCATACGAAGGCCTTGACATCCTTCCAAAGTGTGGTGCTCAGAAATGCCCACAATACTCCAGCTGGGCTTTAACCATTGTTTTATGCTATACACTTATACCTTCCTTGCATTTGAACTCTCTGCTTTTATTTATAAAGCCAAGTATCTGGTAAGCCTTTTTAACAGTCTTTTCGACTGCCATAGATATATAAAATAAATATACACCTGCCCCCTCACCCCCAAGCCTATTTTCCTGCACCTCTTTACAAATGTACCATTTAGTTTATATTGCCTGTCCTGATTCTTCCTGCCAAAACTTATCACTTCTTTGCATTAAATTTCATCTGCTCGGAGTCTGTCTATGTCCTCTTGGCATCTTATACCATCTTGCTCACTGTTTACTACATTTCTGAGTTCAGTGTCATCAACAAATGCATCATTAACATATATCAAAAAGAGCAGTGGTCCTAATACCAATCCCTGAAGATCACCACTGCACACACCCTACTAGTCTGAAAAACAACCGTTCACTACCACTTTCTGCTTTTTGTCCCTTAGCAGATTTTATTTTTTTGACATGCAGCTCTTTAGTTTTGCTAACAAGTCTATTATGTGGTATTTTATCAAATGCCTTTTAAAAGTCCATATACACTTCAACTGCACTACCTTCACCGTTAGCTCAAAGAACACCATCATGTTAGTCAAATACGATTTGCCTTTCACACATCCAGGCTGACTTTCAATTGTTAGCCCATACTTTTCCAAATTCCTATCAATTTTGTCCATGATTATTGGCTCCATAAGATTCCCCACCGCTGACATGTACGGAAACAAAAGATGGATATACAAGGCAATAGTAGAACCATTATCAGCACCTGCTCTCTGAAAAAAATTCTGAATATACAAATTAGGAGTAGGCCACTCGGTCCCTCAAGCCTGCTCCGCCATTCAATAAGATCATAGCTGATCTGATTGTAATATCTACGCCACATTCCCACCTACCCAATACCCTTCCACCCCCTTGCTCATCAAGAATCTATTTACTTCTGCCTTAAAAATATTTAAAGACTCTGTTTCCACTGCCTTTTCAGGAAGAGAGTTTCAAAGACTCACGACCCTCCGAGAGAAACAATTTCTCCTCATCTCTGTCTTAAATGGGCGACCCCTTATTTTTAAATAAATAAATAGTGACCCCTAGTTCTAGACTCTCCCACAAAGGGAAACATCCTTTCCACATCCACCCTGTCAAAACCCCTCAGGAACTTATTTGTTTCAATCAAGTATTGATTCATTGTTGAGCCCAGAAGGTTGTAAAGTGAAAATTTATCAAGGTCGGTGCTGATGGTCCCCAAACAGCCCACTGACAATCATTGCCTGAGTTCACACATTTATTATTTCTATGTTATATATTCAATAGCAATATAAATGCAACATATGGGCAAGCAAAAATTCAATCAATGCCACTTTAGAACAAGATTTGACAGCTAGTCTCACAGGAATTACTACTCGATAATGCGTGGGCTATTTATGTCTCTAAATTTTATATCTCTAGTTTTTCTTTTTCCAAGTTACTTAAAAGTGCTTACAGATCAAAAAGATTCACTGACTGTAAACTCTGCTAATGCAACATGACTCTGCGTACTCTCTCTTTCGACAGATGCCACATGCCATCCTTCATGCACTGACAATCCAGAGATGAGCAGTGTTTCAAGCATATTTATGCTGTGTTTTACAGCTGACTCAGTAGAACTGCGCATCATGTACCAACTAACTCCACAAAGGTCATAAGCATAGAGATGGTTTGTGTAGAAGAGGATCCATTTACAACAACTCACTGTTTCCTATTTGCCTCCCCACCCACCTCCACTCCAAGAGATTTCTTCCTTCAATGCAAACATAAGCTAAGCTGGCACTACAGCACAACATTGAGAAGTGTTCCACACAGTTGGAAGTGCCATCCTTCGAAATAGACCGTAAACCATGGCCCAGTCTGCTCTCAGATGGATATAAAATTTCCTATAGCATGATTCAAAGAGGAGCAGTGGAGCTCTCCCACTGTCATTGGTTGAGAAACAAATGTTGGAAAACATCAGATTAGCTGGTCAATAATCTCAATGCCAATTTAGGACCTTGCTGCAAATGAACGGCCTTATTTCCCTGCATTAAAATAGAGACGACACTTCAAAAATGTATTTCACTGAATATGAAGCCAGTTATAACATCTTAAGATCGTGAATGGCACTATATATGTTCTGCAGGTGAGCTGACTGACTTTTTCCTTTCAGAGATGAAGTAGCATTCTAACAAGAAGTGTATTAAGGGCACCAGGCAGAACAAGTCCTTTACCAAGGGCTGGGAAGTTTGCAGCTCCTTCATGGCTGGGATTCAAATCCACAGTAGTCAGCCATTCTCTCTCCCTCCAAACATATGGAGTACTTTGAAAAAACATAGCTGTACTCAATACGATTTTGGCAGATGAAAACAAAGACTTGAATTCAAGAAAGAATGTTATTTTACCAAATGATTAGATATGTCTACTATGAACTTGCACAGGTTAAGAAGATTTTTTTTTAAAGAATTCGTTTCTTTATGGATTTTGATCAACTAAGTCAGTATCTTCAATGATTATAAAATCAATAAGCACAGAAGGCAGCTATTCAGCCCACCATGCCTGTGCCAGATCTTTGAAATAGCTATACAATTAGCTGCACTCCCCTGTTCTTTCCCCATAGTCCTTAAATGCTTTCCCTTCAAGTACTTATCCAATACCCTATTGAAAGTTAATATTGAATCTGCTTTCACCACTCTTTCAGGCAATGCATTCCAAATGGCAACAATTCACGACATATAAAAGAATTTCCTGATGTTGCCTCTCGTTCAAACATGTGGACACAAAAGGACTTGGATATTTAAAGCATATCCTAAACATTTATATACAAATGACCTAGACTTGGGTATAGGGAGTAAAATTTCAAAGTTTGCGGATGATACAAAGCTTGGCAACATAGAAATTAGTGAGGATAGCAGCAGACTTCAGGAAGACAGACTGGTGAAATGGATAGACACATGGCAAATGCAATTTGCTACAGACAGGTGCGAAGTGATGCCCTTTGGGAAGAACAACAGGGAGAGGCTGTATCAAAAGGTACATTTTTGAGAGGAGGCAAGAGCAAAGGGACCTAGGGTTACATAGTCACAAATCCTTAAGGTGGCGGGGGAAGTTGATAAGGCAGTTAAGTAAGCACATAGGATACTTGGCTTTGTAAAGAGGAGCATTGAATGCAAAACTAAGGAAGCCATGCTAAACCTTTACATATCACTGGTGATGTCTCAGCTGGAGTATTGTGTACAATTCTGGGCACCAAACTTCAGAAAAAGGAAGCCAAGACCTTGGAAGGGATACAGAGGAAGTTTACCAAGATGATACCAGGGATGTGGGAATTCAGTTATGTGAAGGGATTGGAAAACTGGTATTGTTTGCCATAGAACAGAGAAGGTTAAGGGAAGACCCAATAGAGCTACTCAAAATCATAAGGAGTTTTGATAGATCAAGTCAGAAGAAGCTGCTTTGTTTGCCCTCCCCAAATGCATTACCTCACACATCTCTGGATTGAATTCCATTTGCCACGTTTCCGCCCACTCAACTAAACTGTTGATATCACTCTGGAGTCTACAGCTATCCTTTTCACTACCAACTGCATGGCTAATCTTTGTGTCATCTGCAAATTTCCCAATCATACCTCTCACATTTAAGTCTAAATGATTAATACATACCACAAAACAGCAATGGACCCAACACTGAGCCCTTTTGAATGCCATTGGAAACCGCTTTCCATTTGCAAAAACCTCCTCCAACCATTACCCTTTGTTTTCTGTCACTGAGCCAACTTTGGATCCAAGTCGCCACATTCCCCTATATCCCATGGGCTTTTACTTTTCTGACAAGTCTGCCATGTGGGACCTTGTCAAATGCCTTACTAAAATCCATGTGGATAACATCCACTGTACTACCCTCATCTATTCTCCTTGTTACTTCCTCAAAAAATTCAATCAAGTTAGTAAGACACAAACTTCCCTTAACAAATCCATGCTGACTATCCCTGATTAATCTGTGCCTTTTTAAGTGACTGTTTATCCTATCTCTCAATTGATTCTAATAATTTGCCCAACGAGGTCAGACTGACTGGCCTATAATTGTTTGGCCTATCCCTCGCACCCTTTTTAAACACTGGCACAACATCCGCAGACCTCCAATCGTCTGGTACCTTGCCTGCATCTAGTGAGGATTTGAAAATGATACTCAGAGCATCTGCTCTTTCCTCCCTGGCTTCCTTTAACAGCCTGGGATACAATCCATGCGGCCCTGGTGATTTATCCACTTTCAAGGATGTCAGATCCTCTAGTACTTCCTCTCTCATTATGCTTCTCATATCTAATATTTCACGCTCCTCCTCTTTAACTACAATGTTTGCATTGTCCCTCTCCTTTGTGAAGATAAAGTTCTCATTAAGAATCCTGCACAGATTTTCTGCATCCACACATAAGTTACGTTGTACATCTCTGATCGGCCCTACCCTTTCCTTAGTTATCCTCTTGCTCTTAATGTACTGATAAAACATCTTTGGATTTTCTTTGATTTTACCTGCCAATAATTTTTCACGTCCCCTCTTTGCTTTCCTAATTTCCTTTTTTACTTCACCCCTGCACTTTCTATACTCCTCTAGGCTTTCTAAAGTATTAAGTTTTTTGTGATCGTCATAAACTTTCTTTTTCTGCTTTATCTTACCCTGTATGCTTCTAGATAACCAGGGGGCTCTAGATTTGGCAGCAACATCCCTTTTCTTTGTGGAAACATGCCTACACTGTGCCCGTAGAATCTTGCTTTTGGATGCTCCCACTGATTTTCCTTCAAGTAGCTGTATCCAGTCCACTTTCGCCAGATCATCTCTCAGCTTCGTACACCAACAAATAGGGCACCGAGACTGGAAACAATGAAGACAGGTGAAAGTTTCAGCTCTAGTGGGGTTGAGGCATGAGTGGAAATTGAAGCATGCAGTGTTAGCAATGCACTAAACTGTTGCTCTTCCATTTTAATTTACGGTCTGCTTCTGATATCTTGGATCGTTGAGAAGGTAATTTTGACAAAAACTGACATTGCATGAAAAGTGTTAATTGGACTACTTAAAACAGCAGTGTTATTCACCATGTGGGAATTGATCACACCATAGTAATTCTACACATCTTTTATGCAATAAAATATCCTAAAGTGCTACACAGGTGGATCTTTGGATGGAAATCAGGCAACATATAGCACAGGCATGAATTGAACATGGAATCTTCGTGGTCTGTATGGCACAATTCTACACTACATAGTCCAATTATTCACTCAACTATTGGGGGGAGGGTGGGAAAAGCAAGAATTATGATGCTTTTATGTCCTTTCTGTATCTAATGCACATAAAAATAATCTCAATAAGCAGATGAATTACTTTGTTAACAAAATGCTTTACAATGTGGCAAATATTTAGGATGTGCCATTCAAAAATCATTAATAAAATAACTGCTTGTTGAATTGGTATACTTTGCACTGTACCTTCAAGTATTACAGATTTAAAGTATTTGGTAAGGGAAGCAAAAGTGACATGAGGAAAAACTTTTTCATGCAGCGAGTGGTTCAGGTCTGGAATGCGCTGCCCGAGAACGTGGTGGAGGCATTCAAAAGGGAATTAGTTATATGAAAATGAAGAATGTGCAGGGTTATGGGGAGTAGGCAGGGGAATGGAACTGAGGGAGTTGCTTTTTGAGAGTCGGTGTGGACACGATGGGCCGAATGGCCTCCTTCTGTGCTGCAACAATTATGATTCTGTAAAGTATTACAGTAAAGGTCAGTAAAATATTGAGGCAAAGGAAAACACACAATCAGCCTCACCCAAATTGTTATTCGGGGCAGGTTGTAACAGAGTACTTACTTGTTTAAGTTCTTGTGGCTTAGCTGATTATTCAAGTTCCTCATCATTGGTCAAGCTTCTATTCCTTTCTTACTCATGTTCTTATTAAATGTATCTATGCTATTTGCCTCAACTATTCCTTTTGGTAGTACATTACCCCAAGAGCGATGATAATGTGGAAAGAGGTTTCTCCTGAATTCCTCATTCGATTTATTAATGACTATCTTCTAGTCATGATCTCCAGTTTAGGACTTCTCACAAATGGAAACATTTTCTCAAAGTTCACCCAATCAAACCTCTACATTACTTTAAAGATCTCTATTAGGTCACCTCTCAGCCTTCTCTTTTCCAGAACGTAAAGAGCCCAGCTTGTTCAGTCTTTCCCGATAGTTACATCCTCTCAGTTTTGATAGTATCCTTGTGAATCTTTTTTTGGATCATCTCCAATGCCTCTATAACCCTTTTATAATATGGAGACCAGAACTGTGCACAGTACTCCTACTGTGCTCTAACCAAAGTTTGATACAAGTTTAACATAACTTCTGTGCTTCTCAATTCCATCCCTCTAGAAATGAATCTCAGTGCTTGGTTTTCTTTTATTATGGCCTTATTAACTTGTGTCACAACTTTCAGTGATTTTTGCATCTGGAGCCCTATTTCCCTTAGCTCCTCGATCCCATTTAACTATTATCCAAGCCATATCTGGTCTCCTTATTTTTCCTACCCTACACATCCATTGAAATGGATTTGCCTATTACATACCCATTCAGAAAGCTTACTCAGATCTTCCTATATTTTGTCACATTCTTCCTTCGTATAACTTCACTTTCCAATTTGGTCTAGTCTGCAAATGCAGAAATTGTACTTCCGATTCCCACGTCCAAATTGCTTATCTAAATGGGGAACAGTGGTCCCAATGCCAATCCTTGTGGAAAAACCACTTCCCATTTTTTGCCAGTTTGAATAACCACCCTTAACTCCACTCTGATTTTCTCTCTTGTAGCCAGCTTGCTATCCATTCTGCTACATGTCCCCTGACCTTAGTGATGAACATACAGTGCGGTATTTTATCGGAGATATTTTGAAAATCGAAATATATATTGCATTTACAGCATTACCCTTTGCTACTTCTTCAAAGAATTCAATAAGGTTGGTCATTCATGACTTTCCCTTTTGAAATCTGTGCTGACTACTTATTATATTTTCAGTTTCTAGATTTTTTTTGTTATATCATTGAGTAAAGATTCAGTTATCTTTCCTACCACTGACATTAAACTAATTGATCTATAGTTCCCTGGACTTGTTTTATCTCTCTTTTTAATTATAGGAATCAGATTAGTTGTCTGCCAATCCTTTGGCACTAGCTCTTTTCCAATGAATGTTAGAAATATGCAAGAATGCCTGTTATCTCTTCCCTAACTTACTTAAATATGGATGCAATCCATCTGAACCAGGGGTTTTATCTTCTCCAAGTTTGATTAGTTTATCAATTATCTCCTCCTTTCTAACTTAAATGTCTTTATATCCTTTTTGAGCTCATGCCCATCTTGGTAAATACTGATGAGTAGAAATTGAAGAGTCAGTCACTCTTATGTAGACAAATGCTGCAGCCAACTTGTAATTTATCAAAGGAGATGAATGTCCAGTTTTAGAAGTGTTGTTGAAAAGGAGATTAACCAGGATAATAGAAGTCCCTTCTCTTCATAAAATACTGACATGGAATCTTTTATGGTAGAATGGGCATCAGTTTCATACCTCAACAGAAATGAAATTGATACAGTCCCACCAGATAATGCAGGCGCATTTGTGAGAATGCAATTTATCCGCTATACATGATAGCCGCATAACCTGACAAATGAGATCCTGGCACTGGAGGGCAATGTGGCTCGGGACTGTGCTATTGTCGTGGAGTGAGAGCCCCCGGAAAGTAATCCAGATATTGGCCATCAGTATAACTTGCATTGCTTTGCAACATAAATAGAACATAGAATCCTGACAAGTGCTGTTATTTCAAGTACATGTTATCACAATTAACTGATTTTTAAAAAAAAGTATACATAGATATTATGTATGCTTGTTTGTAATTTAATTACATGAACCCATCCAAAACATGGCAGTTTATTAACAATTAATAATGGTGTACTATGCAATTCTAAAGGAAGGTTTAATTTATATGGCAGAACCTAATTATTTGAATGCAGGCAAATGGTAAAACCACTGTGCCTTGAAGAAATGCAAGATGCAACTTCCGATGTTTAGTATTTGAATGTGAAACACCAAGTAGAATGAAATAAAATTGGTGAATAAACACTACTATTTCTGCCTGAAATACTTAAGAGTGCTTAAGATGCTATAACCAGCAACTTTGTAGTTGACGTTAATGCAAATAGTTAACTGTCATCACTTTTAGGCTGATACAAGTGACTGCCCATTTTAAATGTGAACGTTTTGAGTGGTGGTGACCGTACTACTAAAATTGTTTGTCTCTCTAAAGTTAGGGATGAAAAGCAGCGTTTTTATTCTTGATCATTATCCAGTGACCCCTTTTTAAAGTGTATGAATGGGTGCAGATGTGAGCTGAGAATAGCATTAAGTTTAGCTACAATGCTGTTGATAAACAGCCTGCCAACCTGATAACTACTGATTTGGCAGGAAAGCTATTTACTCCCCAAGGTGTTAATATTTTTGAAGTAACATTGCAAAAAGTAAAGAACACAGTGGCATTACTCACTAAGTCAAAGGATACTCTTTTATAAGGACAGGAGCATTATAGCATGTATCGCGCAATGCATGGGAGCATACAGTTAAGTTTAACTTTGCCACAATATCTAATTACTCATTTCTGAGGGCAGATTGAGGCTAATTGCTCCTACAAATATCCTACAGTCAGAGGTCAGAAAACAACAGCAGGAAGTGACTGCCTTTCTTTTAGAAGTGTATTGAAATTTGCATCTGAAAAGCGTGATACCTGAATTATGAATGTATCTCAAAACATATTAAATATTAGAGTTGTGACTGTTACAGTCTTGAGAGAATTAAAAGACAATCCTACTGCACTGTCAATAGAAAGAAACCTTTGCACCAGAGTTCACTCTATTATACATTTTCTCTTAAAATCAGCCTTATCTGAATGAGACACCATGCACAGTCATGCGCTCAATGGTTGATGTCAGCAACATCAAGGCTCATATATAAAGACCATTTTATCAGGATATTGGGATGGTATTACCACTGAGGAAAGCTCTACTTGAGCACTTTAGGGGAAAAAAAATACATAGGCCCTACAGTCAAACATGGCACATGAAGGATGATATTTAAGGGCTGCTGGAACCTGTGGTACCACACCTCAATGGCACAAGACAACAAACTGACTGTAATTACAATCATTTTGAATATTCACCTATTTACTTGGATAATCTAATGTACATTTACTTGGACCATAGTTAGTTAGTTTTAACTTAACCTCTGCACTTGCTTAAAACCTGTTTCATCTCTTTTTCCAGTTCTGATGAAAGGTCATTGACCTGAAATGTTAACTGTTTCTCTCCACAGATGCTGCCTGACTTGCTGAGTATTTCCAGCATTTTTTGTTTTATTTCATATTTCCAGCATTGGCAATATTTTCCCCTTGTGCTAGTTTTAGTATACTTGAAGAGTTAAAACTGGTAACGACGGGACTTTAATACCAATATCCACACAGCATGCTGACAATGTTCCCACCAGGTACACAGAACTCAATGTAGAATGACGTTTGGTCATTTAAAATGATCTCTAACCTATTCTGCCATTCCTGGAAGAGAGGCACATTTATTGTCAGTGACAGTAAGAAAAACAAAGATGCAGCTAAGGATTTGCATACAAAAATGTTAACTATTTAAATTCATAAAACAAGTTGAACTGAACACTGTATTAATGTTAACTACTGCTTATTGGTCAAAACATTTACAGAAATATACAATGCATGAGAGAGAATGACGAGCTTTTCTTTGCCTTGGAAAAAAAGAATCCAGAAATTCAAATTAAGCAATTTAAATAGACTGGTGGAGTTGAACTGTTTGCTCAGAAAAGAAATTGAATTGACAAATAATCTGAATTAAGAGGAGTGAAAAAAAATTGGAACACATATGGGAGACAATGCAGTGTAGACCACCAAGACTGACCCCAAAGGTAAAAGGGGTGAGCTACAAAGAATGATTAGAAGTTAACTGTAATACTCTTGAAAGCAGGTCGTTGAGAGGCAAAGGTTACCTCACTGAGATAAACTTTAAGTGACATAAACTAATATTGCTTGTTTGAAGGCAGAATATACTTCAAATTAAGCTTGAAAAAAAAACAGAACCACAGGACATAAATTGAAATCAGTAGAAAATAGTTCAAAACAAATATTAGAAAGACCCTCAACAATGATGCATGTTGGAATATTCCCCAGGCAGAGCAGAGGAAGTTAAAACACGAGGTATATTGAAATCAATGCTTGATTCTACAAAATTGAAGAACTGTGGTACTGAAGGCAGGAATTTTGATCGGCCTAATGCCTATTTCACTTTGTGTTTCTGATACTTTGATTTATATTACATAGATGTTAACCATCCTTCTTAAAAGCACCCAAGGGTGTGAAACATTGGGCTGAATTTTCACCATGGAGGCAGGAAACAGGAGCCAGGTTTGTTTTCAGGTCAGAAACCCACCTCTAGTGGGAAACTGATTAAAGATAAAATTGTGTGGGTAAGCCCTTAATTGGTATGGAGACTGGTTTCCTGTCAGCTTAGAGCTGGGGTGGGTCAGATGAAGTGTGGGACTCACTTAGACATCCCATAACAGCTGTCAATGAGGCTGTTGGTTGTCCTAAGAGAGGAATCTGCTGATTGAGGCAAAGCCTTCACAGCACCAGAAGGAAGCGAAATGTCACAGGGGAGCTGGAGGCCTGGTACCTGGGGCAGGGCTGCCCCTCACTTCAATCGAGACCAACCTGGATCAAATGCTGAAGGCCACGAGGGAGATCCTCTTCCCAGAGGATGGCAGGAGGCGGCCACCTTGTCATGCAACAGGGGCACCTCTCTGTTCAGCGTCATTTCCCTCTGCCTCCTCCTCGCTCAGCTCCTGCCCAGATGTGCTAGCTCCTTCCAGGGCTTCACCATCTTCAAGGTTCAAAACTCTCTAGAGAACCATGTTATAGAAAGCGCAGCAGACACAATGACATTTTGAAGGGTGCCACCTGACCGGTCCAGGCACCGGAAATTGCATTTTCAGAAACCTGATGGCCTGCTAAATGGTTGTCCTAATGAGCAGGTGGCATTGGTTGCATCGCCTCTGTGCCTCTGTCTGGGGCACCTGAAGGGCAAGTAGCCACCTCTTCAAGGGATATCCCTTGTCCTCTAGGATCCATCCATGCACTTTGAGGGTTGGAGTGGAGATCTGAGGCAGCCTGGACTGCCGGAGGATGAAGGAGTCATGCCAGCAGCCAACAGAGCGCATACATGGAGGAAGGTCTTGTTATGGTCACAGACCAGTTGAATGTTGAGGGAGTGGAAACCCTTCCTGTTGATAAATCTGAGTGGCCACATGGGTGCAATCAATGATGCCCAGCAATTGGGGGAATCTAGCAATGGTGGCAAAACCCACTGTCCACTGTCCCTGCGAGGTCCCATCTGTCACGAAATGAATGTACTGTCCAGCTCTGCAAAGGAGGGCATCAGTGACTGCTTGGGAGATGCCACTAAAGTCTGCAACTCATCCTTGTAATGAGCCAGAAGTGAAGTTTAAGGCCACAGTGACTTTGATGGCAACTGGTAGGACATGGCAAGCAGTGCTGCAAGGTCCAAGCTCTTCGGCAATGAGGACACAGATGTCTGTGACCATCTGCCTGGGGAAACACACTCTCCTGCAGCACTGGGTCTTGGTCATCTCCAGGTAACTCCAACTTCAGTGGTAGATCCTGTGTTGAGAGTCTGGCCTCTGTTGCCTTCCTGTCCAGTGCCTTCCTGCTGCTCAGGGTTCTGCCCTTCCTGCATAGGGTGTTGCTTCTATTCATAACTTGGCCCAAAGATCTGACAGGCATGCCCCCATTGCCAGCTGCAGCCTTCCTTCTGGGCAGGTGGCTGCCAAATTGTCCTTGACAACTTTGCCCCCTGCTCTTCTGCCCCCACGATGCCAGAGGGGATGCTGACACTGTTCAATGGCCAGGTGCTGAGTCCCATTTTCTCTGCCAACTGTGCAGTGCCAAAGGCATCCCCTTAGCAAGTGCCATATCCCCCTTTGCCCTACAGATTCTCTGGTGACTGGGTTCCGACTCTTTACCGGCCTCCCTTCAGCTGATGTTTCTGAAGGCACGAGTAACCCATATTCCCCCTTAAAAATGTCAACATCCAACCCTGACAAGCTCTTAACACCTTCACTTGACCCCAATTGGAAGGTGAGCAGGATTCCGGTCCCACCCTCCTCCTGCACTGGTGAACTTGTAGGATGCTTAGTCAGCTGGAGCAGCTCGAGCTGTGGGTTCCAGAGCTTCGGCAACTGGCATCACTGCAGTGCATCTGCAGGACTGAGAGCTACGTGGAAAGCATGTTTCTGAATGTGGCTACCCTGCAGCTTAAGGGTGTGCAGACAGAGACAGAATGGGTGACTGCCAGACAGTCAAGAAGGATGAGGCAGGTAGTGCAGAGGTCCTGAGTGCATCTCACTCCAACTGGTATTCATTCTGAATACTGGTGAGTGATGGTTTATCTGGAGAATGTAGCCAGAGCCAAGTCTATTGCACCACGAGTGGCTCAGCTGTACAGGGGGGCAGGAGATGATGCAAGAGGAAGGGCTTTAGATTCGTATATACAATATATATTAATGCCCTAGACTTGGGCACAATTTCAAAACCTGCAGATGACACAAAACTTGGAAATATTGTGAACTGTGAGGAAGCTAGAGAAAGACTTCAAGAGGACATCAACAGGCTGGTGGAATGGGCAGACATGTGGCAGATGAAATTTAATGCAGAGAAGTGTGAAGTGATACATTTTGGTGGGAAAAATTAGGAGGCAGTAGAAAATAATGGGTGCAATTCTAAAAGGGGTGCAGGAACAGATAGACCTGAGGGTTTATGTGCACAAATCGTTGAAAGTAGCAGGGCAGGTTGAGAAAGTGGTTAAAAAGGCATCCAGGAATTGGGTTTTATAAATTGAGGCATGAGTAAAATCACAAGTCAGTTATGATCAACCTTTCTAAAACACTGGTTCGGCCTCAACTGGTGCACTAGGTCCAATTCTGGGCACCACACTTTAGGAAAAATGTGATGATGTTAAAGCAGGTGCAGAAAAGATTTACGAGAATAGTTCCAGAAATGAGGGACTTCAGTTATATGGATTGATTGGCAAAGCTGGGTTTGTTCTCCATAGAGAAGGTCGAGACGAAATAGAGTTGTTCAAAATCATGAGGGATCTAGGCAGAGTAGACAGAGGGAAACTGTTCCCATTGGCAGAAGGATCACAAACTAGAGGACTCCAATGTAAAGGTGAATGACAAAAGAACCAAAGGCAATACAAGGTAAAACTCTTTTTAAGCAGCGTGTGGTTAGGATCTGGAATGCACTGCCTGAGAATGTGGTGGGAGCCAGATTCCATCACAGCTTTCGAAAGGGATTTGAATAAGCACCTTGAAGAGAAAACACTTGCAGGACTATGGGGAAAGAGGGTGGTGAGGGAGTAGGATTAGCAAAGTTGCTCTTGCAGTGGGCCAACATGAACACGATGGGCCAAACAGCCTGTGTATGTATGTTATTCTGTACGTTATACCTTAGCTACGTGAATTTCTTATTATAGCAACACAATAGGCTATTTTCAAGAAATACATTTAGCAGTCACCCATTTCCCACAGACATAAAATAATTAAAAACCACTGATATTGCCATCAGATACACAGTTAAGCCTACTACCTTACTGTAGTCATTAAGAGTACCATATTTAAATCTAACCGGATAATGCAGATAAAACACAAACAAAATTGCCAACTTCATTGAGTGTTTCCCTCCGCGTAACAGACCATATTATAGAGATTCAATTATCCATGCCCTGCTACAAATACTTTTTCAAGGCACAATCCAATTTTACAATCCAGTTGGTGTAGCAAGTGCTGATTTTAAGTCTTTTCTGTTTGTTTTGTTCAAGTTGAATTGCAGAACGATTTAAAAAGGGACCAAAGTATTAAAAGGTTTTCCAGATGGCTATTTTTAATTTGGAGCTGTTGTCATTATTGAAACCGAACATTTCCAGTTACTCATTTATCAGAGTAGAAATAGATTTTAAAAATTGGGGTAAAAAGAAAAATGTTTTCCTGTGCATTAAAGGGACAGGTTCTTGATGACGTAGTTGGGGAGGCGGGAAAACACATCATGTACAAATTACAAAATATTGCATTTGGCAGTTACTTATGTAACCATAAGTATGCCATTTTACATTAAGATAATAGCCCTGTAATGCAGAGGTCATTGATTTAAAATGGGTTTTCCTTAGAATTTCTAAATAATAAACAGTAAAATATGCATCAACTTAATTTTTGCTGTTAAGAAATTATTCCGGTTCCAAATGCAACTTTTTAAAAATGTATGGCAGCGGCACAGACCTTTAACCACATGTACTCTCCACACAAGGAAAACATTCCAGCTGTAATCTGTACTAACACTTAGCAGAAAATGGCAAAACGCCGATAGGAACAATCAGCCCGTGGATAAATACATGCTAGCTACAATCAAAAACCTTTCCCTTCAATGTGGAAAGATTGAAGTGACACTGAAGAGGAAGCATCCACAAACAAGTAACCCTACCTTAGCTGCTCCCCAGTGATTAAAATCTCGGCCATGTGCTCAAGATCAGAAGTTTTCTTCTGCACCGCGTTCCCGACCCCTTCCATTTCGAGGAATTTTCCAGGAATGCAGCGCCTTGTGGAGAAGGGAAGAAAAACTGTTTTGTATGTTCCAGTTTAAAAGAGCTTCCTTATGTGAATAGACGGACAGCTTTGTTGCCAACGCGCCCACCGCTAATGACTTGAATTACAAAAACTCCTCTCAACATCACATTGTAAAGTTACAATGACGCGCAATACAGTTTTCATGGAATTGCGAAATGAATGTGAGGTGTTTTTGCTGCAGAAAAGCGATTTTTAAAAATTCGAATAAATGTGTTGACATAAACACCAACAAAGAAAGCCACACCACACGTTTCTTAGCTGCACGGGGCCCCAAGTTTCGCGTAAACACTCATGAAACCTTAATTAACCCTTCACCATTTATAATCAACCCATTCCCTTGAAACCAAATTCTCATCAGAAGCAACTTTCATGCATCGCGGCCTATTAGTCACGGCGGTATTCCCATTTTCATTTGGAGTCTTTACCACATGCACGCCTGCTCTGAAGAAACGTCAATGAAATCCTTTGCCGAATAGAAGAACCGAGGGGCAAATGACAGGCACACAGAAATAAATAGAAAACGCAACGCCCGAATGCAACTAATGCATGTTGGTGAATCGTTCCATCCAGAAATATTTAAGCTTGCATTTAACTCAGCTATCAAGCTTCAAATTCCATAACACAACGTAATCCGCATGCAAACGTCTTAATCGTTACATTTCCCGAAGCCCTTGAAACAATATTTATGCGGCAGTGCCTTCGGTACAAAGGTTCATGCAGTGTATTTCGGCACGTTAAATACCATTTCTCACCCTAATACACATTTACCCCATTGCTGTCCGCGAGCCTCCCTCTCTTCGACAAAATCAATTTAAAAACACACCATAATATCGCCTTAATGCCATTTCATTTCGAACCACGGCTCTGCTTCCTTACCTTCTGCTATAAAGAAATGTGCTTGCAATATCCTGGTCAACTGCTTTCTCTCAAATTGAAGTTTCTAAGCTGACCCCCTCCCTCTCTTTTTTTTTCTCTCTCGCTCGCTCTGTCCACTCCACCAGCTGAATCCAAGCCACAAATTGGCGACACCTTCAGAACGTCCCGGGAAATGCGTCAGCCGCCCATTTAGGGCGGAATGGGAGCTTTTCGAGGGGCGTGTTGGCGGCTCCTCATCAATGCTGATAGGATTTTGTTTATAAAAAAAAATCTGGCCCAATGGGCTGTTAGTCATGACTCCAATCCCACCAGAGAAAGAAGAATATAGATCCAAACAGAATGTCATCACAGGCATCAGCCAGTATCTGTGATTACAACTCGACCAAGTGATCCACCTGAAACGTTAATGCGTTTCTCTCTCCACAGATGCTGCCAGACCTGCTGACTACTTCCAGCGTTTTCTGTGTTTATTTCAGATTTCCAGCATCTGCAGTATTTTGCTATTGAGTGTGTACATAAACAGAATGTCGCCTATGTTTAGAACGTTCTATTGTTGCTCATTTTGCACAATTTTCATTAGAGAATGTGGGTATAACTGATTTGGGGGGCTGTATATGTGTGTGTATACACATTTCCTTCAGTTTTCTCCCTTCTCTGATGTGATACTGGCGACCCTCGGTGGAAGTGCTAGTTGCCCTCTGGAGGTTGGTGCTTCAGCAAGGTATCAATTCCATAAACCTCAGCTCATCCAAAACTTTGCTTAACTTGCACCAAGCCCCCTTCATCCATCACCCATTATTCACTGACCTTTATTGGTTCCAGGTCCAAAACCACCTCAAAATTAAAATGCTCATCTTCATGGCCTTGCTATCCCTTTATCTGGAACCTCCACCAACCCTCCAAGAACTCTGCAAACCTGTAATTGTGGCCTTTTTGTCCTTCACCTCACCACTGGTGGCTATGCCTTCTTCAGCTATCTAGGCCCCAAGCTCTGGAATTCCCTCCCTAAAGCTCTCTGCCTGTCCACTTCTCTCTCCTCATTTAAAACACTCCATAAAAGCTACCTCTTGATTAAGCTTCTTGTCATCTGACGTAATGCTTACTTTTTCGACACATCAGTTTTTATCTAATTATGCTCCTGTGAAGCACAGGACATTTTACTAAGCTAAAGATTCTATATAAATGCAAGTTGTTGATGTTATCTGCTCAACCGTGGGAAGCACTACAAGCCAAATTTGAGCCTCTGCTCACTCAATTACCCCACTTACCTTTTTTAAGAAGGGTAGCAGTCAGCAACAGGAATTCCAAAGGATTCCTTTCTCTCCTCAGCCTAGGGACACTGAGGGGTTAATGGTAACACCTTCACCACGGCCCAAGTCATAATCTGCTAATTTAACAGGTACCAGGGGTCAAATCGTCTGATCCATATGGTTCAGTACCACATCACATATTGCACCTGCCACAGGCTCATCAGGGGAGCCAAGTACATGTAAGAAAAAGAATAGGAAATGAAAAAAGGTAACAGGAACATGTAACCAGACAAGGGACAGAAAAATTGAGTTAATTTAGATTTAGAGATACAGCACTGAAACAGGCCCTTCGGCCCACCGAGTCTGTGCCGACCATTAACCACCCATTTATACTAATCCTACACTAATCCCATATTCCTACCACATCCTCACCTGTTCCTATATTCCCCTACCACCTACCTATACGAGTGGCAATTTATAATGGCCAATTTACCTATCAACCTGCAAGTCTTTTGGCTGTGGGAGGAAACCGGAGCACCCGGAGTAAACCCACGCTGACATAGGGAGAACTTGCAAACTCCACACAGGCAGTACCCAGAATTGAACCCGGGTCGCTGGAGCTGTGAGGCTGCGGTGCTAACCACTAAGTCAATAAAAGAAGAAAGTAGGATATTTCATTGGAATACAAACATACAAATTAGGAGTAGGCCACTCGGCCCCTCAAGCCTGCTCCGCCATTCAATAAGGTCATGGCTGAACTGGTGACTCCGCATTTCCACCAACCCTCGATAACCTTTCACCCCCTTGCTCATCAAGAATCGATCTGCCTCTGCCTTAAACATATTCATAGACTGTGCTTCCACCGGCTTTTGAGGAAGAGAATTCCAAAGACTCACAACCCTCAGAGAAAAGAATTTCTCCTCATCTCTGTTTTAAATGGGTGTCCCCTTATTTTTAAACAGTGACCCCCTAGTTCTAGATTCTCTCACAAGGGGAAACATCCTTTCCACATCCACCCTGTCAAGACGCCTCGGATCTTATATGTTTCAATCAAGTCGCCCTCTTACTCTTCTAAATTCCAGCAGACACAAGCCTAGCCTGTCCAATCTTTCCTCGTAAGACAGCCCGCCCATTCCGGGTATTAGTCTAGTAAACCTTCTCTGAACTGCCTTCAATGCATTTACATCCTTCCTTAAATAAGGAGACCAATACTGTACACAGTACTCCAGATGTGGTCTCACCAATACCCTGTATAGCTGAAGCATAACCTCCCTATTTTTGTATCCATTTCCCCTCGTGATAAACGATACATTCTAATAGCTTTCCTAATTACGTGCTGTACCTGCATACTAACCTTTTGCGATTCATGCACTAGGACACCCTCTGCATCTCAGAGCTCTGCAATCTCTCACCATTTAGATAATATGCTTCTTTTTATTCTTCCTGCCAAAGTGGACAATTTCACGCTTTCCCACATTATACTCCATTTGACAGGTCTTTGTCCACTCACTTAACCTATCTATATCCCTTTGTATGTCCTATGTCCTCTTCACAACATACTGTCCTCCCTAACTTTCTGTTATCAGCAAATTTAGCAATCATACCTTTGGTCCCTTCATCTAAGTCATTCATATAAATTGTAAAAAATTGAGGCCCCAGCACTGATCCCTGTGGCACACCACTCGTTACATCTTGCCAACCAGAAAATGACCCGCTACTCTCTGTTTCCTGTTAGCTAGCCAATCTTCTATCCATGCCAATATGTTACCCCCTACACCATGAGCTTTTATTTTCTGCAGTAACCTTTGATGTGGCACCTTATCAAATGCCTTCTGGAAATCGAAGTACAATACATCCACCAGTTCCCCTTCATTCACAGCACATGTAATTCCCTCAAAGAATTCCAATAAATTGGTTAAATGTAATTTCCCTTTCACAAAACCATGTTGACTCTTCCCGATTCCCTTGAATTTTTCTAAATGCCCTGCTATAACATCTTTAATAATAGCTTCGAACATTTTCCCCATGTTAAGCTAACTGGCCTGTAGTTTCCTACTTTCTGTTTCCCTTTTTGAATAAAGGAGTTACATTCGCTATTTTCCAATCTAATGGAACCTCCCCCAAATCTAGGGAATTTTAGAAAATTAAAACTCAAACATCAATGATCTCACTAGCCATTTCTTTTAAGACCCTAGGATGAAGTCCATCAGGACTCAGGGACTTATCAGCCTGCAGCTCCAACAATTCGTTCAGTACCACTTCCCTGGTGATTGTAATTTTCTAGATTTTTTTTTATAGATACAGCACTGAAACAGGCCCTTCAGCCCACCAAGTCTGTGCTGACCAACAACCACCCATTTATACTAGCTCTACAGTAATCCCATATTCCCTACCACATCCCCACAATTCTCCTACCACCTACCAACACTAGGGGCAATTTACAGCGGCCAATTTACCTATCACCTGCAAGTCTTTGGCTGTGGGAGGAAACCGGAGCACCCGGCGAAAACCCACGCGGTCACAGGGAGAACTTGCAAACTCCGCACAGGCATTACCCAGAATCGAACCTGGGACCCTGGGGCTGTGAGGCTGCGGTGCTAACCACTGCGCCACTGTGCCGCCCATTTCCTCCCTCCCTTCCATTTCCTGACTTACAGCTAATGCTGGGATGTTACTTGTATCCTCTATAGTGAAGACTGATGCAAAATACCTGTTCAATTCATCTGCTATCTCCTTATTATGCATTATTAATTCCCCACACTCACTTTCTATGGGGCCAACCTCACTAATAACTCTTTTTAAAATATCTATACACACTCTTACTATCTGTCTTTATATTTCTAACTAGCTTGCTCTCGTACTCTAATTATGCCTTCCTTTGAATCTTTTAGTCATTCTTTGCTGTGTTTTTATATTCTGTCCAATCTCCTGACCTACCACCCATTTTTGTGCAATTATATTCTTTTTCTTTAAGTTTGATACTATCTTTAACTGCTTTACTTAACCACGGATGACAGGTCCCACCCTTGGAATTTTTCTTACTCGTTGAAATGTATCTATTCTGTGTATTCTGAAATATCCCCTTAAATGTCTGCCACTGCATCTCTATTGACTTATCCCTTAACCTAATTTGCCAGTTCACTTTAGCTAGCTCTGCTTTCATGCCCTCATTTAAGTTTAAAATACTAGTCTTGGACCCACTCTTCTCTCCCTCAAACTGAATGTAAAATTCAATCGTATTATGATTGCTGCTACCCAGGGGCGCCTTAACTAGGAGGTCATTAATTAATCCTATCTCATTGCGCAATACCAGGTCTAGTATAGCCTGCTGTCTGGTTGGCTCCAGAACGTACTGTTCTAAGAAACTATCTCGAAAGCATTCTATGTGCTTCTCATCCAGGCTACCTCTGCCCATCTGATTTTTCCAGTCTGTATGTAGGTTAAAATCCCCCATAATTATCACCGTACCTTTCTGACAAGCTTTCATTATTTCTTCCCTTATACCTCATCCTACAGCGTGATTAATGTTAGGTAGCCTGTACACCACTCCCACAAGTAACTTCTTGACAATGGATTTCTTGAGCATTATTTGAATCCAATTACAGAGTTCCTAAATTTACAAAATGTATTTTAGATCACTGAGGAAAGCCTACTAACCCAATTGGAATCTTATTCAATTTGAAGACATTATGTTCCAAGAATGGGAGTAATTTTAGCAATGACATTACTGGATTTCGTACTTATACAAAAAAACTAAATTCTGCATTACATATCTAATCACAAAAAATGCGTTGTTCAGATACAATATAAATCCTCAAGAAGACTGTGGATGTTTCAGTGGGATTTTAAGAATAGACTTAGTGAGACTTAACTAAAATTTGTCAAATGATTATCAACCATTATTATGCCTATAAACAAAATATGGCTGAATCTCAAATTGAAGAACAGGTATTATAGGAGAAATGGCATAGAATCAATAAAAAATTGATCTAATTTTCGTTGTTTCCCCAAGTACCATTTACGCCCAAGAAAAACCTGGCAGCCAATATGACCATGTAATTAATTCAAGAAACTAACTGATCTCTCTAGAAATCAAACTATTTATATATTGTCAAAATGATTATTCCTCCTGTTCCCTGCCCATCATTTTTAGGACTTAACTCAGATCTTCAGTTTTGCTAACTGGGTAAAACAAGCCTTTGACATAACAATACTGACGGGTTAGGCTGCGAGAGGGTGTATTCTTGTTCTTCCCACATCTGCAAAGAGGAGGAGCGAACAGTTGGGTGTTTAAGATAAGACCCAGAAGCTTCTGCAAGAGAAGTGTAAGAAGCAGAAGTTTAAGTGGTGCAGTGCTCTAAATTGTGCTTCAGACATTGGGTGTTAAATTGAATAAAGATCTGAAACTGGGTCTGGGGATCACAGTGCAGGCAGCACGTTAAATTCATGCTGCCTGCTATTTTATATGGTTGCTGCATGCAGCCAGTGCTACCCACGGTTCATTGGCTGCATGCATCAGAACTGAGCCCGATATTGCGAGTCGCTAGCTCTACCTAATGACAGCCTGCACCTCTTGAAGGGGCGGTGCATTGTGGCTAGAAGTAGAGGTGGGAATTCTTTGTGAACTGTATCTGTGCTATAAAAGATTGAAGAATGGCTGAACTTGCTTTTTTGATAATGCTCTGGAGGCCTTGGAAGAGATGGAATGGAGGAGAGATGTTTTGCATCTGCAGAGAGGTAGGATGCCCCACCAGACACATGCTCAGGAACAACATTCCCTCTAATTTTCTTTTGGAGTGTATGGGTGATTTATTTACATGCATGGTTCCTTTAAATTTTCTTGCATGGTTGCACCCTGCAGTAACTTAAAGGGGGCGGACTTGTTTGCGGCATGCATGGGGACTTTCAGATTCCTGCATGGCTGCACAGCTTATAGGGAACATTGTTCAGGAGGCAGTGGGAAGAAATAGCAGAAGTTTTGCTCCTAGAATCTGAATACAGTTCAGGAAGAAATCTAATGATCTCGCATGAGTTGCAAGGTGAGTGAGTTCATCTTCAAATGGAATATCCCACTAACTGCACCATTAAGCTCCTCCACTGCTCAATTCACTACACCCCCATCAGCCATCTATCAACAATCTCTAACAATCAGGACTCAACCCTAACATTTGTGTGCCTTACTTCACCCTTACCACTGTTGCAAGCCTCACACCCACAACTCAGCTCGCACACACTGGCAGCTATTCAAATGTGACAGCCACAGCATCCAACTATATTGCAGGACACTCACTGACATGCTTGCCACTTTCTTGCAGGAGAAGGTGGCTAATAATAATGAACTGGAGGACGACAAGCACACCTGCATGTTTTAACACTCATGAAAGAGGCAGTGATGACCATCATGCGAAGGGGCATTACTGAGGCCATGTCAACACTGAAACAATCAATTATGAGGATACCAGCATACCTAATACTCCTTCTCTCATCCTATTTTTCTGACTGAGAAGCTGCAGAGAGGAGAGTGTAAGCACACACGCACACATTTTCTCCTCGCCCCTCTCCATAACCAAACCCTTGTCCCTTTCTCATTTCAGATACCCAAGAATGGGAACCATCCCAGTCAGTGGAGAAGGAAAAAGAAAGTGAAGTCACTCGAACTTACTCTCCTGAGGATAGAGGAGAGATCTGCATGATGTAAGACACTGGGCAAAAATGTGTAGGATCCGGGGGAAAGGATAGCACAGCTGCCAGCATGTTGGAGGGCAAGGTTGCACACTAGTTCTGCTGCAGAGGACTCAGATGAGGATGTCGATGGGCCAGGCTGCAGAAGACGGCTGATGGGTATACCCAAGCCTGTGCTCAATGCCAAGGAGAATGGAGGAATGCAGCGCCAAATTAGCACAGGGCTTTGCCCAGAGTTTGGAGCCCATCCTTTCCAACATGAAATGAGTCATCACTTCCATCAGCATACCTGAGGAACCTCCCATGATGCAACATATGATGGCCCATGCCACAGCTTCCATTCTGGCACAAGCAGCTTCCAAAGGTCTGAGTGCTGCAGCGGAAGCTCAGATGGCTGTCTTCATGGCTCTAGATACCACTATTCCAAGGGGCTTCCATCAATCTATTCTCTAACAAATGAGCAGGATTGTTGGAATGCTGCCCTAGGAGAGTGCAAGTGGCCCTATGGAATACAGATATGCTATCCTTTCTCAGGATGACAGTATTCCTGCTCCCACCCCTGCCACTCTGCCAGTGCCCTTGCTGTTGCCTGTCAGCCAGTTAGCTCAGAATGCTGCATCCCATGTCTAAGAGGTGCAATCTGAACCTGGGCCTTCTAGGCCCTGAGCTGCTTGAGGTCACGCTCCAAGGCCATTACCAGTCTCCTCAATTGAAGATCAACAGCCTTCCACCAACCGCACTGCAGCCACTGGGGCAGCACCTAGTAGGAGCACTAGAATAGGCAAAGGCACTAAGGGAATGTCAAGGGTGGTTATTTTATTTTTATTTTTCATTGTGTAATGCTTGAATTTATAAATTTGGATTGGAATGTGAATTTTCTGGTGGTTTTTATTTTTGTGTTGTCAGAAAGATATATGATGGTCAATGATAGAGGAAAGGAAAGTAGCGTGGGATCGTTGGTGAATGGAGAGGTGTGGGTGGCATCGCTCATTAATTATTTCATCACGTAGACCTCGGGCAGAAAGGGGCTGCCCATATTGTAGCCTCCTTTCCTCTTCCTGGTTCTCCAATTACTGATGCACTTTCTCCTCCTCCTACTCATGCTCCTCAGCTTCTTGCCTGATAGTTGATAAGGACTGTTTCCTCATAATGGCGAGCTTGTGTGGTGTGCAGTATCCCATGCAAAACTTGGTACTCACTCAGTTGAGGAGTGCAGGGCTCCACCTGAGTGGTCCAGGAAGCAGAAGCATTGGTTGAGGGTGTCGATGATGTGCTCTATAATGTCCCTGTACAGTATGGCTCTCATTGTAGGCCTGCTGTGAAAATGTGCATTGGTTGTAGACCAGAGTCACAAACCATGTCCTGAGTGGATGGATAATCATCGTCACCCAGGAGCCAGGCTTTGATTTGCCGTGGTGGGTAAAGAGAACTACCATAGAATCAAGGAATAGTGACTACTGCCAGGATAACGCGCATTCACTGCCATGAGGCACTGCCTCTTGTCACACACCAGCTGAGAGTTGAGGGAGTGAAATCACTTCTGGTTCATGAAAGTGGCAGAATTGACATGGGGCACACACAAGGCAATGTGAGTGCAGTTAATGGCAACCTGCACCATAGGGAGACCTGCAATCTGTGCAAAGTCTTGTGCTCACTCTGCATGCTTGTCTCTGGCAAGAGAGTATGATATGAAGTGGTCAGGAAGAGCCTCAGTGACCTCCCTCATGCAGCAGTTACTGCAAACTGCAAGATTTTGCTTATATCTCTAGCGGTAGCTTGGAAGAAGCCAAATGCTTAAAAAAATGAAGAACCATGGTCACCTTGACCGCCATGACAGTGCAGTAGTTGCCCTGCTTTGAGGGTGCAGTTGTGGCTGCAGCAGTTAGCAGATTTCAGTCACAACATCTTAATGAAACAAAGACATCTCATACATTAGTTGTCGCCGAAATTCAGGTAAGAGAATTGCTCCCTAAATACTCTCTGCGGATATGGTCTCCTGTTGAGAGCTCTTCTCCCCCTATTCCTCCTCCCTCTTCTAGCAGCTTGTCCTGCTCAGTGTGGCCTCTCTTCATTCTCCCAGTCATGCTCAATTACAAGAAGACCCACCAAGCCACCCATATCTGGAAGCAACTTGTTTCTGCACAAGCTTTTAAATTAACTAAAAAGTACTTCAGCACCTGCCTGTAGTCTATCAAAACCTCAGGCAAGTATAGAAAAGCTCCAAAAATGCATACAATTGCACCAGCAGCCAAAATAAATAATTCACCAACTAACCTGCAAAGAGTTCACAATCCCTTTAAGATGCCCTTAAGAAGGTGGGGGTGGTGGGGGGGCTGTGGTAATTGATTTCTTCATGCCATCTTACGAGGATCTGGAATGCACTTGCTGAGAGTGTGGTGGAGGCTGATTCAATTGAGGCTTTCAAAAGAGAACTGGAAGAGAAAAAATTTGCAGGGCTACAGGGAAAAGGCAGGGGGTAGGACTAGATGAGTTGCTCTTGCAGAGAGCCGGCACAGACATGACAGGCCGAATTGCCTCCTGTTCTGTCACCATTCTATGATTCTAACTTCCAAATGCATGGCCTCTACCACCTAGAAGGACAAGGGCAGCAGATGCATATGGGAACACCAGCACCTGCAAGTTCCCTTCCAAGTCACACACTATCCTTACTTGGAACTATATCGCTGTTCCTTCACTGTTGCTGGGTCAAAATTCTGGAACTCCCTCTCTAACAGCACTGTAGGTGTACTTATACCACATGGGTTGTAGTAGTTCAAGAAGATTGCTCACTACCACCTTCTCAAAGGCAATTAGGGATGGGCAATAAATGCAGGCTTTGCCAGTGACACCAACATGCCATGAATGAATTTTTTTTAAAAGTCATGTTCAGCAGTGCAAAGTTAAGACAGGGTGGAGCATGACATTCAAAAATATTCTCGCTGGCATTCAATCAGTGTTGCACACTGATTGACATCACAATAAGCTTGCTCTGCAAGCTGACGGCAGTCATTAGATACGCGCAAACAAACCCCCTAACCAAGATGGCGTCCAGTGCACTTCCCTTCAGAAATGTGTGCGCTCAGCATGGATGCCATTTTTACACATTAAAAGGCCTTATAGTGCCTAAACAATGGGCACTACAGAGCCTATTTCTGGCCCCACTGTTTGTTAAACAAGATATGTTCCAGGGTGACTCAGGAAAAAATTCAAAACCCCATTATATGTGGCTTCACACTGACATCATCAACTCTGCGCATATGGTTCTTGTACATATACATAACAAAGTTCATTGCACCCACATCCCCCCCCCCCCACACCATCCAACCCTAATTCCTGCTTAGGAGCTGTACGGAAACGAACAATAAAGATTTATATAATATAAGCAAAATACTGAAGATGCTGGAAATCTGAAATAAAAACAAGAAATGCTGGTAATACTCAGCAGGTCTGGCAGCATCTGTGGAGAGAGAAGCAGAGTTAACATTTCAGGTCAGAGACCCTTCTTCAGAACTGACATATATTAGAAACGTAAAAGGTTTTAAGCAAGTGAAGCGGGGGTGGGGCAAGAGATAACAAAAGGCAAGGTGTTGATAGGACAAGGTCACAGAGAATAACTGACCAGAAGGTCATGGAACAAAGGTGAACAGTATGTTAATGGTGTGGTAAAAGACAAAGCGTTAGTACAGAGAGGGTGTGAATGACTGTAAAGCACAGAGCACTCCAAGCACAAACATAAAAAAATATATAAAAAACCAAAACAGTGGGTAAGCATAGTGGAAACAAACTAAACAAACTGAAAAATCTAAAATAAAATAACCAAGTAAAAAAGGAAAAATAACTAAGCATGCTCTGAAATTATTGAACTCATTGTTCAGTCTGGCAGGCTGGACTGTGCCTAATCGATAAACGGGGTGCTGTTCCTCGAGCTTGCGTTGATGTTCGTTGGAACATTTCAGCAATCCCAGGAGAGAGATGTGAGCATGAGAGCAGGGCGGGGTGTTGAAATGGCCAGCAACTGGAAGCTTGGGGTCATGCTTATGGACTGAGCGGAGGTGTGCCGCAAAGCGGTCACCCAATCTGCGTTTGGTCTCCCCAATGTAGAGGAGACCATATTGTGAGCAGCGAATACAGTATACTAAATGAAAGAAGTACAAGTAAATCGCTGCTTCACCTGAAAGGAGTGTTTGGGGCCTTGGATAGTGAGGAGAGAGGAAGTAAATGGGAAGCTATTACACCTCCTGCGATTGCAAGGAAGGTGCCGTGGGAAGGGGATGAGGTGGTGGGGGTAATGGAGGAGTGGACGAGGGTGTCGCGGAGGGAACGTTCCTTCGGAATGCTGACAGGAAGGGAGGGGAAGATGCTTTTGGTGGTGGCATCACGCTGCATGTGGCGGAAGTGGCGGAGGACGATCCTTTGGATCTGGAGGCTGGTGGGGTGGAAAGTGAGGACAAGAGGAACCCTGTCACGGTTCTGGGAGGGAGGGGACGGGGTGAGAGTAGAGGTGCGGGAAATGGGATGGACACGGTTGAGGGCCCTGTGGGGGGGAATCCTCAGTTGAGGAAAAAGGAAGACATATCGGAAGCACTTTCGTGGAAGGTAGCATCATCAGAACAGATGCGTCGGAGACAGAGAAACTGGGAGAATGGAATGGAGTCCTTACAGGAGGCAGGGTGTGAAGAAGTGTAGCCGAGGTAGCTGTGGGAGTCGGTGGGCTTATAATGAATATTCGAAGACAGCCTATCCCCAGAGATGGAGACAGAGAAGTCGAGGAAGGGAAGGGAAGTGTCGGAGATGGATCATGTGAAGGTGACAGAAGGGTGGAAATTAGAAGCAAAGTTAATAAAGTTTTCTAGTTCCGGGCAGGAGCAGGAAATGGCACTGATACAGTCATCAATGTACCGGAAAAAGAGTTAGGGGAGGGGGCCTGAGTAGGACTGGAACAAGGAATGTTCGACATATCCCACAAAAAGACAGGCATAACTGGGACCCATGTGGGTACCCATAGCAACACCTTTTACTTGGAGGAAGTGAGTGGAGTTGAAGGAGAAGTTGTTCAATGTGAGAACAAGTTCAGCCAGGCGGAGGAGGGTGGTGGTGGATGGGGACTGGTTGGGCCTCTGCTCAAGGAAGAAGCGGAGAGCCCTCTAACCATCCTGGTGAGGGATGGAGGTGTAGAGAGATTGGACGTCCATAGTGAAGAGGAGACGGTTCGGGGCAGGAAACTGGAAATTGTCAAAATGACGTAGGGTGTCAGAAGAGTCACAGATGTTGGTGGGAAGAGACTGCAGCAGGGGAGAAAAGATAGAGACAAGATAGGAAGAAATAAGTTCAGTGGGACAGGAACAGGCTGAAACAATGGGTCTGCCAGGACAGTCCTGTTTGTGGATTTTGGGAAGGAGGTAGAAGCGGGCCGTCCGGGGTTGTGGGACCTTGAGGTTGGAAGCTGCAGAGGGAAGATCTCCAGAGGAGATGAGGTCAGTGACAGTTCTGTGTACAGTAGCTTGATGTTCAGTGGTGGGGTCATGATCCAGGGGGAGGTAGGAAGAAGTGTCTGAGAGTTGGCGCTGAGTCTCTGCAAGGTAGAGGTCGGTACGCCAGACAACAACAGCACGACCCTTGTCTGCAGGTTTGATGACAATGTTGGGGTTAGACCTGAGAGAACAGAGTGCGGCAAGTTCAGAGGGGGGCAGGTTAGAGTGAGTGAGGGGGGCAGAGAAATTGAGACGGCCGATGTCTCGCCGACAGTTTTCAATGAAAAGATCAAGAGCAGGTAAGAGGCCAGAGGGATGGGTCCAGGTAGAGGGAGAATGCTGGAGGCGGGTGAATGGGTCCGCTGGTCAGGGGGAGGACTCCTGGTCAAAGAAGTGAGCACGGAGACAAAGGCGACGTAAGAAGAGCTTAACATCATGCCGAGCACGGAATTCATTGAGGTGGGGGCGTAAGGGGATAAAACTGAGTCATTTGCTGAGTACAGAACGTTCAGCGTCAGAGAGGGGAAGTTTCCAGTTGCTGGCCATTTCAACACCCCGCCCTGCTCTCATGCTCACATCTCTGTCCTGGGATTGCTGCAGTGTTCCAACGAACATCAACGCAAGCTCGAGGAACAGCATCTCATTTACCGATTAGGCACACTACAGCCTGCCGGACTGAACATTGAGTTCAATAATTTCAGAGCATGACGGGTCCCCCTTTTTATGCTTAGTTATTTTTTCTTTTTACTTTTTTATTTGGTTATTTTATTCTAAGTTTTTCAGTTTGTTTAGTTTGTTTCCACTATGCTTACCCACTGTTTTGGGTTTTTTTAATGTGTTTTTTTATGCTTGTGCTTGGAGTGCTCTGTGCTTTACAGTCATTTACACCCTCTCTACTAATGCTTTGTCTTTCACCACACCATTAACATACTGCTCGCCTTTGTTCCATGACCCTCTGGTCAGTTATTCTCTGTCAACACCTTGCCTTTTGTTATCTCTTGCCCCATCCCCGCTTTGCTTGCTTAAAACCTTTTACATTTCGAATATTTGTCAGTTCTGAAGAAAGGTCTCTGACCTGAAACGTTAACTCTGCTTCTCTCTGCACAGATGCTGCCAGACCTTCTGAGTATTTCCAGCATTTCTTGTTTTTACATATAATAAAGATTTATAGAAGTTTACAACATGACAGAAGACCAGTCAGCGCATTGTGTTTGTACCAGCTCTTCGTTAGAGGAATCCAAAGCTAATCTAACTTAGAATCATAGAATGATACAACACAGGAGGCCATTTGGCCCATTGTGCCTGTGACAGCTCTTTGGTTAAGCTATTCAACTCATCCTGCTCCCCAGTTGTACCCCGAAGCCATGTAATCTTTTTCCATTCAAGTATTTATCCGATTCCCTTATGAAAGTGAATCTGCTTCCAAAGTCCATTCAGGCAGTACATTCCAGATTACAATAATTCACTGTATCAAAATGCAGCCTATGCTGCTGGTCCTGGCAGGCCAGTTTGTAAAGCGGCAGGAACCTATAATATGGCATTTTGGGCTGATTGACCACAAGTTACCCTCATTTTTAAGGGTTTTTTTGTTTAGGGGTGATATCAGCAGGCACAGAGCCTGCTCAGGAGCACATCCACCATTTAAAAGGCATCAGCAGCACAAATTTGATGGTTATGTTGGATCTCTTTAAAAGACGCCTTTATATTTTGGAGCTGTAATCTGCTGATTGCATTAAAGTGCACTTAGTTTGAGTTGAGTGATTCATTGTAAAATGAACAAGTACGAAGTACAAACTGAAAAGATAAAATCATTCAAAGCACTCATGACAATTCAGGGTCAGGACGGTGCTATCATAAAAATATTTGAATTGCTACATAAGTTTAAGAACATTCAGTAAATAATAGAATGTAGTTGACTGAGAATGACAGATATCAAAGCATTTGGCAAATGGTATATAGATAATGGCGACATGTCACTATACACTCCCTTTTAAATTGAGCATGATGAATGAAGGAGAAGGCATAATGGCACACATCAGTTGTGTTCAATCTTCAAGTGATGTGGTAAGCATACAATGAAGGGGACCTGCAGCAGAAGTTGATAGGGGAGGCATTTCCGCCAGTAAACCTATTAGAAGGCCATGCAGATAATTCACTGAACTGTCAGGACATCTGAAATTTGTGCCAGCTTTTGGAAGAGTCTAAATCTATATTCAGGCTCAATCAAGGGTTTGTGTAACTAGTCATCATCTTCGTCATAAATGAACTGTCAGTCAGTGACATAAAAACAAATAGAATTAGCTGTGGGCAGGGCTTTATGTTGGTCACCATAGACCAAGATTAATCTCCTTGACACTTGGTTCAAGTTTGGTTATCACTCAGTAGGTTAACTCCTGAAGCAAGCTTGCTAAGTTTATAAGTTTTTAAAAAGTATTACAATTCCAAATTTTCAGCGTGATTACGATCTGGAATGCAGTCGTGGCTTTCAAAAGGGAACTGGATAAGCACCTGAAGGGAAAACATTTGCAGGGCTACGGGGAAAGGGCCAGCATGGACACGACAGGCCAAATGGCCTCCTTCTGTGTTGTAACCATTCTGTAGTTTTTTTTGTGCATGAACTGAACAATAAAATTTCATTGCAATTTGCAAAAAGAAATCACTAGTTAGAATCTTGAGATTCTGTATTGCAAAAGTGTTGCAAACTAGATTTAAAAAGATCAAATTCAGTCGAAACCAATTTTACTTTCCAAAGTAGTGAACCCAAAATTATCGTTAGAAAGCTGAAAATGTTCACCTTAAAACGTTTGAAGTTAATCAAGCACATTGATATTGAATGTCACGTGACAATTCAGCAGCCTCCATACAAGTTAACTTTAGAGATGTTTCCTGTCCTGTTTGAAAACGATTGCCTCAGGGCTCATTATAGTTGAGGGTGTATTAACTTCTGCATCATGTAGTAAAATCTGGCTTTTTGAGACACACAATCCTAAACAAGGCAAAAAAAAGACAAAGAATTATGGGTTAAAATTGCATTCTTTGATGAAAGATCTTTTTACTTGATGGCATAGAGTGTGCAGAAGGAAATCTTTGAAATACATGGGCTTATGATGTGGCTAGTTAGGAGTATTTGAGTTTGAGGCAGAATACACTCACCAATCGTCATCTGTTAACACCATGATATATTCAAGACTGTCATTGGAAGGAATGACAAACGGCAATGACTGTTTACTGTGGACTTAATAAAAGGATATTAAAAATAACCAAAGCACTTGTGTTTTTCCACTTCTTTTCTGAAAGGACTTTGCGTTAGTGGTGTAATAAGGATTATAACTCCTGGTGTTTGCACATCCTTTCTCTACTTATATTTGAAGAGTGGGGGTGGGAGGAAGAAGCTTCTTCCGAATCACTGTGGACAGTTTCAGTGCAGTTCCAGACTAGAAGAGAGGGAGGGTGATTCGTGAGCTACTAGTGTGAGATCAGGTTTGAATTTATTTTATGGAAACACCATTTGCTCTTTTCTCTGATAGAACTTGAAATACTTAAAATTAAGGTCCACTATGGATTCGCAGCTCCTGTTGAAAACCAAGCCAGTTTGTCCAACATGTGCTGTGGAGGATGAATTCCTGGAGTGTGTACAAGATGGGTTTCTGGAGCAGTATGTGGAGAACCAACCAGGGATCGGGCTATTTTAGATGTTGTATTATGCAATGAGAAAGGGCTAATTAATAACCTTGATGTAAAAGGAGCCATTAGGAAATAGGGACCACAATGTGATAGAATTCTACATTAAGTTTGAATGAGATAGAGTTCATTATAAAACTAGGGTCTTAAATCTGAACAAAAGGAAACTATGAAGGTATGAGGGGCAAATTGGCTATGGTGGATTGGGAAAAATACCTTAAAAGATTTGACGGTAGGCAGGCAATGGCTCATATTTAAAGAATTATTGCGCGGTTTACAACAAATATACATTCCTCTAAGACACAAAAACCCAACAGGATAGGTGAACCAACAGTGGCTAACAAAGGAAGTTAAGGATTGCATTAGGTCAAAGGAAGTGGCTTATAAGGTCATCAGAAAAAGTGGTAAGCCTGAGGACTGGGGGCAATTTAGAGTCCAACAAAGGAGGACCAAGAAACTGATAAAGAAAGCGAAAAAAAGAGATTATGAATGTAAGATAGCTAGAAACATAAAGGCGGACTGTAAAAACCTCTTTAGGTATGTGAAAAGGAAATAATTAGCAAGGATGAATGTGGGTCCATTGCAGGTGGAGAATGAAGAAATGGCAGAGAGACTAAACAATTACTTTGTGTCTGTCTTCATGGGGGAATTCACAGAAAATCTCCCAGACATACTAGGGAATCAAGGGACTTGTAATAATGAGGAACTGAAAGTAATTAGTATCAACAAAGAGGTAGTACTCAAACAATTAATTGTATTCAAAATTGATAAATCCCCTGGATCAGATGAGCTACATCCCTGAGTATTGAAGGAGGTGGCCATAGAGATAGTAGATGCATTGGTGGTTATCTTTCAAAATTCTATAGATTCTGGAAGGTTCCTGCAGACTGGAAAGCAGCAAATGTAACCCCACTATTTAAGAAGTAGGAGCAAGAGAGAAAAAAACGGAGAACTACAGACCTGTTAGTTTGATGTCAGTAGTAGGAAAAATTTTACAATCCATTATAAAGGATGAGATAACTGGACACTTGGAAAATAATGATATGATTGAGCAGAGTTAACATGGATTTGTGAAAGGGAATCATGTTTGACAAACCTGTTGGAGTTTTTTGAGGAAGTTACTTGTAGCATAGATAAAGTGGATGTGGTGCATTTGGATTTTCAGAAGACTTTTGATAAAGTCCCACACAGAAGGTTAGTAAACAAAATTAGAGCACATGAGATTGGAGGCAATATACTGGCATGGATTGAGAATTGGTTAACAGACAGAAAGTAGAGAGTAGGAATAAATGGATCATTCTCAAGATGGCAGGCTGTTACAAGTGGGGTACCCAAGGATCAGTGCTTGGGCCACAGCTGTTTACAATCTATATAAATAGTTTAGATATGGGGACCAATTGTAATATTTCCAAATTTGCTGATGACCCAAAACTAGAAGGAAATGTAAGTTGTGAGGAGGATGCAAGGAGACTTCAAGGGAATTTGGACAGGCTAACTGTTTGGGCAAGAACATGGCAGATGGACTATAATGTGAATAAGAGTGAAGTTATCCACTTTGGTAGAAAAAACAGAAAGGCAGAGCATTTCTTAAATGGTGAGAGGCTGGCAAGTGCTGACGTCCAAAGAGACCTGGGTGTCCTTGTTCATGAGTCACTAAAAGCTAGTATGCAGGTACAGCAAGCAATTATGAAGGCAAATGGTATGTTGGCCTTCATTGCAAGGGGATTTGAGTATAGCAGTAAAGACGTATTGCTTCAATTGTATAAAGCATTGGTGAGACCGCACCTGGAGTATTGTGTACAGGTTTGGTCTCCTTATCTAAAGGAAGGATATACTTGCCATAGAGGGAGTGCAACGGAGATTCACCAGACAAACAGGTGGGGATGTGGTAGGAATATGGATTAGTGTAGGATTAGTATATATGGGTGGTTGATGGTCGGCACAGACTCGGTGGGCCGAAGGGCCTGTTTCAGTGCTGTATCTCTAAACTAAACTAAACTAAACTAAACAAATCCCTGGGATGGCAGGATTGTCTTATGAGGAGAGATTGAGGAAACTGGGCCTGTATTCTGTAGAGTTTCGAAAAATGAGAGGTGATCTCATTGAAACTTACAAAATTCTTACAGGGTGTGACAGGGTTGATGTGGATAAGATGTTTCCTCTGGCTGGAGAGTCTAGAACAAGGGGACATAGTCTCAGAATAAGGGGCAAGCCATTTAAGATTGAGATGAGGAGGTGGTGAATCTTTGGAATTCTCCACCCCAGAGGGTTGTGGAAGCTCAATCATTGAGCATGTTCAAGACAGAAATCAATAGATTTCGGAATACTAACGACATCAAGGGATAGGGACATAGTGGGGAAAAATGGCATAGAGATAGATGATCAGCCATGATCTTTTGGAATGGCAGAGCAGGCTCGACGGGCTGAATGGCCTACTCCTGCTCCTATTTCCTATGATCCCTAGGGGCAGTCACTGGATGTTCAAAGTTTGTTAGAGTGTTAAAAAGTATTTAAAAGTGGTAGCATTTTTTCAAAGTTTAGAGAAGTATTTAAAAGTTGTAACAAGTTCAAAACTGCTTAAAATCATTCAATCACAATCAATTAAAATCACACACAAAAAAAATTGAAAGCACTTAGGGGGTGACTAAAACTAGAGGGCATAGATTTAAAGTGAGAGGGAGGAGGTTTAAAGGGGATCAAAGGGGTGAATTTTTCACACAAAGAATAGTGGGTAACTGGAATGAGCTGCCAGAGGTGGTGGTGGAGGCAGCAACAGTAGCGATATTTAAGAGGCATCTGGACTGGTACTTGAATGAGCAAGGCATAGAGGGATATGGAATTAATGCAGGCAGGCGGGATTAGTATAGATAGGCATTATGGTCGGCATGGACGCGGTGGGCCGAAGGGCCTGTTTCTATGCTGTACGACTCTATGACACTCACCTGAATACTAACTGACTGCTTGACCCCAAGGGAAGTGTCTTCATCTAGTGACAATGATTTTGCTGACAATGCGCCTCACTGATAGGCCTCGATGGTTTTGTCGCTGGACCCATACGAACCTGGTAAGTTCAGTTTTCTTTATGCAGTCATTGGCAAACACCTCTGCTTTGCCGTTGACCACAAAATCTGGGCCATGATTTTGAACATCTCTATCAAATCTCCTCTTAACCTTGCCAGCTCTAAGGAGAACAACTTGTTATCCTAGTCTCTCCACATAACTGAAGTACCTCATCCCTAGTACCATTCCCTCTCAGGTCTTGACATCCCAAAATGTGGTGCTCAGAATTGAACACCATACTCCATCTGAAGCCTAACCAGTAAGGTTTAGCTTAACTTCCTTGCTTTTGTATTCCGTGTCTCTACTGATGAAGCCAAGGATCCCATATGCTTTTTTAAACAGGCTCTTAACTGGTCTTGCTACCTTCAAAAATTTGTGTACATACACCCAAGGTCTCTGTTCCTGCACCCACATTAAAATTGTATCATTTAATTTATAATGCCTCCTCATTCTTCCTACCAAAGTTTATCACTTCACACTTCTCTGCATTAAATTGCATCTGCCATATGTCTTCTCATTTCACTAGTCTTTGTCTTCCTGAAGTCCGTTACTATCCACCTCATTGTTTATCACATTTCAGAATTTTATGTCATCTGCAAACTTTGAAATTATGCCCTATATACCCAGGCCATTAATTTATATAAAACTGAGCAGAAGTATAAACATGGATTCCTGGGGAACGCCACTTTATATTTCCCTCCAGTCTGAAAAACAACTGTTCACACTACTCTCTGCTTTCTGTCTCTTAGCCAATTTCATATCCATGCAGTCACTGCCACTTTAATCCCATGGGTTTAATTTTGATACCAAGTCTATTATGTGGTACTTTGTCAACTGCATTTTGAAACTCGATATACACAACTACCCTCATCAGTCCTCTCCTTTACTTCATCAAAGAACCCAATCAAGTTCATCAAACAGGATTTGCCTTTAGCAAATCTGTGCTGAGTTTCATTTATAGCCCATAATTTTCCAGATACCCATTAATTTTGAGAACAATTATCATCTTTAAAAGCCTCCCTAGCACCAATGTTTGGCTGACTGTTCTTTAGTTGCCGTGTTTATCCCTCTCCCCTTTTTAAATAGGGTTGTAGCATTTGCAATTCTCCAGTCCTCTGGCACCACCCCTAAATTGAAGGAGGATTGGAAAATGTGGCCAGAAAATCTGCCATTTCCATCGTTACTTACCTCAGTAACCTAGGATGGATCCCAGCTAGACTGGATGACTTTGACGACTGCCAATCTTTTAAGTGCATCCCCTTAATTTTTATCCTATCCAATATTGCCACTACTTCCTCCTTTACTGCTACATTGGCAAACTCCTATAGTGAAAACAGATGCAAAGTTCTCATTTAGTTCCTCAGCGATGCCCTCTGCCTCCACACAAAGATCTCCTTTTTGCTCTCTAATTAGTCTCACTATTCCTTTGACTGTTGGCATCTGTGTGTCTTGGGATACGATGGACTGCACCCAGGGTGTATGTCGCTGCTAGATTGAACATCGTCTGTTGTGGCTTTCAAGGCCGACTCAAGAGTGGCAATTTCTTCTGCAGCTGACATAGATGAATAGCGATGGCCCAAGATTGACTGATGTTTTCTCTTTCTGTCAGGCTCTCTTATCCGCCATCTGGTAGTTTCTTTTGTCCTCCGCTTTGTCCACGCCTTTCCTAACTGCTTGTCTACAAACACTGCGGTCAGCAGCAAGGACTTTCCCATGCACTATCTCCGATACTGGTCAACTTGAGGTCTCGTTTGCAGACATCCTTGTATTGCAGACATGTGGGACCTGTTGGTCTTGTGCTGCTAGCAAGATTGCCATAGAGCATGTCTTTGGGTATGAGGCCATCATCCATTTGGCTCACATAACCCAGCCAACGGAGTCACCGGTGGCTCAAGAGTGCAAGCATGCTGGGGATCCCGGTACGCTGGTGTACTTCTCTATTCGGCACTCCGCCCTGCCAGGGGCTACTCAATATTCATCTGAGGCAGCAGAGGTGGAAGCTGTTCAGTCACTTTTCTTGGCTTGCATCAGTTGTCCCTGCTTCACTACTATAAAGGAGGGTGCTGAGAACACAAGCCTGGTACACACGGCACTTTGTATTTTCGGTTAGTTTGCTGTTGGTCCACACTCACCTTCTTAACTTTGACATGACAGCTGTGGCCTTGGCAATCCTGGTGCTGATTTCGGCATCAAGGGACAGGCTGCTGGTGATTGTTGATTTAAAAAGGTATGTGAAGCTGTCGACGACCTTCGGAGTGGGTTTGTCGATGTTGGTGGAAGGTGGAGTCTTTACGTCCTGGCCCATAACTTTGGTCTTCCTGACGCTGATCGTCAGTCCAAACTCCTTGCAGGCCCAGGAGAACCAATCTACAAGTTGTTGCAAGTGAGCTTCAGTATGGAATGTCAGCACAGCATCTTCAGCAAACAGCAACTCACAGACTAGGAATTTACACACATTGGTCTTGGCGCTGTGTTGCCAAGTAGAACAACTTGCCGTCAGCTTTGGCATACATATGAGTCACCAAAAGCGTACAATAGCAGCATGGAGTAAAATATGCCAAAGAGAGTTGGCACCAGGCGCGGCCCTGCTTTAGCCCGCTGTTGATCTTGAAAGCGTCTGATGTTGCTCCATTGTAACCAACGGAGTTGTGCATGTTCTTGTGTTCTTGTCCAGGAGGGCAGCCGATTTACCACAGCAGTTTGAAGAGTCTATCTTTGCTGACGAGATCAAAGCCCTTGGTGAGGTCTATGAAGGCAATGTAGAGTGCTCTGAGCTGTTCATGACACTTCCCCTGTAACTACCGAAGTGAGAAGATCATGTCGACTGTCGATCTACCAGCTCTAAAGCTGTATTGAGTCAGGATAGATGCCTGACACCAGGGTCTGCAATCTGGTCAGAGTAACGCGAGCAAAGACCTTCCCCAAAACACTTAGTTATTGTGATGCCCCTTGTTTTTGTACAAGGTGACTATGTTTGTATCATGCATGTCTTGAGGTGCTATTCTTTCCTTCCAACAGAGACACAAAGGTCATGGAGGTGCTGCAGCAGTGCCAGTTTTCCACTTTTGACGATTTCAGGTGGGATAGCATCATTTCCCAGGTCTTTACCGCTGGCAAGATGGTCAATGGCCTTGTTGAGCTCTACTGTGGTTGGCTCGCTGTCCAGCGGAAAGTTTTGAATGGTGATGAGAGCTTTTTTAGTGACAACGTTCTCTGTTGCATAGAGTTCGAGGTAATGCTCCACCCACCTTTCCATCTGCTTGCTAGGTTCAGTGATGATCACCCCTGTCTTTGTCTTCTTTTGACTATGCTTTTACTATTTATAGGATTAGAAAACTTTTTGGTTCCCTTTTACGTTAGCAGCTAATCTATTCTCAAACTCTTTCTTATGCCCTTTCTTACATCTCCTCTGTATTTTCTATATTCAGCTTGGTTCTCTACTATATTATGAACCTGACATTAGTTGTCAGTCTCCTTTATCTGCCTTATTTTAATCTCCATAATACAGCCTTTGCAGTCTGGCAAACGAACAGCACTCACCTTTCATTGCACTTACACTTAACCAAAAACATTCTATGGGCTTATACAATGTGACTTATAGTAATTAGAGACACAAAACAGCATGCTGCACTCTGCAGGGGATTTGGGACCTGAATGAACAGGGCAAGCAATGGTGTGTCTCCTCAACCAATCAGATTGAAGAATCCTTACTGAGACCCAGGGGGATTTTAATGGACAAGGGGAGGTGGGCCCAGGGGTGAAATCCCTGAAAAGTGGGGTCAGGTCAGGAACCCAACATCACCCAGCCTACTTCCAACTTTCACCCGGAACCCGCCCACCCCTCCGCCCCACCCCCCCCTCCCCTCACCCCCGCCTTCCAGCTGTCAGAAAACTAATTTAAAGACCCAATTAAATGTGTCTAACCCTGCATTCTGTCTTTAACAGCCAGCTGACGGGTTCTGTGACTTCTCTTCACCTTGCCTGGGTGCAAGGTCAGAGCACATCACGGAGTGATTGTTGACTGAAATCGGCCTGCGGAACAGGCTTTGAAGAACAAAATCGGCAAGCTTGTGGTTAGGCACAATAAAAATAGTGTGCTTAGGGGATTACTTTCAACAGCCTGAAATTGCTCGTTTCAGAAGCAATTGCAACTTTCTGGAGTTACTTTCAAGTCCCATGGAGTATAATTACCTGCATTTCCACTTCCTTGCTGTCACTTCAGCACGGGAGCAACTTATGCAGTAGTAGCTTGGACCTCTGAGTTGGAGCAACAGAATGAGCCACACAAGCAGCAGCAACAACAGCATTCGGAGCAGCAACATCACCAGCAGCAGCTGCCTTTTCTGCAACATGACACTCCATGAAACAAAGATAATGGACTGAAAGGCCCAGTTCAAAGTAGGCGATAGCCCCAGCATAGGGTATATAGGCTGAGGGTGACCTTCCTGGCGGAGCAACACTGCCTCAGGAGGCTCAGGCTCTTGCGGCAGGTTGTGGCAGACATCTGCAGCCTTCTGGAAGCAGACCTTCTCCCATGAGGCCCATGCAGGATATCACAATCAGCTGCCCACAAGTGCATCACTCAGGTCATCAACACCTTGGGCTGAATTTTGTTCGGACAATAGGGGTCCCGTGGAAGGATGGAAGGTGGGGTGGGCGAGGAGAACCCGCCTCGGCCCTCCGTCGGACCCTGATGCAATTCTTCCATGGTGGGCAGCCAACTAACTGCCCGCCATTGGGGTGTCGTCCCTTTAAGGGATGAGTTCCCGCCTCCAAGAGCTCCCAGCCAATCGGAGGGTGGCGGTACTGCAGTATCGGCAGTGCCACTGGGAGCAGTGGCCACTGCTGATATTGCAGGAGGCCCTGCAGCATCGAGGTGAGAGAAGACCCTCGGAGAGGTGAGTGGGGTCAGGTCACCGGGACCATTCAGACTGGCCTAAAGACCGAGGGGATGGGTGGGTGGTTGGGGAGGGCCTCTGGGGGCAATGCCCCCTTGACCCAACTAGGAGGCCACCAGGTTTTACTGGCAGCGTCTCCATGCAGCAGCAGGCCCCTCAGCTTTCTGTTAAATTGAGGCGGAGGCAGCTAGAGACCCGTAAGTGGCCATTAATTGGCCACTTATGGGCCTCAATTGGCCTGGGGCAGCAAAGTCGTCCTTGGCCTTCCCCAACCTGGACTAAATTGGATGGCATCGGGAATGCGACAGGCACTCTGCCCTCTGACAATTTTATAGGGCCCCCCACCTCTGTTCCCATGCTCAGGGGCCCATAAAATTCAGCCCCTTGATTTTCCATGTACAAGATGCACTGCAGCAACTCACCAAGACTCTTTCGACAGCACCCTCCAAACCCGCACTTCTACCACCTAGAAGTACAAGGTCAGCAGACACATGGAAACACCATCACCTGCAAGCTCCCCTCCAAGTCACACATCATCCTGACTTGGATCTGTATCACCATTCCTTCACTGTCTCTGGGTCAAAAAGTGGAACTTACTTCCCATCAGCACTGTGGGTGTACCTGCACCATATGGACTGCAGTGGTTCAAGATGGAGGCTCACCACCACCTTCTCAAGGGCAATTAGGGATGGTCAACAGATGCTGGCCTTGCAAGCGACGCCCACATCCCTTGAAAGAATAGAAAAAAAGGCCGCCAATTATATCAACTTTGTCACGGATGAGGCCATTCAAACCCAGCATTGGCTGGATTTCCACAGGTCCAGAGGGTGATTGCCACATGCATACAATGAATCAAGGCACCCTCAGATCAGCCAGGCGTCTTCATGTATTGGAAGGGCTTCCACTCCCTTAATGTCCAGCTAGTTTATGACCACTGGAAGGTAATCATTCATGTCTGCGCCAGGTATCCAGGGATCTGCCATGATTCATTTACTCTGCAGCAATCACATCTGCTGCAGGTGTTCTCTGCTCCACACAGCCTCAGCAACTGGCTCCTGGGAGACAAGGGATACCCACTGAAGAACTGGCTGCTGACCCCAATAAGGAACCCTACCGCTGAGCCAGAGGAGATAAACAGGAGCCATATCATCAGGCCAATAACAGAGCAAGTTGCTCAAGATGCACTTAAGGTGCCTCCACAGATCTGGAAGCGCACTTCAATTGAGCCCAACATCATGCTGCAGAAAGGAGTGGAGCTGCAGCAAAAGGAAGGTGGAGAGTGGCCAGCATCCGAGAAGGAGGAGGGAGAGAAGAAGGAGACAGATGTGGCCACAGTGCCTTTAGCTGCAAACCTAGTTGTCAGAGAGGCCCATGATGGACCCATCCAGGCACATTTCACTTATAGGGCTGGAGTTTTGCTTGAGGTGGGGCCCCCAGTGTTGGGCTGAAAAGGCAGTGGGACCCTGCATCTGCCTTCCGCACCCCCCGCCACCCCTCCCTTGCAACCAGAGTGATCCTCTGGTCTTTTTCTGTCAAAGTTTTAGGAGGCAGGAACCCCGTCTCTTGAAAGACTTTAAAGGGACGGGGATCCCACCTCCAAGAGCTGACAGCCAATCACAGGGCCAGCAGCTCAGCGGTATCAGCAGCGCCACTGGGAGCGGTGACCATTGCCGGTACTGCAGAGGCCTTGGACCCATGCCTAGTGCTGAAACCCCGGAACAGAGGTAGGTGAGGCAAGGTCTCCAGGGCAGTCTATAAGGCCCCGGCAAGGGGGAGGTGGGGGGCTGGCCATTTAGTCCGGGGGCTAAGGGGTTCTGGGAGGTAAAGTTGTTCCCAGTGGGGGTCCTCCATGGGCCACAAATTACCCCCAAGCCCGTAGGGAGGGCAGCTTGTTTTACAAGGTGTCCTTCCCGTGGAGCGGAGGCCCCCCTGCCACTGGTAAGATCCCAGTGGCGACAGGAAGAGGCCCGCATTGGGCCTCAATTTGCCTCTGGATGGAAAGGCCGTCATCGGCCTATCCCGCCCCCGGGCAGATCGCTAGGCAACGGGGAGGCGACGGGTCCTCTGACCCGCCATCACCCGTCGCAATTCTCAATGCCACCCCCCCCCCCACCCCGCCTACAATCCTGCCTCGAGAGGTCCTGTAAAATTCAGCCCATGTTGTGCAAGTGAAGCCATCTGAGAGTTCTTTCAGACATGCTGTGCCCTGGCCCAAACACACCTCATTCCAACAGTCAACTAGCCAACCATCACACTCACACCATTTCCTCCTCACAAAGGCTGATCAATCATTTCACCGGAAGGCTACTGCCAGGGTGAATGGGAGATGTAACAACATAGAGGCCATGAGAATGAGGAGTTCACATAAAGTCATGTATTCATTGAGATAAAGATTATTAATACTTTAACATTGTTATAAGCACCCAGGTGTATTCCCTTGTGCAACTAAGAAGCCTTCCTCTCTTCCTCTTACTGCTATGCAGTGCAACCCCTGTGGCTTAAGCTGAGTTGAAGGCTGGCTGCTCATTCCCCTGTTCTGTGACATGACATGCCTGTGGCAGACATCCTCTGGGTTTTAGAAGCCAAAGACTGTCCCACCTGCATCCGTCTGAGGCAGACATGGTCATCAGGACAGGAGGCAACATGTGCAGTTCTGTCTGGGAGTGGGGGAGGAAAAGATAAGTAGCAGTGCCTTGAGAAGACATCCCACTTCCTTATGCCCTTTTTCCATCTTCTCTCATAGCTCACATACACTTCCATGGTAGCCAAGAGCGTGAGAGCACTTGGTTGCAAGTCAATGAGGCGTTGAGCCACCAAGGAAGTAAAGAGATACAGACCCTTAGAAAATAGGCGTCATGTTTAGATAGAGGATCTGGATCGGCGCAGGCTTGGAGGGCCGAAGGGCCTGTTCCTGTGCTGTAATTTTCTTTGTTCTTTTGTTCTTTGCTGCATCCTCTAAAATGGCAGCCAGAGTGTGCACACCACTGGTCTGGGCCAGCATGCATTCAATGGCCTGCTGTATCTGATTCTTCATGAGGGTGACAACTCTTTCCATGGCGGTGAACAGCAGCACAAATGCCTGAGACATTATGGCAATCATGCGAGAGATGGACACCACCAATCTCTCTGCACGTGTCCGCACTGCCTCTGGAAATGCTGACAGCAGCACAGAGATTTTTCCATTGCTGCTCCACGAGTTCCCTTTCCGTGGATGACTCTGGAGGCTCAGCATCTACGTCCAGCTGAGTGGAGCTTGAAGTGTCCTGTACCCTCTGACGGAGACCCTCCACTCCTGTCTCTGTTTCCAGCATCTGCTCCTGCTTACATGTGATGTGCTCCTCCCCATGTGACAACCTAGCTATCTGTAACGCAGGACCCACCAAGGTGTGCCTATCTGTACTGGTGGAGGGTGCATGGAAGTCTTGCGGTCACAAGTTCTCTGACTGCTTGCCTTTCTTGGAAATGTTATGCCTTGTTTATTTAAATGTAAGTGAATTTTTAATGGTGTGGTAAGTGTTAATTACTGCCAAGCAACCACGCTAGCCCTAAAAATTAACTTTTACAAATGTGGAGTCTCATTCCTTCAGATTTTAAATCCTGATCACAGTCTGGAATAGTTGCTTCCAGCTGGAATTTTTCCTCGAGCCAGGGGCAGCAGCCATCCTACAGTTGCTTCTCAGGAATTCACACCTCCACACGGTTGATTTCATGAGGTTGGCGGAGAGGAGGGCCCCAGTGTCAAGGCAACCCGAGTCAGGGACAGACCGAATGGTGGAGGAATAGGCTGGATGTTGCCAGAGACATTGGCACAGTGGGTCTCCTGAAATCTGCTCTGTGGCTGAAGCACTCTGGGCACTAAAAGACACTCTCAGCTCTGACTCCATTAGGTGTGTCAAAGAGGCTCAAGCGTTGGAGTGACCTCATGTGAGCTGCCCCATTGGGCAGAATTCCTCATTAGTGCGAAGTCCTGAATCCTCCCTTGGTAGTCTCCGCCTCACAACTTGAGCCGTCTTTCGGAAATCCATTCTGTGCCCACACTCTGCACAGAGGAGTCTCCTGTACAGGTTGTTCCTGCATGCTCTCCACTCCATCACCCTCATCTTCTCTGTGGACACGCCCTGGCATTTCACCTTGCTCTTCTGGTGGATGCAAGGGGCCACAGTGGAGGGTTCTCCACGCGAAAGTCCTCCCATGCTCCATTGAGGATCTGGCATTGTGGGTGTTGCACATTGCAGTGACATCATATAGATACCAAGGCTAAAAAGGTTAAATTATGAGGACAAGTTGCAGAGACTAGACATGTATTTCCTTGAGTAGGAAGATTAGCGGGTGATCTAATTAAGCTGTTTGAGTTAATTAAAAAGAATTGATAGGGTCGAGAGAAACTATTTCCTTTGATGGGAGTAGTCCAGAACCAGGTAGAAAAATCTTAAAATTAAAGCCAGGCCATTCAGAAGTGATGTCAGGAAGCACTTTTAACACAAAGGGAAGTGAGAATCCAGAACTCTCTCCCCCAAAATACTATTAAGGCTAGGTCAATTGAAAATGTCAAAACTGAAATTGATAGATTTTTGTGAGGACAGGATATTAAGGGTTACAGAACCAAGGGGGGTAGCTGGAGTTCAGGTACAGATCAGGCATGATCTAATTGAATGCTAGAAGAGACTCGAGGGGCCTGAATGCCCTTCCTTTGTTCCTGTGTTCCAAAGTAATTCATTGCACATGAAGGACTTTGGAATATTTCTGCAAGATGTGGTAAATGCAACTCTGTCCTTCTTACTCTTGGGGAAGTGATGAAAATATAAACCTGCCTATAAAGAACAGTTTCTGACTTTGTTACATATATAGCACATAAAGGAAATTTTCTTCCCAGTGAAGGTTTGAGCCTCAAGAAGCTGACAGGGAGCTCTCATAATGGTTTCGTGGGTAAGTGTATCACCCTGTGTACTACAAAAATACAGACAAGAAGGTTGATATACCAACTGTGCTGCATTACCTAATTTCAGTCAGAGCAGCAAATGTGCTACAATTGGCTTCAATGCCCTTGTGTTAGAGAGGGAAAAGTCTGGGGTTCTATTGTCTGAACGCTATACAGTAACTTGCTGGAAAGTATGCATTTCTGCGTAGCAGGTGAGGAAACGAGCATGACTAGCCATGATGGCTCCCTTGTTTGCATAGTTTGCTGACAAATGTTGTAAAAGTCTCAGTAACAAAGCTATAAGGGCAGTAAACAAAAAAACTAAGAGTTTCAGGTCTGCTGAAACCTTAACTCTGTTTCTCTCTCCACTGCCTGACCTGTTGAGTATTCCAGTATTTTCGTTTTTTTTTTGATTTCCAGCATCCGCAGTATTTTGCTTTTGAAAAACTAAGGACAGAATTTTCCCAGCCCCTTGGAAGTGGTTTTGGAAGCGGGTGAGAAAATCGAAAATAAAAATGCATCAAGAGGCTCGCCGACAGGTTTTCCCAGAGGCGGGTTCACAGTGGTGACAGCAACCTGCTCGTTAGCGGTGGAAAGCCAATTAAAGTAATTATGGAAACAATTAGCATACGTTTTGGAAAACTGTGGAATTTTGCTGGTGGCACACAGGACCCCCAATGTGTCTGCAGCTCATCTGCACACAAGAGGCGAGAGCAGATCGGAGAGCCATGGGATTCATATGAAGTGGCCACTTTAAAGGGCAAAATCGGCAATCCTTAGGACATCCGCAGGCAAACGCTTGCAATTGTTTGCTTGTCACCTGCAGACAGACATGAGGAAGTGGCTGCCGGTCCCATCAGCAGTATGGCATCTCCACTTTGTACCACCCTCTCATTCGCCATTCACCTCATTAGCACAAAGCATTCACGGTTGGTCAACCAGCTATCCTTCACTTCAGGCTCACTGATTGACCCTTCCAAACCTGCGACCTCTAGCAGATAGAAGGACAAGGGCAGCAGACACATGGGAACACCACCATCTGCAAGTTTCCCCCCAAGTCACACAACATCCTGACTTGGAACTAAATCGCCGTTTCTTCACTGTCGCTGGGTCAAAATCCTGGAACTCCCTTCCGAACAGCACTGTGGGTGTACCTACCCCACATGGACTGCAGCGGTTCAAGAAGGCAGCTCACCTTCTCAAGGGCATTTAGGCATGGGCAATAAATGCTGGCCGAGTCAGCAAAGCCCACATCCCATGACTGATTGTATTCTATTCTATAACTGGTGGGAGATTTAGGGAGTGTTCACCTAATGGACTTAATATTGCAGACAATAAAGTTGGAATGTAAACAGCGTCAGGCAAACCCTACCTGCCAAGACTGAAGCACACATTATTTTGCCACATGAACATTAAAATGTAAAACATTGCAATCTCTGACTGGAAGGACATTTGCACTCCTCTGCAAATGTTTTCCCTTCAAGTACTTTTGAAAGCCACAATTGAATCTGCCTCCACCACCCTCTCAGGCAGTGCATTCCAGATCATAATGACTTACTACATAAAAGTTTTTCCTCGTGTCACCTTTTGTTCTTTTGCCATACACTTTAAATTGGTATCCTCTGGTTCTCGACCCTTTGGACAGAGGGAACAGTTTCGCTCAACGACGCGGTGTTGACTCATGATTTTGAACATCTCTATCAAATCTCCTCTCAATTTTCTCTAGGGAGAACAACCCCAGCTTCTCCAAACTATCCAGATAACTGAAGTCCCTCATACCTGGAACCATTCTAAGAAATCTCCTCCGCACACTCTCGTGCATTTTTGCAATCCAATCCCATTCATTGTATGCATATATTCTACTTAAAATTGTAGTGAGTGATAAAGTGCACAGCAGACTAACTGCTAAAACATTCCTACTATTCTCCCTCTCAACACAACTAGCGAAAGAAGTGGCGCAATTTTTGAGGAAATATTCACTTCTCCCGCCTTCTGCTCTGATTGGATACAGCTTCCAATTCTAGACTGTTTCCGGGCCCGGGTTTCTTTTTCTTGGTTCTTTGCTCCGTCAATCAGTGATGGATGGAGCTTCCGTCACTTTGGGTCAGTGCAATTTTCCCCGCAGCATGAGGACTTTGCCGGAGATTCAGGCCACTTTACAGGTCGCGAAACTGGACCCAGCCGAGTTACAACCGTCAGTTCAATGCCTGTCGTTCAGTGATAGTTTCAGCTCGGGGGATTACTGCCTAATGGAAGTGGACGAAACGCTTTGCAAATACATCGAATCTGGGCAGAGGTAGGGTTTCTGCTGTGACATAGTAAACGATTGTAGTACGAAGTTTGTCTCCTGCCCCCTTCACTAGGTAGAGTCTGTAAAGCAGATTGAAAACTGTCGGCGAGACATTGGTCGTCTCAATTTCTCTGCCCCCCTCACTCACTCTAACCTGTCCCCCTCTGAACTTGAGGCACTCCGTTCTCTCAGGTCTAACCCCGACATGGTCATCAAACCTGCAGACAAGGGTGGTGCTGTTGTTGTATGGCGTACCGACCTCTACCTTGCAGAAGCTCAACGCCAACTCACAGACACCTCTTCCTACCTCCCTCTGGACCATGACCCCACCACCGAACATCAAGCCACCATCCAAAGGACTGTCACTGACCTCATCTCCTCTGGAGATCTTCCCTCTACAGCTTCCAACCTCATAGTCCCGCAACCCCGGACAGCCCGCTTCTACCTCCTTCCCAAAATCCACAAACGGGACTATCCCGGCAGACCCATTGTGTCAGCCTGCTCCTGCCCCACTGAACTTATTTCTTCCTATCTAGACTCTATCTTTTCTCCCCTGGTCCAGTCTCTTCCCACCTACATCCGTGACTCTTCTGACGCCCTACGTCATTTTGACAATTTCCAGTTTCCTGGTCCCAACCGCCTCCTCTTCACTATGGACGTCCAATCGCTCTACACCTCCATCCCCCACCAGGATGGTTTGAGGGCTCTCCGCTTCTTCCTGGAACAGAGGCCCAACCAGTCCCCATCCACCAACACCCTCCTCCGCCTGGCTGAACTTGTTCTCACATTGAACAACTTCTCCTTCAACTCCATGCATTTCCTTCAAGTAACAGGTGTTGCTATGGTACCTGCATGGGTCCTAGTTATGCCTGTCTTTTTGTGGGATATGTCGAGCATTCTTTGTTCCAGTCCTACTTAGGCCCCCTCCCCCAACTCTTTTTCCGGTACATTGATGACTGTATCGGTGCCGTTTCCTGCTCCCGCCCCGAACTAGAAAACTTTATCAACTTTGCTTCCAATTTCCACCCTTCTCTCACCTTTACATGGTCCATCTCTGACACTTCCCTTCCCTTCCTCGACTTCTCTGTCTCCATCTCTGGGGATAGGTTGTCTACTAATATCCATTATAAGCCCACTGACCCCCACAGCTACCTCGACTACACTTCTTCACATCCTACCTCCTGTAAGGACTCCATTCCATTCTCCCAGTTTCTCCGTCTCTGACGCATCTGCTCTGATGATGCTACCTTCCATGACGGTGCTTCTGATATGACCTCCTTTTTCCTCAACCGAGGATTTCCCCCCACTGTGGTTGACAGGGCCCTCAACCGTGTCCGACCCATTCCCCGCACCTCTACCCTCACCCCTTCCCCTCCCTCCCAGAACCGTGACAGGGTTCCCCTTGTCCTCACTTTTCATCCCACCAGCCTCCATATCCAAAGGATCATCCTCCGCCATTTTCGCCACCTCCAGCGTGATGCCACTACCAGTCGCATCTTCCCCTCCCTTCCCCTGTCAGCATTCCGAAGGGATCGTTCCCTCCGCGACACCCTGGTCCACTCCTCCATTACCCCCACCACCTCGTCCCCGTCCCAGGGCACCTCCCCTTGCAATCGCAGGAGGTGTAATACCTGCCCATTTACCTCCTCTCTCCTCACTATCCCAGGCCCCAAACACTCCTTTCAGGTGAAGCAGCGATTTACTTGTACTTCTTTCAATGTAGTATACTGTATTCGCTGCTCACAGTGTGGTCTCCTCTACATTGGGGAGACCAAGCGCAGACTGGGTGACCGCTTTGCGGAACATCTCCGCTCAGTCCGCAAGCAGGACCCTGAGCTTCCGGTTGCTTGCCATTTCAACACTACCCCCTGCTCTCATGCTCACATCTCTGTCCTGGGATTGCTGCAGTGTTCCAGTGAACATCAACGCAAGCTCGAGGAACAGCATCTCATCTACCGATTAGGCACACTACAGCCTGCCGGACTGAACATTGAGTTCAATAATTTCAGAGCATGACAGCCCCCCACTTTACTTTCATTTTCAGTCATTTTTAGTTATTTTTTCTTCCTTTTTTTTTTGCATTCCTTTTTACATTTTTTACAATCTTTTTTTTCATTTATTTCATTTCATCTCAGTTTGTTCAGTTTGCTTACCCACTGTTTTTTTCAGGTTGTTTTTCTTCAGGTTTGCACTTGCTGATGTTCAATATTCAGTATATTCACACCTAATCTGTACGAATGCTTTGTCTTTCAACACACCATTAACATATTGTTTGCCTTTGCTCCGTGACCTTTTGGTCAGCTATGTGGCCTGGTCCAATCTGCACCTTCTCCTTTGTTATCTCTTGCCCAACCCCCACCTCACTTGTTTATAATCTGTGACTTTTCTAATATTTGTCAGTTCCGAAGAAGGGTCACTGACCCGAAACGTTAACTCTGCTTCTCTTTCCACAGATGCTGCCAGACCTGCTGAGCGAATCCAGCATTTCTTGTTTTTGTGTCTGTAAAGCAGAGATGTCCAAGCTTTTTGTCATCAATTGGCATACAGAAACATGCAATGCCACCTCCCAGGACCACATGTGTGAAGTTTAAATACATATCCCCATTAATCGTTGAGTTACAATTTCAGGATGCAAAATCAGGAAAAGGCTGAGAAAAATTATAGCATTTTCCATTCAACATGTGAAACAACAGTTCAGCATAGTCCAGGAAAATATATTCTGCTGAAGAACAGGAACAAACTAAACATTAATGCGATGTCATGGATGAATAAATACATGAGGGAAAATTGAGGTTAGAAAAGTGGTTTTCAGTAAGTACCTGGACAACAGAGGAGAGCCTGACAAAGGAAAATATGAAGAAATTAAGAGAAAAGTTTTTTTTTTAAATTAGGAAGGCAAAGAGAAACTATGAAATTAGATTATCAAGGAACGTAAAACAAAATAGTGAAATATTCTACAGGGACATAAATAAAAATAAAGTCGGGATGCGAATAGGGTCACGAAGGGACTGACAGGATAAAATCACAGGCAGTGATAGCAAAATGGCAGAAATATTAAGTAATTACTTTGCTTCAGTATTTACCAGGGAGCTAGATCAGAAGGACATGGCATTGGAAGATGAAATTAGAAATGATATAACCACATTTAAAAGTGGAGAAATAATAAATAGTTTTGATCAAATTCAAGAAGGATAAGATCCCTGGTCTGGATGAATTGCAACCCTGTATTTTAAAAGAAGCAAGGAAGAGTTGGCAGAGGCACTATTACACATATTTAATAATTTGTTAGAAAGATGTAATGCCAGAGGACTGGTGGATAGCCAATGTTATGCCTATATTTAAAAAAGGGAGATAGGATATTTCCAAGAAAATATAGATCTGTTGGTTTAACATCGCTGGTAGGAAAAATAGAATCCCTACCACAGGAGAAATAGAAAAATATCTAGAAACCAAAAATATAATAATGGATAGTCAATATGGGTTTCAAAAGGGAAAGTCCTGCTTGACCAACCTCATTGAATTTTTTGAAGAGTAACAGAGAGTTGACAAGTGTGATGCAGTTGATGTAATACATCTATTTCCAAAAGACCTTCAATAAAGGCACCATATAATAGACTAATGAATAAGGTTGGAGCATGCAGAGTCATGAGTCAAGTAGCAGAATGGATAGCTAGCTGGCTGCAAGACAGAAAGAGAGTAGTGGTAAAGGATAGCTATTCAGTGTGGCAGAAAGTAGAAACTGGTGTCCCACAATGATCAGTGCTGGGACTACTGTTGTTCTTGATTTAATGATTTAGACTTTGGAATCCAAAACACAATTTCTAAATTTGCAGAGGACACTAAATTGGTTGGGGGGTGGGGGTTATAATCAATTCTGAGGAGACTGCAACAAATTACAAAGCATTAATAAACTTGCAGAATGGGTATATCGTTGGTAAATGAATTTCAACATATGCAAGTGTGAGATACTACATTTTGGTAAGAAAAATAAGAAGGTCACATATTACTTGGAATCTAAGAACCTAAATTGTTAGAGGAGCGAAGAGATCCGGGAGTACAAATACACAAATCACAAAGTAACAACACAGGTCAATAAGGCCATTTTTTTTAAACAAGCCAAGGACTAGGGTTTATTTCTAAAGGGATTGAATTGAAAAGTAGAGAAGTTATTGCTAAACGTATCAAACCTTGGTTAGACCATACTTGGAGTACTGTGCCATATTATAAAAAGGATATAGAGCCACTGGAGAGGGTGCAAAAAAGATTTACAAGGATGATAACCAGAACTGCAAGGTTATACCTATCAGGAATGGGTGAACAGCCTAGTTCTCTTCTCTTGAAAAGACTGAGGAGTGACCTCATAGAGATCTTTAAAATTATGAAATGTTTTGATAGAATAGACACAGAGGGAGTGTTTCCACTTGTGGAGAAGGGCAAAACTAATAGCCAACAATATAAGATAGTCTCCAAGATATTAAATGGGGAATTCAGAAGAAACTTCTTTACCTGGAGAGTGGTGAGATAGTGGAACTCGTTCTAACAGGGAGGAGTTATGACAAATAGTACAGATGCATTTAAGGGAAAGCTAGCTAACCACATGAGGAAGAAGAGATTAGAGGGTTAGGCTGATAGAGGAGGAAGAGGAACACAAATGTCAGCATGAGCTGAATGGTCTGTTTTAGTTCTGTATTTTAAAAAATTCATTTTGTGTGATGTGGGCATCGCTGGCTGCCCATCCTTAATTGCCCTTGGACTGATTGGCTTGCTAGGCCATTTCAGTCAACCACACTGCAGTGGGTCTGGAGTCACATGTAGATCAGACCAGGTAAGGACAGAAGATTTCCTTCTCTAAAGGGCATTAGTGAACCAGATGGGTTTTTAACAACAATGGTCACCATTAGACTAGCTTTTAATTCCAGATTTATTAATTGAATTCAAATTTCACCATCTGCTATGATGGGATTCAAACCCATGTCCCAAGAGCATTAGCCTGGGTTCTGGTTTACTAGTCCAGTGATATTACTACTATGCCACTGCCTTCTATCTGTCTAATTCTATATAACAGTCCTGTTGCTGAGCAACTATAAAATGCAATGGGTTTGGAATTCCTAGGCGTCTGTTGTCTTGGAAAGTTGTATGGTATGCATGAGTTTTATGTTTGCTATTTCCACAATAGAGAAATGTCTAGTTTGATTCTGAAGCAATGTTTAAACAGTTTTCAGTATGTTGATTTTTTTTGCTTTTAGCTTGATTATCCGAGGTGATGTGGATGAACATGCTGTGGTGTGTAGTGAGGATAAAACTTACGACCTGAAGATGGCTGATACATCAAATACGTTGCTCATCATACCTGATTGCAGAACCCCTGATCAGCTTCCATCCGACTCAAGCACAGAACATTTGATACACTGTCAGGTGAAGCTTTTATATGAACAAGGACGTCTTGAAGGGATAGTTAACTCTCTGTGCATGTGCACGTGTGTATTGAGATACAGATGGGTTTTAAAAATTTAATTCTCCAAATGGGAGTGTTGCTGGCATGGCTGTCATTTATTCCCCATCCCTAATTGTCATGAGAAGTTGGTGGTGAGTCATCTTCTTGAACCGGTCCAAATAATTTGATGGGCTTGCTGGGCCTTTCAGAGGACTGTTCAGAGCCAGCCACATTGGTATAGGATTGGAATCACGCATAGGCCAGGCCGGGTTAGGACAACAGTTTTCCTTCCCTCAAGTGTATTCATAGAATCGTAGGAAGTTTAAGGCACAGAAAGAGGCCACTTGGCCCATCGTGTCTGTGCCGGCCAAAAAAAATGATCCACTTAGTCTAATCCCACCTTCCAGCATTTGGTCCGTAGCCCTGCAGCTTACGGCACTTGAGGTGCACATCCATACTGCTTTTGAATAAGTTGAGGGTCTCTGCCTTTACTACCCTTTCAGGCAGTGGGTTTCAGACCATCACCACCCTTTGGGTGAAAGAAGTTTTTCCTCATCTCCCCTCTAATTTTTCTACCAATCATTTTAAATCTATGCCTCGTCGTCACTGACCTCTCTGCTAAGGTGAATAGACCCTTCACCTCCACTCTATCCAGGCCCCTCAAAACTTTGTACATTTCAATCAGATCTCCCCTCAGCCTTCTCTGTTCCAAGGAGAACAATCCCAGCCTATCCAATCTTTCCTCATAGCTGCATTTTTTCTAGTGCTGGCAACATCCTCGTAAATCTCCTCTGTACCCTCTCTAGTGCAATTACATCCTTTCTGTAATGAGATGACCAGAACTGAACACAGTACTCAAGTTGTGGCCTAACCGATGAGCTATACAGTTCCAGCATAACCTCCCTGCTCTTGTATTCTATACCTCGACTAATAAAGGAAAGGATTCCATATGCCTACAACCTGTCCTGCTACCTTCAGGGATCTGTGGACATTCATTCCAAGGTCCCTTACTTCCTGTACACTTCTCAGTTCTTTTCTTTTCTTTTGGGCCTCCTTATCTCGAGAGACAATGGATATGCGCCTGGAGGTGGTCAGTGGTTTGTGAAGCAGCGCCTGGAGTGGCTATAAAGGCCAATTCTGGAGTGACAGGCTCTTCCACAGGTGCTGCAGAGAAATTTGTTTGTTGGGGCTGTTGCACAGTTGGCTCTCCCCTTGCGCCTCTGTCTTTTTTCCTGCCAACTACTAAGTCTCTTCGACTCGCCACAATTTAGCCCTGTCTTTATGGCTGCCCGCCAGCTCTGGCGAATGCTGGCAACTGACTCCCACGACTTGTGATCAATGTCACACGATTTCATGTCGCGTTTGCAGACGTCTTTATAACGGAGACATGGACGGCCGGTGGGTCTGATACCAGTGGCGAGCTCGCTGTACAATGTGTCTTTGGGGATCTTCTCAGTATTTTCCCATTAATCCTGTATTCCTTTGCCTTTTTTGACCTGCCCAAATGCATCACCTCACACTTCTCCAGGTTGAATTCCATTTGCCATTTTTCTGCCCATCTGACCAGACCATCAATATCTTCCTGCAGCCTACAGCTATCTTCCTCGCTATCTAGCACACAGCCAATCTTTGTGTGGTCCACAAACGTCTTGATCATGTCCCCTACATTTACGTCCAAATTGTTAATATACACCACAAAAAGCAGGGGACCCAGTATTGAGCCCTGCGGAATGCCACTGGAAACAGCCTTCCAGTCGCGAAAACAGCCGTCAACAATTACCCTTTGTTTCCTGCCACTGAGCCAATTCTGTATCCACCTTGCTGCATTTCCCTGGATCCCATAGGATTTTTTTTTTAAACCAGTCTGCCATGTGGGACTTTGTCAAAATCCTTGCTAAAATCCATGTAGACCACATCAACTGCACTACCCTCATCTATCTTTCTTGTTACTACTTCAAAAAATTCGATCAAGTTGGTCAAACAAGATCTTCCCTGAACAAGTCCGTGCTGACTATTCTTGATTAACCTGTGCCTGGCTAAGTGACAGTTTATCCTGTCTCTCGGAATAGATTCCAATAATTTGCCCACTACTGAGGTTAGACTGACTGGCCTGTAATTATTCGGTCTATCCTTCGCTCTTTTTTTAAACAGAGTTACAACGTTAGCAGTTCTCCAATCCTCTGGCACCACACTTGTATCCAGTGAGTACTGGAAAATGATGATCAGACCCTCTGCTATTTTGTCTCTTGCTTCTTTTAACAGCTTAGGACACATATCATCTGGCCCACGTGATTTATCAACTTTCAAGGATGCTAATCCCATTAATACTTCTCAGATATGTCCCCAATCTTTTGAGAATTTGGGATCCGCTCAATATCCACAAACCACAAGATTGCATTCCCAGTGTTTCCTGATCCCAGAATGCCCTGTTGCTTTCAAACCCCGAGACCATCCTTGACCAATACACCCAGATCCTAACACCCCTGTAGCCATAATTATTCATACCAGGAACCTAACCCAGCATTCCCAGAAACTCCTTTTTGAGCATTTCTGAAAACCCAGTGCTCTCAGACCCTGAGGCCTTGTTCCAGTACTGCCAAATTCTGGAGCTTCTTCCCGGATTGCAAGGCTCCTATTGATAAGTAATATTACTTACCATATCACCTGTGTTCTAATAAGGGGCGGCGCAGTGGTTAGCACCGCAGCCTCACAGCTCCAGCGACCCGGGTTCAATTCTGGGTACTGCCTGTGTGGAGTTTGCAAGTTCTCCCTGTGCCTGCGTGGGTTTCCTCCGGGTGCTCCGGTTTCCTCCCACATGCCAAAGACTTGCAGGTTGATAGGTTAATTGGCCATTATAAATTGCCCCTAGTATAGGTAGGTGGTAGGGAAATATAGGGACAGGTGGGGATGTGGTAGGAATATGGGATTAGTGTAGGATTAGTATAAATGGGTGGTTGATGGTCGGCACAGACTCGGTGGGCCGAAGGGCCTGTTTCAGTGCTGTATCTCTAAACTAAACGAAACTAAACTAAAAGATGTTTTAAGTTATGAAGAGACAGACCGATTAAATAGAAACAAGCAAAATACTTGCTGGAAATCTGAAGTAAAAACAAAGAATGCCGGAACACTCAACAGGTCAGGTAGTATGAGAGAAAAAAAAGTTAATTTTTAGGTCAATGGCCTTTCATCAGAACTGGAAAATGTTAAATATGAACAGCTTTTAAGTGAGTAAAGGGGCAGGAAAAGAACAAAGGGAGAAGTTTGAGAGACGGTGGAGGGCAGGGAATAATTAAGTAACAAAAGTGATGACATTGTAAGATTTAAATGAGAGAAGTATCGAAACAAAAGATCAGTCTAGAGGAGGTGTAAATGGTTGCAGCAGAATAGCGGAGGGAAAGGAAGCATGGAAAATCTGAGAGGAGAAGGTTCATGTGGCCCGGGAATATGCAGGAAGAAAGGCAGACCCCAGGATTGTAGACCATCCTGCCAAAATACTCAGCTATGGAGGCGCAAGAAACCGGAGCAGAGGTAGACCATATGGCCCATTGAGCCTGCTCCACCATTCAATACCATCATGGCTGATCTTAGGCTTCAATTCCACTTTCCTGTCCGCTCTCCATATCCCTCGATTCCCTACGAGACCAAAAATCTATCTTTCCCAGCTTTACATGTATTCAATGATGGAGCATCCACAACCCTCTGGGGTAGAGAATTCCAAAGATTCACGACCCTTTGAGTGAAGTAATTTCTCCTCATCTCAGTCCTGAATGATTGACCCCTTATCCTGAGACTGTATCCCCGTGCTCTAGATTCCCTGACCAGTGGGAACAATCTCTCAGCTTCTACCCTATCAAGCCCTTTCAGAATCTTGTATGTCTCAATTAGATCGCCTCTCATTCTTCTAAACTCCAGAGAATATAGGCCCAATTTACTCAACCTCTCATCATAGGACAACCCCCTCATCCCAAAGACCAATTTAGTAAATCTTCGCTGCACTGCCTCCAGTGCAAGTATATCCTTTCTTAAATGTGGAGATCAAAACTGCACACAGTATTCCAGATGCAGTCTCACCAAAGCCCTGTACAATTTTAGTAATATTTCTTTATTCCTGTACTCCAATCCCCTTGCAATAAAGGCCAACATAGCATTTGCCTTCCTAATAGCCTGCTGCAACTGCATGTTAACTTTGTGCGTTCCTTGTACGGGTACCCCCAAGTCTCTCTGAACATTAACACTTATCAGTTTCACAACTTTAAAAAAAATCTGCTTTTCTATTTTTACGACCAAAGTGTATAACTTCACACTTCCCTACATTATACTCCATTTGCCATCTTGTTACCCACTCACTTAACCTGTCTATATCTCTTTGCAGCTTCTCTACATCCTCCCTGCAGCTTACCTTTCCACCAAGCATTGTATCATCAGCAAACTTATATACATTACTCTCTGTCTCTTCATCCAAGTCACTAATATAGGGTGTAAATAGCTGAGGCCCCAGCACAGATCCTTGCAGCACCCCACTATCCACTGCCTTCCAACTTGAAAATGCCCCATTTATGCCGACTCTCTACTTCCTGTCTGTTAACTATTCCTCGATCCATTCTAATATATTACCCCCAACACCATGAGCCCTTTTCTTGCCTATTAATCTTTTATGTGGCTCCTTAGAGTTGTCTTTTGAAAATCCAGGTCTACTACATCTACTGGTTCCCCTTTATCTACCCAACTAGTTACATCCTCAAAAAAAACTGTAATAAATTTGTCAAACAGGATCACCCTTTAGTAAAACCATGCTGACTTGTTCTAATCATTCTGTGCTTTTCCAAGTGCAATGTTAAGACTTCTGTAATAATAGTTTCCAACATCTTCCCAATGACTGATGTTAGGCTAACTGGCCTGTTGTTCCCTGTTTTCTCTCTACCTTCTTTCTTGAAAAGTGCTGTAACATTTGCCAACTTCCAATCTGATGGGACCATTCCTGAATCTGAGGAATTCTGGAAAATCATAGCCAGTGCATCCACTATCTCTGCAGCTTTCTCTTTTAGAACCCTAGGATGTAGGCCATCTGGTCCCAGGGACATGTCAGATTTTAGTCCCTCAAGTTTCTCCAATACTTTTTCTCGACTGATATCAATTTCCTTAATTTCCTCACTTTTTAGCCCCTAGGTTACTGCCTATTTCTGGTATGGAACTTGTGTCTTCTACTGTGAAGACAGACAATGTTTGTTCAATGCCTCTGCTATTTCCTCATTCCCCATGATGATTTCTCCTGTCTCTGCCTCTAAGGGACCAATATCAACTTTAGTTACTCTCTTCCTTTTTATGTACTTATAAAAGCTCTTACAATCTGTTTTTATATTGCTGGCTAGTTTACTCTCATTCTATTTTTTCCCTTTTTATCAACTTTTTGGTGGCCCTTTGCTGGTTTCTAAAACACTCCCAACCCTCAGACTTGCTACTATTTTTTGCAACATTGTCAGCCTCTTCTTTTAGTTTAATGCTCTCCTGAACTTCTTGAGTGAGCCACGAATGGGTCTTTCGGTACAAGTTTTTCTTTTTGAATGGAATGCAGTTTTGTTGAACCCTTTGAATTATTTCTTGAAAGGTTTCACACTGTTCATTTACCGCCATAACTTTCAGTCTATTTACCCAATTAACCTTAGCCAGTTTTTTTAAAAATTAGAATTAGAATATTACAGCGCAGTACAGGCCCTTCGGCCCTCGATGTTGCGCCGATCATCTGACCTACACGATTCCATTTACATCCATATGTCTATCCAATGACCACTTAAATGCCCTTAAAGTTGGCGAGTCTACTACTGTTGCAGGCAGGGCGTTCCACGCCCCTACTACTCTCTGCGTAAAGAAACTACCTCTGACATCTGTCCTATATCTTTCACCCCTCAACTTAAAGCTATGTCCCCTCGTGTTTGCCATCCTCATCCGAGGAAAAAGACTCTCACTATCCACCCTATCTAACCCTCTGATTATCTTTTATGTCTCTATTAAGTCACCTCTCCTCCTCCTTCTCTCTAACGAAAACAACCCCAAGTCCCTCAGCCTTTCCTCGTAAGACCTTCCTTCCATACCAGGCAACATCCTAGTAAATCTCCTCTGCACCCTTTCCAAAGCTTCGACATCCTTCCTATAATGCGGTGACCAGAACTGCACGCAATACTCCAGGTGCGGCCTCACCAGAGTTTTGTACAGCTGCATCATGACCCCGTGGCTCCGAAACTCGATCCCCCTACTAATAAAGGCTAACACACCATATGCCTTCTTAACAGCCCTATTAACCTGGGTAGCAACTTTCAGGGATTTATGTACCTGGATACCAAGATCTCTCTGCTCATCTACACTACCAAGAATCTTCCCATTAGCCCAGTACTCTGCATTGCTGTTACTCCTTCCAAAGTGAATCACCTCACACTTCTCCGCATTAAACTCCATTTGCCATCTCTCAGCCCAGCTCTGCAGCCTATCTATGTCCCTCTGTACCCTACAACACCCTTCGACACTATCCACAACTCCACCGACCTTCGTGTCATCCACAAATTTACTAACCCACCCTTCTACACCCTCATCCAGGTCGTTTATAAAAATGACAAACAGCAGTGGCCCCAAAACAGAACCTTGCGGTACACCACTAGTAACTAAACTCCAGGATGAACATTTGCCATCAACCACCACCCTCTGTCTTCTTTCAGCTAGCCAATTTCTGATCCAAAGCTCTAAATCACCTTCAACCCCATACTTCCGTATTTTCTGCAATAGCCTACCGTGGGGAACCTTATCAAACGCCTTACTGAAATCCATATACACCACATCCACGGCTTTACCCTCATCCACCTGTTTGGTCACCTTCTCGAAAAACTCAATAAGGTTTGTGAGGCACGACCTACCTTTCACAAAACCGTGCTGACTATCGCAAATGAACTTATTCTTTTCAAGATGATTATAAATCCTGTCTCTTCTAACCTTTTCCAACATTTTACCCACAACCGAAGTAAGGCTCACAGGTCTATAATTACCAGGGCTGTCTCTACTCCCCTTCTTGAACAAGGGGACAACATTTGCTATCCTCCAGTCCTCCGGCACTACTCCTGTCGACAATGACGACTTAAAGATCAACAACAACGGCTCTGCAATCTCCTCCCTGGCTTCCCAGAGAATCCTAGGATAAATCCCATCTGGCCCGGGGGACTTATCTATTTTCACTCTTTCCAAAATTGCTAACACCTCCTCCTTGTGAATCTCAATCCCATCTAGCCTAGTAGGCTGTATCTCAGTAATCTCCTCGACAACATTTTCTTTCTCTACTGTAAATACTGACGAAAAATATTCATTTAACGCTTCCCCTATCTCCTCTGATTCCGCACACAACTTCCCACTACTATCCTTGATTGGCCCTGTTCTAACTCTTATCATTCGTTTATTCCTGATATACCTATAGAAAGCCTTAGGGTTTTCTTTGATCCTATCCGCCAATGACTTCTCGTGTCCTCTCCTTGCTCTTCTTAGCCCTCCCTTTAGATCCTTCCTGGCTAGCTTGTAACTCTCAAGCGCCCTAACTGAGCCTTCACGTCTCATCCTAACATAAGCCGCCCTCTTCCTCTTGACAAGCGCTTCAACTTCTTGAGTAAACCACGGCTCCCTCGCTCAACAACTTCCTCCCTGCCTGACAGGTACATACTTATCAAGGACACGCATTAGCTGCTCCTTGAATAAGCTCCACATTTCGTTTGTGCCCATCCCCTGCAGTTTCCTTCCCCATCCTACACATCCTAAATCTTGCCTAATCGCGTCATAATTTCCTTTCCCCCAGCTATAATTCTTGCCCTGCGGTATATACCTGTCCCTGCCCATCGCTAAGGTAAACCTAACCAAATTGTGATCACTATCGCCAAAGTGCTCACCTACATCTAAATCGAACACCTGGCCTGGTTCATTACCCATTACCCAGTTCTCCCCTCATTCCTTCGTAATTGGCTTTGTTTAAGTTTAAGATTCTTGTTTGTGATTGAAATGTGTCACTTTCAAACTTAACATGAAATTGAATGGCCTTATTATCAATATTTCCCAGTGGATCTTTTACTATGACATTGCTTATGAACCCTGCTTCATTACATAATACGAGATCTAAGATTGCTTTATCCTTAGTCGGTTCTACAACGTATTTCTCCAAGAAACTGTCACAAAAGCATTCTACAAAATCATCTTCTAGACCACTGTTGTCAATTTGATTGTCCCAGTCTCTATGCAGATTAAATTCCCCCACAATTAATACATTACCTATTTCACATGCTCCAATAACTTCCCGTTTAATGTTCTGTCGAATAATATAACCACTGTTAGAGGGCCTGTAAATTACTTCCACCAGTGTTTTCTGACTCCTGCTATTCCTAATTTCCACCCAATCTGATTCTACTTCATGATCTTCTGAGGCCAGATTCCCTCTTATTAATGTCCTTATGCCATCCTTTACTATCAGGGATACCCCTCCTCCTTTCCCATTCTGTCTGTCTGAAATATGGTGTACCCTGGAATACTTATTTCCCAACCTTGATCTCCTTGTAACCATGTCTCAGTTATGGCAATTAGATCTAGATCATTTACCTCTATTCATGCCACTAGTTCATCTATCTTATTGCAGATGCTTCATGCATTCAGATAAAGGAACTTTAATTTCATTTTCTTAACCTCTGTTCCCTGCAGTGACCTTATTTGCCAATGTACAATTTTTGTTAAACTCTCTGTCCCTTCCTGTCCCATTCTGTTGGGAGATACCCACATCACTATCCTGCTCCGATGCCCTGACCTCTCCCTTTGGATTTCTAAATTTTCCTTTACCCTCACCCTCCCCCCTCTCTTTGTTTAAAGCCCTGTCCACAGCCCTAGTTATGCAATTGGCCAGGACACTGGTTCCAGCCCGGTTCAAGTGAAGCCCACCCCATCGGAATAGCTCCCTGAGTACTGATGACCGTGTCCCAAGAATCAAAACCCCTTCTTCCCACACCACACTTTGAGCCATGCATTTAGTTCTCTAATCTGCTTGACCCTGTGCCCATTTGCACATGGCTCAGGTAACAATTCAGAGATGATTACCTTTGATGTTCTGCGTTTTAGTTTGGATCCTAACTCCTCAAATTCTAAGATCATTTCTGGTTCTACCTATGTCATTAACTCCCACATAAAACACAACAACTGAATCCTCCCCCTCCCACCCCAGGTTCCTCTCCAGCCACGAGGAGATGTCCTTAACCCTGGCACCGGGCAGGCAACACAGCCGGCGGAACTCCCAGTCGCGGCTACAGAGAACAGTATCTCTCCCCCTGACTATACTGTCTCCTATCAGGACCAGATTCCTCTTCACCCCCCCCCCCCCACCGGGAATGGCATCTTTCATCATGGTGCCATGGTCAGTCCGCTCATCCACCTTGCAGTCCTTCTCTTCATCCACACAGGTAGCAAGGACCTCGTACCTGTTGGACAAGGTCAGCGGCTGAGACTCCTCTATCACTACATGCTGATTTCCCCCTACCTGCCTCACTTGCAGTCACACCTTCCTGTCCCTGACCATTGGCCATCTCTAATGTTCTCCCTATTCTAAGGGGTGTGACTGCCTCCTGGAGGAACAAGGTTTAGTTTAGCTTAGAGATACAGCACTGAAACAGGTCCTTCGGCCCACCGAGTCTGTGCCAACCATCAACCACCCATTTATACTAATCCTACACTAATCCCATATTCCTACCACATCCCAACCTGTCCCTATATTTCCCTACCACCTACCTATACTAGGGGCTATTTATAATGGCCAATTAACCTATCAACCTGCAAGTCTTTGGCATGTGGGAGGAAACCGGAGCACCCGGAGGAAACCCACGCAGACACAGGGAGAACTTGCAAACTCCACACAGGCAGTACCCAGAATTGAACCTGGGTCGCTGGAGCTGTGAGGCTGCGGTGCTAACCACTGCGCCACTGTGCCGCCCAGGTAAGTGTCCAGATAACTCTCCCCCTTTCTGATGCTCCAGAATGTCCGCAACTCAGTCTCCAGCTCAGCAATTCTGAGCTGAAGTCGTGCAAGCTGCAGATACTTGCTGCAGTCATGGTTGTCCGGGATTGCAGTGCATTCCACAGATTTCCCCCATACTGCAGTTGCGGCACACCATCCTGCCATTTCTGTACAATTTTTTAAAATCAATTAGTTAAAAGTTCAAGCTGAAGTAATGGAAAGTTGCACTCACCTACCTTGGAGTCAGAGGAAGAAGACTCAATAACTCCTGGAGGCTGAAAAAGATGCGAAAAAAGCCCCTCTTTCCCCCTCTGCACCGAATTTCCAAATGCACTCTGGCAAATGTCTCTCTCAGGCAGCTAAGAAACTGGTCTGTAAGGATTTGATGACTCACTCACTAGCTAGCTGAGCTTTCTGCGACAATAGTTAACACCTATTGAACCTAACTACTTCCACTGATTGACAGATAATTGCCACTGCTGGCTGCTTCTTGTTTAACATGGCTATTTACCTAACCAGCAGATTTAAAGAGGCATTTTTGTGTTTAAAAAAAGGGTTAAAAACATGCATATTGTGTACAAAAAGTAGAATAGAAATTGTTTGGGGTTAAATTGCAAGTGTCATTGGATTCCTTGTTATTGGTTTGAATATGAACATATTGCAGAAATGACACAAATTGCCTTCAAACCAGCCTGAGATTGCATATCTTCATAATTCAACCCCAACTGGCTATTGTTTAATAAAAGATTTTCAAATGCTATAGTCGTGTTTAATTAAACATGTTTTGATTTGTACAGATTTACGGTTTTGCTAAAAACTACTGGGAGTTGAAAAGAACTCGGCCCAAATTGAAGAAGTTAAAGAAACTTCTAATGGAAAACCAATATGAGGGGCCTTCTAGTGAGAAAGAAAGAAGTTCAACTTATCCTAAGGTATTGTTCATGTGTTGCCACTACTTTTTGGACTAATACATTTAACAATATAGAATACATTTTAACTCTGGATTTCTAACTAGAATTTCTTGTTGATTTTCTGCATCCTTCAACCCAGCGATGCTGAGGTCAATTGTAGCAGCCCTACTGGTGTCCAGTTTGAGATCAGCTGACACAATACAGACCATGGGTTAAACGTGGGATCCTCCTGGTCTATATGGCCCAGCTACTGACAAGAACATACCTGCTGAGCCAATGAGGGTAACTTATGGCTCATTTGATTCTGAATCAGAAGGTCTTGGGTTCATGTTCCACTCCAGAGACTTGAGCATAAAATTCTAGGCTGACACTCCCAGTGCAGTATTGAGAGAGTCTGCACTGTCAGAGGTGTCATCTTTTGGATGAGACATTAGACCAAGGCCCCAGCTACTCCCTCAGGTGGATGTAAAAGATTCCAAGACTTGATTTTGAAGAAAAGGAGGGGAATTATCCTTAGTATCCTGGCAATATTTATTCCTCGATCAAAATCACTAAAACAGATAATCTGGCCATTATCATATTGCTGTTTGTGGGAGCTTGCTGTGTACAAATTGACTGCTGCATTTCCTACATTACAACAGTGACAAAACTGCAAAAGCACTTAATTGGCTGGAGAGTCTTTTGGAATGTCCTGAGCTCCTGAAAGGTGCTATACAAATGCAACTCTTTCTTCCCAAAAGCTGTATAATTTGAAGAGCTCCCACAAGACAAAGATTATAAGTAACATGGAAAATAATACCTTTACTGTAAGCATGAAAATGTAAATATGAGAGTGGGCCCTTGTTAGAGAGAATCTTATTGAAGTGTCAATCCTCATTCCAAGCCCCTCTTTTCCACCACCCCCCCCCCCCCAACTAAATCTGTTTGGGACCAACACCACCATTGGTTTGCTGGGTGGGCATGTAATTAGTTCTCAGAATTTGTTAGTGAAACTTTTGGTGGCAACTGGGTGGAGAGTGAAAGCGAATTATAGGATTCTTTGTTTGATTGTTGATCTACACTCAGTGCCTCTTCACAACACCGCTCCCAACTCCTGAGACAGTTAAAATTGCTTTCTGCCACCCTGTGGAGCCATTCATTGTTATTTATGCCCTCCCCTCAATGTTTTGCTTGGCTGTAATATAGTAAATTTAATATCTGATATGCTAGTCGTTTGATTGGTATTGCTCTTTTCTTTGTGTTGCAGTATACAAAGGAGGATTTAATGGAAAGCATTCAAGCCAGTGAACAGGAAATAATGCAGCAGTTACAGCTGATACGTGCATGCAGGATTGAAGGTAAATTGGAAGAGTGGAGCATGGCACGTGGGGGTAAATTTCTACAGGGGTGAAGGGGCAGGGGGTCTCCTGCTCATCTGCTGTATCTTTGAGGTAGAGCTGCGAGAAATAGTGTAAATGCCATTTATGCTGTTTTTCCTGCACTTGCGTGCTCTTGGGTCAAGATTATGGCAGAAATTCAACCTTGGTATCTCTAAATCACTACTTTAAAGATGAGGTGCCAAGCCCTCTGCTAGCCTCGTCGGTAAACACCGTATAATGCGAAGATGTCGACACCAGAAGGTCCCAGGTTCCTACCATTGTAGCTTCTATTGTCCAGCCAATTCATTTCAGTCCACATAACATTAAGCAGCAGCTGAGTGGGCTGGACACAGCAAAGGCTATGGGCCTTGACAACATCCTATTTATATGGCCTGTGAATCAAGAGCAGCACTGCATAGTGTATTACTGAGCCATCCAGACTGCAAAAGTCCTATGTTCAATCACTTGTCTAGGTTAGGTAACCTCAGGTGAGCCAACAGTAGGGGTACCAGAGGATAAGTTAGCCAGATACACCTCCTCTGCTTACTGTTCAGTGATTCCTGCTGGAAAATGCATGTGTGTGGATGAGAACCGGAATGTAATTGACTGTGTTGTCCCTACTCTACACAGTAGAATAACCAGCCAATGTTCACCAGAAAATACCCAGTTGGGTGAGTGGCTGGGAAGCTGCTATTGATTTTGGAACTGTACCCAAGTATGAGTTGTTAACTTTTAGATGGGTCTGATCAAGGCATCAAACTGGGAAAGAAAAGCCCAGCAGAGATGATCTTAAACTGTGCTTTGTAATTATGGTTTGAGGTCTCCCACCCGCCCTCCTCCTCTGACACTACACCTGTAGTGTCTCCCACCCGCCCTCCTCCTCTAACCAAAAAAAAAAGGACTCAGTGGTGTGTAGATAAGGTAAGGCTTTTTCTATTACTCTTTTTTTGTTTTATCGTGTGATTGGTTAAAAACTTTACGTTCCTTTTTCATTTAACTAAGTTTAAGCTTAAGATTAAAAATGGCAGGAGATCTCAGACCCGTGACATGCTCCTCTTGCTCAATGTGGGAGCTCAGGGACATGGCTGATGTCCCTGACTCCTTCACATGCAGGAAGTGTGTCCAGCTGCAGCTCTTGTTAGACCGCATGACTGCTCTGGAGCTGCGGATGGACTCACTTTGGAGCATCCGCGTTGCTGAGGAGGTCGTGGATAGCACGTTTAGCGAATTGGTCACACCGCAGATTAGGATTGCTGAGGGAGAAAGGGAATGGGTGACCAAAAGGCAGAGAAAGAGCAGGAAGGCAGCGCAGGAGTCCCCTGCGGTCATCTCCCTCCACAACAGGTATACCGTTTTGGATACTGTTGAGGGAGATGGCTCACCAGGGGAAGGCAGCAGTAGCCAGGTTCATGGCACCATGGCTGGCTCTGCTGTTCAGAAGGGCGGGAAAAAGAGTGGAAGGGCTTTAGTCATTGGGGATTCGATTGTAAGGGGAGTAGATAGGCGGTTCTGTGGTCGAAAACGAGACTCCTGAATGGTATGTTGCCTCCCAGGTGCACGGGTCAGGGATGTCTCAGATCGGCTGCAGAACATTCTAAAGGGGGAGGGTGAACAGCCAGTTGTCGTTGTGCACATAGGCACCAATGATATAGGTAAAAAACGGGATGAGGTCCTACAAGCAGAATTTAGGGAGTTAGGAGCCAAGTTAAAAAGTAGGACCTCAGAGGTAGTAATCTCAGGATTGCTACCAGTGCCACGTGATAGTCAGAGTAGAAATGAAAGAATAGTCAGGATGAATGCGTGGCTTGAGAGATGGTGCAGGAGGGAGGGGTTCAGATTTTTTGGACATTGGGACCGGTTCTGGGGGAGGTGGGACTATTACAAATTGGACGGTCGACACCTGGGCCGGACTGGAACCAATGTCCTTGGGGGTGCTTTTGCTAACGCTGTTGGGGAGGGTTTAAACTAATGTGGCAGGGGGATGGGAACCAAATGAGGTCAGTGGAGAGTAAGGATGTAGTAACTAGAGCCTGTAAGGAACTAGATAATGAAGTCAGCGTGGCTAAGTAGGCTGGGAGCAGATGATGAAAGCAAAGGGACTGGTGGTCTGAGGTGTATTTGTTTTAATGCAAGAAGTGTAATAGGTAAGGCAGATGAACTTAGGGCTTGGATTAGTACCTGGGAGTATGATGTTAGTGCTATTACTGAGACTTGGTTAAGGGAAGGGCATGATTGGCAACTAAATATCCCAGGATACCGATGCTTCAGGCGGGATAGAGAGGGAGGAAAAAGGGGTGGAGGAGTTGCATTACTGGTCAAAGAGGATATCACAGCTGTGCTGAAGGAAGGCACTATGGAGGACTCGAGCTGTGAGGCAATATGGGCAGAACTCAGAAATAGGAAGGGTGCGGTAACAATGTTGGGGCTGTACTACAGGCCTCCCAACAGCGAGCGTGAGATAGAGGTACAAATATGTAAACAGATTATGGAAAGATGTAGGAGCAACAGGGTGGTGGTGATAGGAAATTTTAATTTTCCCAACATTGACTGGGATTCACTTAGTGTTAGAGGTCTAGATGGAGCAGAATTTGTCAGGAGCATCCAGGAGGGTTTTCTAGAGCAGTATGTAAATAGTCCAACTCGGGAAGGGGCCATACTGGACCTGGTGTTGGGGAATGAGCCTGGCCAGGTGGCTGACGTTTCAGTAGGGGACTACTTAGGGAATAGTGATCACAATTCCGTAAGTTTTAGAATACTCATGGACAAAGACGAGAGTGATCCGAAAGGAAGAGTGCTAAATTGGGGGAAGGCCAACTATACCAAAATTCGGCAGGAGCTGGGGAATGTAGATTGGGAGCAGCTGTTTGAAGGTAAATCCACATTTGATATGTGGGAGGCTTTTAAAGAGAGGTTGATTAGCGTGCAGGAGAGACCTGTTCCTGTGAAAATGAGGGGTAGAAATGGCAAGATTCGGGAACCATGGATGACAGGTGAAATTGTGAGACTAGCTAAGAGGAAAAAGGAAGCATACATAAGGTCTAGGCGGCTGAAGAAAGACGAAGCTTTGAAAGAATATCGGGATTGTAGGCGCAATCTGAAACGAGGAATTAAGAGGGCTAAAAGGGGTCATGAACTATCTTTAGCAAACAGGGTTAAGGAAAATCCCAAAGCCTTTTATTCATATATAAGGAGCAAGAGGGTAACTAGAGAAAGGATTGGCCCGCTCGAGGACAAAGGAGGAAAGTTATGCGTGGAGTCAGAGAAAATGGGTGAGATTCTAAACGAGTACTTTGCATCGGTATTCACCGAGGAGAGGGACATGACGAATGTTGAGGTTAGGGACAGATGTTTGATTACTCTCGGTCAAGTCGGCATAAGGAGGGAGGAAGTGTTGGGTATTCTAAAAGGCATTAAGGTGGACAAGTCCCCAGGTCCGGATGGGATCTATCCCAGGTTACTGTGGGAAGCGAGAGAGGAAATAGTTGGGGCCTTAACAGATATCTTTGCAACATCCTTAAACACGGGTGAGGTCCCGGAGGACTGGAGAATTGCTAATGTTGTCCCCTTGTTTAAGAAGGGTAGCAGGGATAATCCAGGTAATTATAGACCGGTGAGCCTGACGTCAGTGGTAGGGAAGCTGCTGGACAAGATACTGAGGGATAGGATCTATTCCCATCTGGAAGAAAATGGGCTCATCAATGATAGGCAACATGGTTTTGTGCAGGGAAGGTCATGTCTTACCAACTTAATAGAATTATTTGAGGAAGTGACAAAGTTGATTGATGAGGGAAGGGCTGTAGATGTCATATACATGGACTTCAGTAAGGCGTTTGATAAGGTTCCCCATGGTAGGCTGATGGAGAAAGTGAAGGCGCATGGGATCCAGGGTGTACTAGCTAGATGGATAAAGAACTGGCTGGGCAACAGGAGACAGAGAGTAGCAGTGGAAGGGAGTTTCTCAAAATGGAGACGTGTGACCAGTGGTGTTCCACAGGGATCCGTGCTGGGACCACTGTTGTTTGTGATATACATAAATGATTTGGAGGAAAGTATAGGTGGTCTGATTAGCAAGTTTGCAGACGACACTAAGATTGGTGGAGTAGCAGATAGTGAAGGGGACAGTCAGAGAATACAGCAGAATATAGATAGACTGGAGATTTGGGCAGAGAAATGGCAGATGGAGTTCAATCAGGGCAAATGCGAGGTGATGCATTTTGGAAGATCCAATTCAAGAGTGAACTATACAGTAAATGGAAAGGTCCTGGGGAAAATTGATGTACAGAGAGATTTGGGTGTTCAGGTCCATTGTTCCCTGAAGGTGGCAACGCAGGTCAATAGAGTGGTCAAGAAGGCATACGGCATGCTTTCCTTCATCGGATGGGGTATTGAGTACAAGAGTTGGCAGGTCATGTTGCAGTTGTATAGGACTTTGGTTCGGCCACATTTGGAATACTGCGTGCAGTTCTGGTCGCCACATTACCAAAAGGATGTGGATGCTTTGGAGAGGGTGCAGAGGAGGTTCACCAGGATGTTGCCTGGTATGGAGGGTGCTAGCTATGAAGAGAGGTTGAGTAGATTAGGATTATTTTCATTAGAAAGACGGAGGTTGAGGGGGACCTGATTGAGGTGTACAAAATCATGAGAGGTATGGACAGGGTGGATAGCAAGAAGCTTTTTCCCAGAGTGGGGGATTCAATTACAAGGGGACACGAGTTCAAAGTGAAAGGGGAAAAGTTCAGGGGGGATATGCGTGGAAAGTTCTTTACGCAGAGGGTGGTGGGTGCATGGAACGCATTGTCAGCGGAGGTGGTAGACGCGGGCACGATAGCATCTTTTAAGATGTATCTAGACAGATACATGAATGGGCAGGAAGTAAAGAGATACAGACCCTTAGAAAATAGGCGACAGGTTTTGATAGAGGATTTGGAGCGGCGTAGGCTTGGAGGGCCGAAGGGCCTGTTCCTGTGCTGTAATTTTCTTTGTTCTTTGTTCTCTTTGTTCTTTGTCATCGGGCTCTCCCTCTGGCACTGTGTATTTCAGTGATGAAGCCTTTAATCCTACCTAACAGAAACAACCTGAAGTTGTTTGATAACAATGTGTCACATTCAATTTATAATTCTACACAGGCAATAAATATGTCCAATGCAAAAGCAAATCCCCATATGACGCTTCTGTCAGTCAAGTGATGGTATAAACGTTCATTACATTGTCAAAGATTGTTATAACATCTTGGCACCTCATGGACCCACTATCTGCTTGTTGACCATAATACCTTCTGTAAGGTGATGACTGATTTCTTCTTGAAACAATATAATTTTATGTATCACTCCTAAATATATTATTTTCAGGGACCACAAGATCAGGATAGTGAGATTACCTTTATTGACTGTTTGAACTTTGCTGTTTTTGTTTATGACACCGAGCTGTCTGGTTTATGTGATTCTGTATGTAGATGCTCGTCACTGTTATCCTAGAATTAGAAAATGGTTACAGCACAGGAGGAGGCCGTTCGGTCTGTCATGTCCGTGCTTGCTCTCTGCAAGAACAACTCGCCTAGTCCCACTCCCCTGCCTTTTTCCCGTAGCCCTGCAAATCTTTTCTCTTCAGATAATTATCCAATTCTCTTTTGAAGACCTCGATTGAATCTACCGCTACAGCGATCTCAGGCAGTGCATTCTGTCCAGATCCAAACTACTTGCTGTGTAAAAAGGTTTTTCGTCATGTCCCTGTTGCCTCTTTTGCCAATCACCTTAAATTGGCGTCTTCTGGTGCTCGACCCTTCTGCCAATGGGAACAGTTTCTCCCTACCTGTTCTGACTCGACCCCTTACGATTTTGAACACCTCTATCAAATCTCCTCTTAATCTTCTCTTCTCCAAGGAGAACCGACCCAGCTTCTCCAATCTATCCATGTAACTGAAGGTCCTCATCCCTGAAACAGTGAATCTTTTCTGCACTCTCTAATGTCTTTACATCTTTCCTCAAGTGTGGTGCCCAGAATTGGACACAACACTCCAGTTGAGGCCAAACCAGTATTTTATACAGGTTTATCATAATTTCCTTGCTTTTGTATCCCATGCCCATATTTATAAAGCCAGGATCCCCTTTGCTTTATGAATTGCTTTCTCAACCTGCCCTGCCACCTTTAATGATTTGTCACATATACCCACAGGTCCCTCTGCTTCTTCACCCTTTTTAGAATTGTATCCTTTATTTTATATTGCCTCTCCTTGTTATTTCTACCAAAATGAATCATTCACACTTCTCTGCATTAAATTTCATCTGCCACTTGTCAGCGCTTTCTTCCAGCCTGTCCATGCCCTCTTGAGATTTATCACTATCCTCCTCTCAGTTCACACTACTTCCAAGTTTTGAGTCATCCACAGATTTTGAAATTGTTCCCTGTATACCCAAGTCTAGCTCCTTTTAATATAGATGAAGAAAAGCACTGACCCCTGGGGAATCCCACTATATACCTTCCTGCAGTCTGAAAAACAACCCTTTACCACTACTCTCTATTTCCTGTAATTTAGCCAATTTCCTATCCATGCTGCTACTGTCCCTTTTATTTCATGAGCTCTAACTTTTGCTGACAAACCTGTTATGTTGCACTTTATCAAATGCCTTTTGGCAATCCATGTACACCACATCAATTGCATTACCCTCATCAACCCTCTCTGTTACCTTATCCAAAAACTCAATCAAGTTAGGTAAACACAATTTGCCCTGAAAAAATCCATGTTGGCTTTCTTTAATTAATCCGCATTTGTCCAAGTGACTTAATTTTGTCCCAAATTATCATTTCTAAAAGCTTTTCCACCACTGAGGTTGAACTGACTGGTCTGTAGTTGCTGGGCTTATCCTTACGTCCGTTTTGAACAAGGGTGTAACAGTTGCAATTCGCCAGGCCTCTGGCACCACCCCCGTACCTCAGGAGGATTAGAAGAGTATGGCCAGTGCCTCTGCAATTACCACCCTTGCTTCTCTCAGTATCCTTGGATGCATCTCATCTGATCCTGGATACAGTCAGCCTTTCTAATACCTCCTCTTCATCAATTTTTAGTCCATCTCAACTACCTCCTTTTTCACTATGACTTGGGCAGCATCTTCTTGCTTGGTAAAGAAAGATGGAAAGTACTCATTTAGTACCTCAGCCATGCCCCCTGTCTCCCCTTTTAGGTCCCTAATTGGCTCCAATCCTCCTTTACCACCTTTTACGATTTATATGCCTATAGAAGACTTTTGGATTGCCTTTATTTTAGCTTTGAGTCTCTTCTCATACTCTCTCTCTTTGCTTCTCATTTGTTTTTTCCACTTCCCCTCTGAACCTTCTATATTCAGCCTGGTTCTCAATTGCTTATTCACCTGACATCTATCATACATCTGTCATATGCACTCTTTATCTGCCTCATCTTACTCTCTATCTCTTTTGCCATGATCTCTGGATTTGTTTCCCTAAATTTCTTCCTTGTGGGAATGTACCTTGACTGTTTGTGAACTATCTCCTCTTTAAAGGCAGACCATTGTTCTGTTATAGTTTTGCCTGCCAATCAATGATTCCAATTTATCTGGGCCTGACTCATTCTCATCCCATTGATGTTGGCCAACCTCAATTATTTTTACCCTGGATTGCTCTTTGCCCTTTTCCATAGCCAGCCTAAATCTTATGATATTATGATCACTGTCCCCTAAACGTTCCTCAACTGACACTTGATCTACCTCATTCCATAGAACCAGATCTAAAAATGGCTCCTTCCTCATTGGAGTGGAAACACACTGATATAGAAAATTCTCCTGAACACATGCTAGAAACTCTTGCCCCTCTCTGCCCTATTATATTACTTTACAGTCTATGTTAGGGTAATTTAAATCCCCCATTATATCTACTCTATAGTTCTTGCACCTCTCTGTAATTTCCTTGCAAATTTGTTCCTCTGTATCTTTCCCGATAGATAGTGGCTATAGAATACACCCAGCAATATAATGGTATCTTTATTGTTTCTTAACTCTAACCAAGTAGGTTCTGTCCTTGGTCCCTCTAGGGCAACCTCTCCCTCCAGCACTGTAATGTTGTTCTTAATCAATACTGCTACCCCTCTTCTCTTTCCTTCCCAATCTTTCCTGAACAGCTTTGGGGAATTTTATGCTCTCCCCCGTGGTGGGTTCGGAAGGGGCAAGAGAATATAATCGGATGGGATGATGGCCGGTGGGGGGAGGGGAGGAAACCTGTCAACTTTCCACCTCTGGCGAAATTGAGTCTGGGGCAGGAAGGCCTGTGAATAGCCTTTCTGCCCTGCTGCTAATTGAGGCTGTTAAGTGGGAAATTAGCCCAGCGGTGGGCGGACCTTTCGCTGCACAGGAAGCACGGCAGGAAAAACCGTGTGGGTTGCTTGCTGACTCCGGGCCGGAGGAGGGGTGGAGGGACAGGTGAGAGTGTGGGTGGGGAGTCCCTCATTAAAAGGCACTTAGTGCCTAAACGAGGCCTGGCATCGGGAAGGTGGGGGCCCGTTGAGAGCCACCTGCTGCCCACCCCCACCCCGCAAGACTCCTTCTGCCCTGACCTACCTGTGGCCTGGGTCCCGCGCTGCTCCCAGGCCTCGGGTGGGTGCTGTATGGACAGCAGCCACCATCTCCGCGGCGGTGCTGCTCAGTTAAAGAGCTGCTGGCCTTCAATTGACTGGCAGCTCTCAGAGAGCGGGGCTTCTGTTGCTGGGGTCCTTGAACCCGTGGAAGGCCTGCTGATGTCCAGTTAAGTGGATACAGAGTACTCATTAAGTATTCTAACCTTGCCCTGCACCTCTAAGCATATATCACCCTCTTTGTCCCCTAATAGGACCCACCCCAACTTTTACTATCCACTTACTGTTTACATGCCAGTAGAAGATTTTTGGGTTCCCATTTCTATTAACTGCCATTCTAATCTCATATTCTCTCTTTGCCAGTCATATTTTCGTCTTCACTTCCCCTCTCAACAACTTATATTTGGCCTGGTTCTCACTTGAATAATTCACCTGACATGCGTCATACACCACCTTTTTTTTTGTTTCATAATATTCTCTATTTCCTTCGTCATCCAAGAAATCCTGGCTTTGGTTCCCTTACCTTTCGCCCTTGTTGGAATGTACCTCGCCTGTACTTGAAACATCTCCTCCTTAAAGATCACCCTTTGCTCGGTTACAGTTTTTCTGCCAATCTTTGGTTCCATTTTAGTCTGGCTAGATCCTCCTCATCCCATTGAAGTTTGCCCTCTTCCAATTTAGAAGTTTTGCTTTCGATTGTTCCTTACTCTTCTCCATTGCTAATCTAAACCTTATGATGTAATGATCAATCTTACTCAAGTGTTCCCCACACAGGCACTCAGCCCACCTCATTTCCCAGCACCAGATTCAGCAATCCTTCCTTCCTTGTTGGGCTGAGAACATACTAGTCAAGGCAGTTCTCCTGACCACATTTCAGAAATTCCTCCCCCACCTTTCCCTTCACTCTGACATTATCCCAATTGATATTTATGTAATTAAAGTCCCCCAATATCACCGTTCTATGATTCTTGCACATCTGTGATTTCCCTGTACATTTGCTCCTCCAACTCTCTCTCACTATTTGGAGGTCAATAGAATACCCCACTTTTTGCTTCTCAGTGCTAACCAAAGGGATTCTGTCTTTGCCCTCTCAAGGACATCATTGCTTTCCAACACTATCTAGTTTCCTAATCAGTACGGCCACCCCACCTCCCTTTTTTCCTTCCTTATCTTTTCTGAACACTTTGTATCCTTGAATATTAAGGGGCCAGTCCTCACCATTTGTAAGCCACGTTTCCGTCATTGCCACTACATCATATTCCCACGCGGTTATTTGTGCTTGTAGTTTACCAACCTTATTCACCACACTTACTGTGTTTATGTGCATGCATTGTAATCTGTCTTTGTATTGCTCATAGTCCTTAGTATGCTCCTATCTAATATGGTACTTCCTTCTCCAGTACTATCTAATACTCGCACTCCTTTATGCACCTTATTCCTCTTTTCTACTTCTATATGCTGGTGCCCATCCCCCTGCCAATTTAGTTTAAATCCTCCCTAACCACACTAGTGAACCTCCCTGCAAGGTCATTGGTCCCATTCCTATTGAGGTACAACCTGTCCGTTTTGAATAGGTACATTCTGCCCCAGAACTGGTCTTAATAACCCAAAAATGTGAAGCTCTCTCTCCTGCACCAGGCTTCAAGTCATGCATTGATCCTCCCTATCTTTCTATTAGTACTCTTGCTAGCATGTGGCACTGGGAGTAATCCAGAGATTACAACTGCCAAGGCCTTTTTCAACTTCCTCCCTAGCTCCTGCAAATCTGTCTATAAAATTGCCATAGCTGCCCTCTCTGTCATTGGTATCGATGTGTACTACAACTTCTGGCTCACTTCCTTCCCCCTGCAGAATATTATGCACCCTCTCTGTGATGTCTTTACCCTGGCACCGGGGGGCAATACACCAGGTGGGACTCGTGATGATAGTTACAGAAATGCCTGTCTGTCCCCCTAGCTATGGAATCTCCTATAATGACTGCATTGCTACTCATTTCTGTTCCCATCTATGCAGTCCCTTGGCTATTAGTGCCATGGTTTGGACTGCACTGCTTCAAGGAAATTATCATTCCCTGACTGAATCAAACCCAGGCCAGAACGGTGAAAGTGGTGAATCCTAAATACTAGATCACCAGGGAAGCTATACTTACCTAAAAATAATATCAGCTTCTGATTTTCTTCCCTCTCTCTATTGATACTGATGTCACCTTTGATTTCTCCTGTGTATGATTTGGCTCCCGGTCCTTTATTTCTAAACCTCCGATCTCGTGTGTGATTTTTGAATCCCTGCTCTGCTTTGTTCCTGCTTTTTAATATCTGGTCTCCGATCTCCTGGCATGCTTTTTTTGTAGCAGCTCCGGGCATGTGTTTCATCGATGAATTAATTTTAGCTTCAAAGACTGAACACCTACTGATCTGCCTCATTTCCTTGAAAACAAGCAGCTTGCACTGACTGGAATGGTGTCTGTTACTGCCATCAAACCAGAATATTAATCACAAGTTTTTGATTAAAATAGCAAGCTGCACATTTTTGCCTTCATTCAGGAATCATCAGTTTTTACACTGCCCTTTCTTTCCTTCCCCAAATTAGGGTACTGGAGAATTTTGGAATTTGATTATGAAATGAAGCTCCTGAGCCACATCACCCAGTTGGTTGATTCAGAGTCTTGGTCTTTCAGTAAGATTCCTCTAACTATTTGTCTACAAGAACTGGAACTTCTTGAACCAAGGTGAGTGACACTGTGTAAATAAACCATTAGTGATGATGGTTGAAACCAGTTTTATTGTTGATAAAAGCTGATTTTTTTTTATGGTCCTGGAAGATCTATGATGTAGTCTTTGTGTGTAGACTGGGTTCTATAGCTTGTGTGTGTTTTTGAGACTGTTTCTGATTTGAAATTGAAACTGGAGGCTTCCAGGATTTTGGGGAGTCAAACCCAGGTTAGACGAACAAACAGTTCTGTGACTGAGGAAAAACAGTCTTTTTTTTTTAACCAAGGACGTGTGACTGGGGACTCGAGTTTCAGTTTTGACCAGAAGGCTTTTGGAAAAGGTGGAAGCCAACTAAAAGGTTGTGTGTGTGCTTTGTAAAAAGAAGACTTTTGTGGAGTTGTGAAGGACTCTGCAGTGGATGCAAAATCAACAAGATTGTTTTAAAGAGACAGGCTGAAAGCTGCAAGTTTCTGGGCTTCTGGAGGGGCTGCTTGGAATAGAATCAGACTACAAATCAGCTGGTTGAATAGTTTGATTGCAGGCAAAGGAGCCTGGACTGAGGGCTGACTATTGATCAATAACCTATGGCAGTCATCTTCAGTGATTGAAAGTTATCCTTGATACCACGCCATCAGGATGGTAGTGGGCAAGGCCAAGGTTGTTCGAGAAGCGACAAGACCGAACCGCTAAAGGGAAGATTGCATTGTTTACTATCAACAGGATCCCATTATTTCCGTATCTGCATCCTGGAGGAAGACCTTGAAAAACTACTTTAGGACAATCCTGATGTTGTTGTACTGTGGGACTATTCAGTGCCACCTTGCTGATAAAATTATTCTGAAGGTCCATAAGGACTCCCTTTGATGCTTCTGCTAATTACTATACTATATATAATAGACCATGAGTTAACTGTTAGTTCATATTTAATTTATATTGGTTTTGGTTTGAGTGTTAAGGTACACTTTATAAAAGTGAATCTTGTTTGGTTGGTTTTTGGTTTCCTAAATTGGGGTCAGTCTGTGGATTTGATGCTTTTGGTTTGTCGGTGGTCTCCATGGGGATCATAACATATCCATGAAGTTTGGCACAAAATGTTAAAGCTGTGCTTCAGTTCATATTGTAAATTGGTTTGTGTTTCATAAAGCATCTGAAAAATGCCTTGTCCTGCATCCGTTGGTCCTTGATTTTAATTGAGCAGTGGGGAATTTGTTGATCTCTAATTGATGGTTGAGAAGTATGTGTATTTTGTATATGTATTTGATGATGCACTCCTTTTTAAAAAAAAAAATCATAGGGGGAGCCTTGATAGTTAAGAACACATAATCCTCCTTTCTCCCACATGTCATAGTTTAAACACTTCCAGTGCCAGTGATTCAACTTTCTATTTTAATTGGTCAATAAAGTCTCCTCTGGTCTTGGAAGACGCCATAGAATCATAGAATAGTTGCAGCACCGAAGGAGGCCATTCACCCCATTGAGCCCAGGCCAGCTCTCTGCAAGAGCAACTCAGCTAGTCCTACTCCCCCACCCTTTTCCCATAGCCCTGCAATTCTTTTTTCTTCAGGTGCTTGTCCTTTGAAAGCCACAGTTAAATCTGCCTCCACTGCATGCTCAGGCAGTGTATTCCAGTTCCTGAGGTTTTTCTCATGTCACAGATGGTTCTTTTCTCAATCACCTTAAATCTGTCCTCTGGTTCTTGATCCTTCCTCCAATGGGAACAGTCTCTCTCTATTGACTTTGTCTAGATCCCTTGTAATCTTGAGCATCTCTACCAAATCTCCTCTAAACCTTCTCTAAGAAGAACAATCCCAGCTTCTCTATCCTATCCATGTAAGTGAAACCCTTATTCCTGGAACCATTCTCATAAATCTTCTCTACACCCTCTCTCTCTAAAACCTTCACATCCTTCCTCGAATTTGTTGCTCAGAATTGAAAACAATGTTCCAGTTGAAGCTGAACCAGTATTTTATAAAAGTTCATTATAACTTCCTTGCTTTTGTACTTTCTGTCTTTATTTATAAAGCCCAGGGTCCCATATGCCCTTTATAAGCATTTTTTCAACCAGCCATACCATCTTCAACAAATTGTGTACATATATCCCTAGTTCTCTCTGATCCTGCACCCCCTTTAGAATTGTACCCTTTAGTTTATATTGCCTGTCCTCATTCTTCCTACCAAAATGTATCACTTCACACTTCTCTGCTTTAAGTTTCATCTGCCATGTGTCCACTCATTCCACCAGCTTGTCAATGTTCTCTTGAAATCTATGACTATCTTCCTCACAGTTCACACTTCCAGGTTTTGTGTCATCTGCAAATTTTGAAATTGTGCCCTGTGCACCCAAGTCTAGTTCATTTAATATATATCAAAAAAACACTGGTCCTGGTACCAACCCCACTGTACACATTCCTTCAGTCCGAAAAACAACTGTTCATCACTACTGTCCGTTTCCTGTCGATCAGCCAACTTCGTATCCATGCTGCTACTGTCCCTTTTATTCCATGGGCTCTAACTTTGCTGACAAGCCTGTTACGTGGCACTTATCAAATGCTGTTTGGAAGTCCATGTCCACATCAACCGCATTACCCTTATCAACCTCTGTTACCTCATCAAAAAAACTCAATCAAGTTAATTAAATACAATTTCTCTTTAAAAATTCCTTGTTGGTTTTTCTCAATTAATCCACACTTGACCAAGTGACTGTTAATTTTGTCCCAGATTATGGTTTCTAAAAGCTTTCCCACCACCGAGGTTAAACTGACTGGCCTGTAGTTGCTGGGTTTATCCTTGCACCCTTTTTGAACACGAGTGTAACATTTGCAATTCTCAAGTCCTCTGGCACTAGCCCTGTACTAAGGAGGATTGGAAGATTGTGGCCAGTACCTCCATAATTTCCACCCTTATTTCTCTCCGTATCCTTGGATGCATCTCATCCAATCCTGGTGACTTATCAACTTGAAGTACAGCCAGACTTTCTAACACATCTTTATCAAATTTTAGCCCATCCAGTATCTCAACTACTTCCTCTTTCACTGTAACTTTGGCAGCATCATCTTCCTTGGTAAAGACAGATGCAAAAAACTCATTTATTTTCTCAGCCTCTGCCTCCATGCATAGATCCCCTTTTTGATCCCTAATTGGCCCTTTTATGTTAGCTGCCAGTCTCTTCCCATACTCCCTGTTTGCCTTTAATTTCCTTTTTCACTTTCCCTCTGAACTTGCTATATTTAGCCTGATTCTCAATTGTATTATCCACCTGATATCTGTCATTTGCACCCCTTTTCTGCTTCATCTTACTCTCTATCTCTTTTGTCATCCAGGGAGGTCTGGCTTTGGTTGCCCTACCTTTTCCCCTTTGGGGGAATGTGTCTCAATTATAACCCGAACCATCTCCTCTTTAAAAGCAACCCATTGTTCCATTACAGTTCTGCCTTCCATTCTTCGATTCCAATTTACCTGGGACAGATCCGATCTCACCACACTGAAATTGGTCCTCCTTCAGTTAAGTATTTTTTTTACTCCAGATTGCTCCTTATCTTTTTCCATAACTAATCTAAAACTTACCATTAAAGGGTTAAATGTACAAAGGACAGCAAAGAATATTTCTGGCACATATAATTGTGGAAATGATGATCTGTTGATCTGCCAAGGCCCCAAGCTCTGCAACTCCATCCGCCAACCTCTCCCCACACCTCTCTTTTCTCCTTTTAAGATGCTCCTTGAATCCTAGATCTTAGACCAAGCCTTTGGCGACCTGCCCTCATATCTCCTTATGTGACTCAGTGTAATTTTGTTTTATAATGCTCCTGTGCAGCACTTTGGGACATTTTATTACATTAAAAGTGCTACAGAACTACAAGTAGTTGTTGTTGTTGATCTCAATGATCATTGCTGAGCTGTCATTAACCTTTCTTTCAGTACATGTGGCTTTCTGCTAGCTAAAGTTAAATGGTAATGATTTGTTTTGCTTAGATTGTTTGGTTAAAATTACAACACCTACAACATTGATTAACCTAAGTCTTCAAAATTTTATTTATCTTAGGAGAGTAGTCATGAAATTGCAACAAATGATGCAACTTGATTTAATAGTCACATTACAAAAAGAGTCCAGATTCTTGCTCTATATGTAAGAGCAACCCAGAGTGAATTCTCCCTTTTTCCTGTTCCTCCCCACTATATCATCTTCACCCTAACCCCAACAGTATGTTTGATATCCGGAACATTCTGTGACACTGCTAGGAACATAGAAATATAGGAACAGGAGTAGGCTATTTGGTCTCTCAAGCCTGTTCTGCCATTCAGTTGAGATCATGGTTGCTTTGTACCTTAATTCCATCTATACCCCCTTGTTTCTGTAGCCTTTAATACCCTTACCTAACAAAAACTTATTGATCACAGTTTTGAAATTTTCAGTTGACCTGTTTTCATTTGTGGGGGCAGAGTGGGGAGTGAGGGAGATGTTCCAGATTTCCACTACCCTCCATGTGAAGTGCTTCCGGATATCACCCGTGAACTGCCTAGCTCTAATTTTAAGACTTATACCCCCTTTTATTGTTAAAACTTACTGAAGACTCAGTAATCTCTCCTAGTTAGACTAACCAAACATACAACATGGTGAACAGCAGTGGTTCTTGCCATGGATCACCCAGAAAACTTTGGAAAAAAAGAAGGTTGGAAAGTCAGACCTGAAAAAAGTGGCACCAAAACTGCAGAACTTGAAGAGGCTGTGAGGAGCTCCAAAGCTGCTCCGTGGATGAGTGAGGCATGGAGAGCCAGGGAGTTGGCTTGCAGTGGCATTCAGGCTGCACCACAGAGGCGTGATGGTCTGTGGGGAAAAAAAAATCCCGGTCTAGCAATGGCACACTTCAAGTCGGAGAACCAAGCAACAGTTGGGGATCTGGTGAGCTATCCTTAAAAAGGGTAGAAAATTGTTTTTAACAGCGCACTAGGCAGGCAGCACCTGGAAAACCAAATCCTTAGCAAGGGTGGTCCCAGGTTGGCGCCGTTACACCTGGCAACCTCGAGGCAGCAAAGGAAAAAAAGCGGCTGCAAATGCTCGATACTCCAGGGAAGGGGGTGAAGAGCTTATTGAAATAACGCTGCAGAGCTGAGTTCAGGAAATAAATACCTAGTCTAGCAGAGAGATTTCCCAGGGAAAGACAGTGAACGCAGAGGGAGTCAGTGCAAGGCTGAGAAGGGAAGGAAAACTTCTAATACTGGAAGGCAAATTTAAAACAGCAAGTAAGCTGTCTAGAAAGCTTGGAAAAGACACGGATCTTAAATTTACACAACCAAGAGAGGTTTGGACACATGGAAAGACTAAATCAAACTCAAAACTGGTCACTTTGGAGAAAAAGATTTTTTGAGGTACAGAATTGCTTCAAAATTACACAGTAAGTCTTGAGCAGAACAAGTCAACACATTTGGGCGGCACAGTGGCGCAGTGGTTAGCACTGCAGCCTCACAGCTCCAGGGACCCGGGTTCGATTCTGGGCACTGCCTGTGTGGAGTTTGCAAGTTCTCCCTGTGTCTGTGTGGGTTTTCTCCGGGTGCTCCGGTTTCCTCCCACAAGCCAAAAGACTTGCAGGTTGGTAGGTAAATTGGCCATTATAAATTGTCACCAGTATAGGTAGGTGGTAGGGAAATATAGGGACAGATGGGGATGTTTGGTAGGAATATGGGATTAGTGTAGGATTAGTATAAATGGGTGGTTGATGGTCGGCACAGTCTCGGTGGGCCGAAGGGCCTGTTTCAGTGCTGTATCTCTAATCTAAAAAAAAATTACTTTATTCCATAGGAGCAATAGCAGACGATATTGCAAGACAAGGCATTAATGAGATATCAGATACATTTTAAGAAGTCTTAAAAGCCTTTGATAGGTATTTCAACCTGAGGAGCAACAAGGTTCTATAAAGGTCCAAATTCAACAGAAGGATTCAGAAACCAGTTGAACCGGTAGATGCTTTGATTAATGACCTTTACAGGCTAGTTGAAGGATGCGAATATGGAGATCCAATATCAGAATTGTTACGAGACCACATTGTAGTAGGTATTGCTGATGAATCCCTAACAGATTTATTGCAGTCTAAGGAAGACCTCAGCCTAGAAAAAGCAATACAGCTGGTGAGACAAGCAGAGGTCCATAAGCAGAACAGAGCAATCCTGAGAGGCGTCGAAAACCTTGGTTCAGGAAACCTCCAATGACCATACAGTTCCTTAAGCACAGTAGTGTAAAAGAAGTACCAGAAAAGAAGATACACTTGGGAGGGAAAGTTCAAGACGCCATGAAACCCTGCCAGCGCTGTGGTGCCAGAAAGACCCAGAGACATGAACAGTGTACTACAAACAAAACAGAATGCTTTCTCTGCAAGAAAGATGGCCATTTTTGGAAGATTTGGCAAAGTAAAACCTCTACTTTCTTTCACAGGTTCTAAAGGAAAAGTGTTCACGCAGAGAGCTATGAATGAAGTTGAACAATCTCCATCAGAAGAGAAATCAGAAAACTTCCTTGGTGAGATCAATGACCCTAATCATAGATTCTGGACTGCAGATACCTCTGTCAACGAACATATCACCAACTTTAAACTAGACACTGGAGCAAGTGTAACAGTTTTATCAGACAACAAACTGTGGTTAGCAACACGTTGCCGGCAATCAACAGAAACTCAATTACACGGTCCAGGAGGGTTTGAACTGAAAGTCAAGGGAAAGTTCTAGGCGACACTCCAGTACAAGGGCAAGCAGATATTGGAAACCGAATCAAGAATTTTCTCTTTTAAATAGAAAGCTTGTATAGAGCTCCATCTTATCAGGAAAGTGGAAGCAGATGCATTGTCCAGAGCTACTGTTGACCATCCTACAAAACAGGATGTTAACTTCATTAATGCACTGCATCACAATGGCCGGCAAGCTCAAAAAAACTCCAAGCAATTCGTCATACCCAGATGCAAGGTCAGGAATGCATCCATATCCACCAATATTGCGTGCAGCGTTGGCCATAGCAACCTCCCAGTGGTACGGTGACGAAAATCTTCTTGGAGCGCAGAAAGCACTTTACAATTGTGGATGATTTGCTGGTATATGACGAGAGGCTGGTGATTCCGGTCTCAATCTGTGCAGACTTCTTGGAGAAAATACACCAGGGCCACATAGGTATCACGAAGTGCAGAGCACAGACTCGGTCATCCGTGTGGTGGCCAGGAATATCGACAGAGATGGAAGAAATGATTTCTAATAGCCAGATATGCACAGTGCACAGACCAGACCAGAGGGAACCCCTTAACTTGACCCAATTTCCAATCAGACCGTGGGAACATCTGGGGATAGATCTGTTCATATTTAATGGGAGATCCTACCTGATTGTCATTGATTATTTTCCCAGGGGGATCAAAGTCAAACGTTTGTGCACAATGACTACTGAGACAGTCTTTCAAGCTTTAATGGAGATCTTTGTAACACATGGCATTCCTGATCAGATTCTGGCAGATAATGGTCCTCAATTTGCAAATGACTACTTCATGCACTTTGCGGAAAACTGCGGATTTGTACATCTAGATCTGCTCAATCGAATGGTGAAGCTGAAAAAGGAGTCGGAATTATCAAAGCACTGTTAAAGAAGAATGAAGATTTTCAAGCGACTCTTGGATAGGTACATGGATGATAGTAGAATGAAGGGTAGATAGTTAGTTTGATCTTAGAGTAGGTTAAAGGTTTGGCACAACATCGTGGGCCGAAGGGCCTGTACTGTGCTGTACTGTTCTATTCCTAAACTCCAGATCTACTCCTTTGCGATATGGATGAGCACCATCAGAACTGTTAATGGGAAGGAATCTCAAAACACAACTTCCCATCCCACCCAAAAAATTACTTCCAGGGCTAGAAGTCCAGGATTATCAGAGAGTTCAAGTCAGAGAGAAGTCTTGTCGAAAACAACAAGCTTATGACTATAACAGGAGATATCGTACCAGGAATCTACTCAAATTGATGGAAAGAGAAATGGTATGGGTATGAGACTGAGGCAGAGAAGGAGTAATTGTCCAGAGAGATGATAATCAACAGAGATCTTATTTAGAACATAGTTCAGATGATGCTACAAGAAGAAACTGGAGAAATCTTATTTCTATTCATCACAGACGTCAATTAGTTATACATTTGAATGAACCAGATGTTGAACCTGAAATTCAGAAAGCACCGGATACTACAAACCTCAATGAAAGCCTCCAAGTCAAGAAACGAGTTCAGAGAAAGACGACTGATCTTCCGAATCTGACAACAACATGATCAGGGAGAGTTGTGAAGCCTCCTGACAGATTGAATCTGTGATGTGAGAGACTTGTGGGGAGATGGGGTAGTATGCAAAAGTAAAAATGAGTGTACAAAAAAAATGGACAAGACTTGGAGGGAGATGTAGTATAAGGGTTTGAAAGGTTTAATGTCTGGGCCAGTGTGAATAATACCTCCCACGATGACTATGTAAGAGATCACATGAGAGAGACTTGAAGGGGAAGAAGCAGCATGGCATCAGTGGAGTTGGACATACTTAAGTGAAGTTGTATATAGTTCAGTAATATGTAATAAACTAGTTATTGTTAAAACTTACCAAAGATTCTGGAATCTCTCCTAGCTAGACTAACGAAACATCCAACAGATCACCCCTTAATTTTCTAGACTCAATGGACCTTAAGCATAGTCTATGCAATCTGCCTTCATAATTTAACCCTTTTAGCACTAGAATCATTTCTGGTGAATCTTTGCTGCACCCCCTCCAAGGCCTTAGATCCTTCCTGAGGTTGGTGCCCAGAGCTGAATGCACTACTCCAGATGGGATCGAACCAGAGCTTTATATAACTGTCACATAACTTCTACCCCTTTTGTATTGCAGCCCCCTTAAAATAAAGGCCAACGTCCCAGTAGCCTTTCTAATTTTTTGTACTTGGTCACTAGCTTTTAGTGATTTCTGCACATGACTTCTAAATCTCTCTGCTCCTTCACAGTTCTAGCTTCTCACCATTTGGAAAATACTCTGATCTATCTTTTGAAATACCTTCAGTTTCAGTGTGGTTTTTTTAAGTAGAGTTAACATTGAGATGTGTTAATTATTTAAAGTAAATGAAGTTTATCTACCTGCTTTTATCTGTGCTAAAGGCTTTTTTTTGAGGTGGAAATTATAAAGTATAATTTCAAACTATAGGGCACTACAGCTAAACATGTGTGCCACAAACATACAGACTGGACCTTAATGCATAGTTTTATCTTTGTTTTGTTTGCATCCATTATTCTGACAATGCTTAGAATGCGATTTTACTCTTGGTGGCAGTTGGGGAAGTTGCTAGTAATGTGGGAGTAACTGGAAAATAGATTGCTGATTCAGATCTTCAAGCTCAATACTTAAAGCTTCAGTTTTACAAATCTCAAGGGGAGTTAGGGATGGGCAATAAATGCTGGCCTTGCCAGCAATGCTCATGCCACATGACTGAATTAAAAAAAAAAGTACTCGCCAGTGCATTTTTTACATTGTCCAGTCAAAGATATAATTTGCAGAAAATCTATGCACTTTTTAATTGGCTTGTATCAACGAAGGTTTTTCCTGGGCAGCAAACACAATATTCAATTAAACTTGTTTAAATTCTCTTATTGGGTTAAATATTCTGATTTTGTAGGAGTACATTCATTGTTCAGTGTTCTTATCACATTGGCAATATGAACTTTGACACTAAGACTGAAATGGGAAAGTATAATTGTAAATCTGGAATCTAAATATTTTTATGTTTTTGGGAATGTATTATCAGGATGTATGATGCTCTTAGGGCTCAGATAATCTTCAGCCATTTGATCTTTCCTCCATACCATCCTTCCCCCAATGCCTCTCCATTGTCGTTCAGCTGGGTGGAACTGTACTGGCCTGGTTCCATACTTATCTGTCTAACCGTAGGCAGAGAATCACCTACAGTGGCTTCTCTTCTCGCTCCATACTGTCACCTCTGGTGTCTCCCAAGGATCTATCCTTGGCCCCTTCCTATTTCTCATCTACATGCTGGCCTTCGGCAACATCATCTGAAAGAACAATGTTTGCTTCCATATGTACACTGACAACACCTAGCTCTACTTCACCATTATCTTTCTTGACTGCTCCACTGTCTCTAAGTTTTCAGACTCCTTGTCGACATCCGGTACTGGATGAGCAGAAATTTCCTCCATATAAATATTAGGAACACCAAAGCCATTGTCTTTGGTCCCGATCGCAAACTCTGTTCCCTAGCCACTGACTCTATACCTCTCCCTTGCAACTGTCTGAGGCTGAACTAGACTGTTTGCAACCTTGGTGTCATATTTGACCCTGAGATGATCTTCCGACCACACATCCGCACCATCACTAAGACCGCATATTTCCACCTCTTTAACACCTGACTCCACCACTGCCTCAGTTTATATGCCACTGAAACCCTCATCTATGCCTTTGCTGCCACTAGCATTGACTATTCCAACACACCCCTGGCCGGCCTCCCTTTGTAAACTTGATGTCATCCAAAGCTGTACTGCCCGTGTCCTAACTTGCACTAAGTCCCGATCGCTTGTAACCCTTGTGCTCACTGGCCTACATTGACTCCCTGTTAAGCAACGCGTCTATTTTAAAATTCTCGTCCTCATTTTCAAATCACTCCAAGGCCTCACCCCTCCCTATCTCTATAAACTCCTCCAGCCCCACAACCCTCCAAGATAATCTGCGCTCCTCTAATTCTGGCCTCTTAAACATCCCCAATTTTAATCACTCCACCATTAGTGGCAGTGCCTTCAGTTGCCTACGCCCTGAAATTTCCTCCCTAAACCTCTTTGCCTCTCCACCTCACTTTCTTCCTTTTAAGACACTTATTAAAACCTACCTCTTTGACCAAGTTTCTGGTCACCTGCCCTGATATCTCCTTATGTGGCTCAGTGTAATATTTTGTTTTATAATGCTTCTGTGAAGTGCCTTGGGATGTTTTATTACATTAAAGGCGCTATTTAAATACAAGTTGTTGTTGTTGTTGTTGTACTGATGATTTAGTGGTGCAAACTAGAAAGATCTAGGATGGGATATCAGTCAGAGCTCTACAGATGTCTCCAGTGGCCTTGTCAAGGGAGGAGGAAAATCAAATGGGTTTCCTGCCCCTGATTTATGTAACGACCCTTATATAATGTTTTCTGATGGAAGTGCATGTGTGCAGACATCAGCAAGGACAGGATTGGGTATCTGAGGGCCACTGGTGCCTGTCGAACTGCAGTCCAGTATTAGTCATTGGTTTCACAAGATGGGGAGGAAAAGGATTAATGAATATAATGAAGGCCCAAAGTTATAAAAGATTAAAAAAGTGTCATGAATTATTCTGTATTGTTTACAGCCAAAGATCACCCTATACTGTAGAAATAGAGGGAAGATAATAAGCCAAATATAACTTTTTTTATTTTGTCCTGACTGAAGCCTTTTTAAAAGAAATCAATATTGTTGTAGTGAATATTTTTACAGCAGTAAGTTTTTTTCCAATAGCTTTACAAATCTTATTTTTTTAAATAATAGAGCAATATCTATAATGCTGGAGTAAATGCATATTCCAATGGTTTAGCTGGTGTCTAGTTCCATGTTAGAAAGCAGTCAAGTTAATAAAGTGGTATTTTCCAAACTATCAGATCTTGTGTGACATTGCTCATGCTGAGTCAGAGAATTGGCTGCGACCACGACAGTGTAAATGGTCACTCACTGGCTTGTCTTATTGTGGTGTCTGTACTGACGGGAAGGGTAAGGTAGGTAAATTAAAGCTTGTTTAACATATGTGTAAAATTTTAAAAAGGGCTGTTAGTTTGGTAAGACACTTACAGCATTAATATTATATATTTTTATATTATCAACTTTAGTACAGTGTTTCTTCCTCGTCCTTCCTCCCTTCACCACTCCCTGTGGTGGATTTCACTGTGCCAACCAAAGCTGATGTGAATGGTAAGTTTTTCAAAAAAAAAAGGTGGGGGGCTTTGTGGAAGAGGCTCTTGATTTGGTACGGCACTTGGTTTTAACATTATATGTTTGTCTAGTTCAATAATTTTAACACCTTGTTAGAAAAAAATGTTCTTTAACAATTCACTAGTGGTTTAGCCACCATGAGGAGCAGTTGCTGCAAGTCACTGAGAAATGTGGCCTGAAATATTGTGCTTGATCCAAGTGACAGAGCTCAATGATTATCTCAAAAGTTTAACTAAAAATGATTAAAATGTCTCCATTTGTTTCTCTTCTTTCTCTCCTCCCAGCAGCTTGCACTAATTTTCACCTTGAGACAGACCTCTCTAGAATGACTGTGTATGTGTGTGAATATTTCATCCTTTCCCAATTCCCCACCTCTGGGGAATGGCAAGTGCCTGCACAGCCCCTCCCTTAGACAGCATGACTGAGATCTAGAGGTCTCTGAGAATTGCTGTCACAAAACAATGCTCTAATACTTTGATGTTCATTTCAGTAACAGTGAAGATTCTGCCCATCCCCGGTAAATAAAAGCAGGTCTACATTATAAGTGTCGGAGTACATGGATAGGAACAGCAGTAGGCCATTCAGCCCCTCTAGCCTATGTGACGAATAGCATTTTTTAATCCACTGAACTTGAATAATCTGTCCTAGTACACCTAAAGTGGAGTTGAATGTGGGAAGTTGAAATAATTTGTGTGATAGTAATCTGAAAAATTTGTACGGGTTGCTGTAGGCTGTTCCTCACTTGTCGAAGCCAATTTAAAAAAAAACCTTTACAGCTATACCACCCAACTGAAAAAATCATTGCTGTTATGGCCAAGTTTTCTGATGACTTGCAAGCCACTAGACTGCATTTAAAGATCTAATGTTTGTGTCGATGATATGCTAATATTTCTCCAGCTAAATGTTAGTTTTGCTTCTATATTACAATATGATGATGAATATAAATAATGTTTTTGCTACATTGGGGGAAAAACATTCCACATGATGGGACTGAATGCTGTATGCACAGAATAATGGGATCTTGCAAAACTGTCTTGGCATGTTTTCTTTTGTTGCTTAGAAGTTCAGCTGCTTTTTAAACCACAGAGGAACAACACCTTTTTCCCATTAATATGTAGCTTTGCACAATGACATCTTGCCATGAGTAATCAGTCCCATTTTTTTCCTTCCTCCGATTGTTTTTTTAAAAAAAAATATCAGTAGCCTAGGCAAAGAAAGATTCATTTTTGGCCTTTTGTTTATCACAGCACCAGATGAAAAATTTGAAAACCACATCAAAAGTGTGTGAAATGGAATGCAGTTTTGCTTAATATATTTCATTTTTCAAATTTTTGTTTACATTTAAAGCAGTACTTATTGATAAGAGACAGAAATTACTTTGAAGGCCTCCGAGAGACAGGGTTTTTAAATAATCAAACATTATAATCTAGACACTCCAGTATGGCAAAAAGAGTAGAGGGCGGGCAGGGGGAAGAAAGAGTCTTTCACTCCAATAGATTGTTCCAGAATATAGGGCTGAATTTTACTGGGCCCCCAACGTTGGGGGGTCGTGGCGGGGGGCCCAAAAAATGCCAATGGGAGAGGCCCGCCATGGGCCTCGACGCTGGAAAGGGTCCACCCCATATCGGCGTGGCGAGGCCACATGGCGCCCCTCCTCCCGCCAACCGCTCAGTGGCGCCATCACAATTTAAGTATGTTAATCCATTCAAATTAATAATTAATCACTTACCTGCTGCTGATGGCCATCCCGCTGCGATATTCCGGTCGGTTGCCAGAACTCCCACGCCTTTGGATCTCTGTTCGGAGAACCGAGGCAGAACACTGGTTGTCGGGGGGGGGGGGGGGCGGGGGCGGGGAGCAGGGAAAACCCATGCGATTGGTGGAGGGGATGGTGGGAAGGGGTTGAAGGTAAAAGGTTTTAAATGGTCGGGGGGAGGGGGGACGCTCGGGATCACGAGGTAAATTTTTTTGGGGGGAGAGAGCAATTAATAAAGTGTTTAGTCAAGGGAGGAGAGAGGATTGATATTTCTAATAAATTTTTCATTTGAATTTTATAACTCCTACAACTTTAAGAATGTAAATTAAACTGAAAGGCTGGAAGCCCTTTAAAAATGACGGCAGCGCCTGCGCAGTGGCTCTGGATGCCGTTGCCAGGAATGGAGTGCCCGCCCCCTCCATGTAATCGGTAGTGGGGGGCAATCTGTCTCATTCATTTAAGTGAGCCGCCACACTAAATATCATGGCGGCTCTGAGGAGCAAATCTCACACACAACCTGCCATTTTTGAAGCTGTGGAAAAATTCAGCCCATAGTGTCCTGGAGTTTCCTCCATGAGTGCAACCTGGAAGTTACACCCAAAAATGATGCCCACTGTCGTGCTGATTCCTTCTTCATCACTGGAACTAAGTTCTGGCACTCCCAACCTTAAAAAATAATTCTCAAGTTTTTTGGAGGATGTTCAACACAATCACCATGAGATTAAAAATAAGTATCAACTTCCAGGTATCCCATAGTGTCAACCAATCATTTGATTTTCCCATCACCACACAGATGAGAGTAAAATTCATCATAAAAGATGAAAATTAATTTTGTTTATTTAATGTTTGTGTGTGGACTTTGGATAAGGGCTATATTGGGCTCACATCTTATACCCTGAAAGCTGCATAGCCCAGACACTGGTTAGGTTTACAGAAGAACAGCTACTTGAATGAGGTTTTAGAATAGGTTGCTAGTAACAGCAGATCTGAACCCCAGTTTGAGGCCCCTCTATTGCAGCCATCAGGAGAGTAAGGGAGAACTTTGCGAAAAGAAGGTTAAATATTTATCCAGTTGCTTTTGATTGTGGGTATAATGTGGTGGTCAGTTTTTCTTGATTTAAAGCAGCAGCTCCAAAAAGTACTAACGTAATTTTTTTACATTTGATTTTATGATGAGCAAAAAAAAAACAATAAATAATCTAAAAAAGTATACACACAGGGTTAAGGTCAGTTATTGTTAGCTTTGGCTAATATTTGTAAGGCAGAATAAAGCATAGTTCAGGAAGTCCTTCTTATCAATTGTTCACCCACCTGTATAGGGACTGAACGTTCAAAGTATCTAGCACAGATCAGCAAACAAGTGATCCAATTAAGTTCCAAACATCCTAGTGCTGGATATCTTGGGGTAGTAGTTTTGATTGACAGCGGTGTCTTGAATGAAAACGTGACAGAGCCAATGATTCCTTGTAGTCCCTTTGACAGACAGTTCTAGCCAGGCCCTGTCATTGGTAGGCAACATATGTAGCACTGATCAATCAGTTTTAAGCCAATAGAGGGACTGGACCAAATTGTTTGTTCTGTGGTAGTATTTCACCATGTAGGAAGTGTTAAGTTATTGTAAAAAAGATATATTGATTGTTTGGATGTTTAAGGAGAATAGTGCAGCTTCTAATTACTGTAAATAAATTCTTCGTAATGAATGCTGTACATTTTACCCAATTAATTTCAAATCCATTTGTCTGTTAGGTTAGAGCTGATAGTATCTGTTTATCTGCCCATCAAAGACAAAGAATCATGTATGCCAATCAGTGGCAGAGTCCTCTGACCTAATATTTGGCAGGTAAAGGAACTAACTGTCATGTATAGCGGTTGCGAAGTTCACTTGTGGGAGTGGCCATTAACACCGAATCCAATTGCTAAGTCCTAGTCATTTATGTATATTGTAAAGAAGAGTGGCCTCATCAGACTCTTGTGGAATACTGCTCAACTTTTCCTTCTCTAGCTTCAGAATCATTCTCTTTCCCAACCCTTAGCTTTTAATCCTCCAACCATCTTCATCCATGCAGTTACATTCCCATTAATTTGATGTTTTTTAATAATGCGTTCATGGGATGTGGGCGTCACTGGCAAGGCCAGCATTTATTGCCCATCCCTAATTGCCCTTGAGAAGGTGGTGGTGAGCTGCCTTCTTGAACCACTGCAGTCCATCTGGTGTAGGTACACCCAGAGTGCTGTTAGGAAGGGAGTACTAGGAACGGCGATATAGTTCCAAATCAGGATGGTGTGTGGCTTGGAGGGGAACTTGCAGGTGGTGGTGTTCCCATGCATCGGGTGCCCTCATCTTTCTAGGTGGTAGATGCCATGGGTTTGGAAGGTGCTATCGAAGGAGGCTTGTTGAGTTGCTGCAGTGCATCTTATAGATGGTGCACACTACTGCTACTGTGCATCGGTGGTGGAGGGAGTGAATGTTGAAGGTGATGAATGGGGTGCCAATTAACCGGGCTATGTTGTCCTGGATGGTGTCGAGCTTCCAGGCAAGTGGAGAGTATACATCACACTCCTGACATGTGCCTTGTAGATGGTGGACAAGCTTTGGGGAGTCAGGAGGTGAGTTACTTACTGCAGAATTTCCAGCCTCTGACCTGCTCTTGTGTATTTATATGGCTGGTTCAGTTAAGTTTCTGGTCAGTGGTCAGCAACCCCACCCCCCCCACCCCCCCACTCCCCCCAGAATGTTAATGGTGGAGGATTCAACGATGGCAATGTTGTTGAATATCAAGGGGAGATGGTTAGATTTTCTCTTGTTGGACATGGTCATTGCCTGGCACTTGTGTGGCACAGATGTTACTTATTACTTATCAGCCCAAGCCTGAATGTTGTGCAGACCTTGCTGCATCTGGGCATGTATCTGTATCTGAGGAGTGCGAATAGTACTAAACATGGTGCAATCATCAGCGAACATCCCCACTCTGACCTTGTGATGGAGGGAATGTCATTGATGAGGCAGTTGTAGATGGTTGGGCCTAGGGCACTGCCCTGAGGAACTCCTGCAGTGACATCCTGGGGCTGAGATGGTTAGTCTCAAACCACCACAACCATCTTCCTCTGTGCTAAGTATGACTCCAACCAGTAGAGAGGTTTCCCCTTGATCCCCATTGACTTCAAATTTACTAGGGCTCCTTGATGCCATACTCTGTCAAGTGCTGCCTTGATGTAAAGGGCAGTCGCTCTTGCCTCACCTCTTGAATTCAGCTCTTTTGTCCATGTTCGGACCAAGGCTGTTAGGAAGTCTGGAGTTGAGTGCCCGTCAGTGGAACCCAAACTGAGCATCGGTGAGCAGATTATTGCTGTGTACGTGCTGCCTGATTGCACTGCCAATGACACCTTCCATCACATTGCTGATGATTGAGAGTAGACTGATGGGACAGTAATTGGCTGGATTGGATTTTTCCCTGCTTTTTGTGGATAGAGCATACCTGGGCAGTTTTCTATATTGTCCAGTCTTGTAGCTGTACTGGAACAGCTTAGCTAGGAGTGTGGCTAGCTATGGAGCAAAGATCTTCAGCACTACAGCCAGGATGTAGAGACCACAGCTACAGTACTCTGTACAGTTTTGGTCTCCTTATTTAAGGAGGGAGATACTTGCATTGGAGACAGTTCAAAGAAGGTTCATTAAATTGATTCCTGGAATGAAGGGGTTGTCTTTATGAGGAGAGTTTGAGCAGGTTAGGCCTATACTCATTGGAGTTTAGAGGAATTATTGAAACATGTAAGATTCTGAGGGGGATTGACAGGGTAGATGCTGAGAGGATGTTTCCCCTTGAGGGGGAATCTACAACTAGAGGACACAGTTTCAAAATAAGGGGTCTTATTGAATGGCAGAGCAGGCTCAAAGGGCCGAATGGCCTACTCTTGCTCTTATTTCTTATGTTCTTACTGTCACAGTCATGAGAAGTGCAGCAATGAAAATCTTGAGTTATAAAAATTGGAACAATTTTTAAAAGACTGATGCATGTGCTGTCAACAAAATTTAGGATAAGACACAGGACCCTCAGCATCTCGCACTCAAATCCACATTCATGCCTATTAAGACTGAAAACCAATTAAGCCCCAGCAGCATGGAAATGCGACAGATAATCACACCTAGATGTGAGCTATACTCAAAAACAGTGAGACAAGACCTTTTTCAGACTTCTCGTCTCCAATTAACCTCCATTACAATGGAGTGTGAACCAGCCATCATCAAGGCCATTATACAGCCCAGCTAGGACTGAACCCTGAAGTCACATGGGTGAAACTATCCGGGTAAAATTCACATGAAAAGATAATTGCTTTGAGGAACATAGGGGGAGTTCTTTCTGGACAGGACTAGAGACAACATCATCAGTTTGGTCTGTCCTCAGCCACACCGTACAACAAAAAAGCCCTTTTTGAATTCCAGCAAGGCTAAGAGAAAGATCGGTTCCAGCCAATATAGTTGAACCCTGCTGAGACAAGTTGGAAACTAGCTACAGCAGAGACAAGACAGTGCCTTTGTAAAAATGACTTTTCTACTGGTGAGAATTGACCTAAGACATCAGCAGCATCTTCATTCTGAAGTGAACCGCCAGGAGATGGCACCAGCCCAACAGTTACCAGACAACCAGCAAATAGGGTCTGCAACTTTAAAATTCAGCTCCAGCGGGGATCCCACAGGTTATTCCTGAAACAACAGACTTTTGCAACCTGAACTTTGAGCACCTCTTACCGTATACTTTTCTATCTATCGTCTATCTTGAGAGTGTGCATGAGTGGTGTTGTGAACATTTTTGGGGAATTGAGTATTGTTTATTAAATATTTAATCTGCTGTTTTAAACCTACAAGAAAACCCATCACTCTGTTTATTTAGAAAATATAACACAAAGGGTTAAAACACTAGTAACAAAAACACTTACTGTGGTCAGTTGGGAGGTGAACAGTGGGAACAAGCCCCAGGCTATCACCCGCCTGGCCATAACAAATTGGGGCTCGAAGCCAGGATTTTTGAACAATCAGACTAAACTAGAGGTTTGGAAAAGGGAGGAAAATTGACCTCTAAAACTGTGGAAAATGGAACAAACAGGTTTTCTCATCAAGTCTTTTTCTTCTCTATGGTGCTAGAAACAAAAAACGGCCACCTTTTTAATACTAAGGTGTTTATAGAGTAGGGAGACATATTCCCTTGATAAGATAAATAAATTGCGTATTGAAGATTTAAAAACCCTAGCTTAGTCAAGAGTCTAGCTAACTATTTTAAACTTGCCCTGAACCAGAAGAGAAAGCCTGGAATCTGAGCTGCTAGATCTGTTCTGAATCTATCCCATTTAGCACGGTGGAAGTGCCATACAATGGGTTGGAGGGTGTCCTCGGTGCGAAGACGGGATGTTGGCTCCACAAGGACTCTGCAGTGGTCACTGTTACCAATACTGTCATGGATAGATGCATCTGCGACAAGTGGATTGGTGAGGTCAAGGTCAAATAGGTTTTTCCCTCTTGTTTCTCTCACCTGCTGCAGGCATAGTCTGGCGGCTATGTCCTTCAGGGCTCGGTCAGTAGTGGTGCTACCGAGCCACTCTTGATGATGGACATTGACGCCCCCCAGCCAGAGTATATTCTGTGCCCTTGCAACCCTCAGTGCTTCCTCCAAGTGGTGCTCAACATGGAGGAGTACTGATTCATCAGCTGAGAGAGGGCGGTAGGTGGCAATCAGCAGAAAGTTTCTTGCCCATGTTTGATGTGATGACATGAGTCTTAATGGGGTCTGGAGTCAACGTTGAAGACACTCCCTCTCAACTGTTTACAACTGTGCTGCCACCTCTGGTGATGGTGATGAAGGAGTCTGGGACATTGTCTTAAAGGTATGATTCCGTGAGTATGATTATGTCAGGCTGTTGCTTGACTCATCTGTGGGACAGCTCTCCCAATTTTGTCACAAGTCCCCAGATGTTAGGGAGGAATGTACAGGGCCACTGGGCAGAGTGTACCTTTGTCATTTCTGGTGCAGAGGTCGATGCCTTGTGGTCTGTCCGGTTTTATACTTTTTGACTTTTCTGTAGCAATTTGATACAACTTGGTGGCTTTCTAGATCATTTCAGAGGGCAGTTGAGAGTCAACCATGTTTCTGTGGGTCTGGAGTCGCATGTAGGCCAAACCCTAAAGCAGGGACGGCGGATTTCCTTCTCTAATGGGCATCAGTGAACCAGATGGGTTTTTACAACAATATAGTAGTTTATGGTCACCATTGCTGAGACTAACTTTTTATTCCACATTTATTAATTAATTTGCTGCTGTGGTGGGATTTGACCCTCATGTCTGTGGGGCATTACTCGGGGCCTCTGGATTAATAGTCCAGTAACATTACCACTGCAGCACCATTCCCATATTGTAATTTTTGCCATATGTCTCTTATCTGATACCTTATCAAATGTTTTCAATACATTTATATGTACTGTATTCAGTGCATTTTCTTTATCTATCCTTTTTGTTAATTCCTGAAAGAATTCTTTAAGCTCAGTAACATGGCCTCCCTTTTAGAGAGGCATGGTTACTGGCCTGGAATAACACGTATTTCTCCCAAATGCTCAGTAAATTCTTTACGTGTTATCAAATCAATTGAACAATAGCTAACCAATAAATTCTTAGATTATCTTTGTTTCTTTTGAAGAGTGGTATCACAATTTCCACCCACCTGTCTTCTGGTACAATTTTCGTTTTCAAAGAATTTTTGAATATTGCAGCTATACTATCTGTTATTTCTTCCCTAGCATCCCTTAGGACCCTCAGATAGAAAGCATCTTAATTTATCTACCTTTAAGTTTGAGTAACTTTTTTACTCCCATTTCTCTGCGTAACCTCCATATACACCACTTATTGTGGTCTACAACCTACTTCCTGTCTGAAAGCTGAGGTAAATTATTTATTTATTTAAATCACTGTCATTCCCTTGCTTTCCCATTCAAGCTTGGCTGCTTTATCTTTTCAAGGCTACCCCTACCTTGCCCATCCTCTTACTGTTAATATGCCTGTCGAAATCCTTTGTTATTATGCTTTCTAAAAATTAAATTGCATAATCCCACTTAACTAATCCAGTCTTCCTTTTTGCAGCTTTCATGTGTTCTTTTATTTGTGCTGGTTTTATTTTTATGCTGCAACTGCTAAATGCTGTTTTGTCTCAAATTTTATCTTATCTCCCTCTTCAACCATGGAAACCGAGCTTTCGAGATACTCCCTTTCTCATTTTACGAGAATAAATGTGATTTATACTATTTCCATTTTCTTTCAAATATTTCCCAATTTCTGATGTATATGTTCTGTACCCAATTTGTTTACTATATTAAACTATATGCTTGTGCTTTTTCTCTATAGGGAGATGATAGAACATTGCCTTAATTGTTATGGAAAAAGATATACAAATGAAGGTAAGGCAGATATAGGGCTTGCTTGATAATATTTCAGTTATTAAAATTGGAAATTTACTGTTCTGTATAGGTTGGTTTGTCCAACCAGATTTTATTATTTCCATCTGTTTTCTTAAATAAGATGAATTGATATATATCTTTTAATTTTCTTCTGTTTTTCTTCCATAACATGCCTCTTCTAAGAAACATTGACTCTTTTAGGTGCGGTTTAACAAACAGGCACTTTTGAGCCAATGTGGTAAATGTCAACAGCCTATTAGACCATAGAGGACATCATGCTTGACTATAACTCTGCCTTAACCCAACATCCACACAGTTTTTGGATGACCAATTAATGAGAAATGGTGGGTCCCTTCCCACTTCCTGGAACTGCTGAGGGAAATGTCTTGCCCTCAATGCTGTCCTGGTTGAAATTTGCTACCTCAGTAAAGGCCAAGAATTAAACTTAGCACTTTCCTGATTGGCATGCCTCACGACAATATCCCTTGATGTATTTGTCTACTACTCTGTTCAGGCTAAAATTTATATTGATCTTAGAAAGTTAGGTTCAGGGCACCATCAATACTGCTGTACAACTGTCCATGCGGAAGTATTGGTCTTCTCATGTTTCATTCACTGACTTTCTTTGCAACAAAGGATGTTTCCTTTACCTGACAATCAGGAGTGTTGGAACCCAATATTTAGGGAATCAAAACATTACCTATGTTAATTCACTCTAACTCCGAGGAATTTGCCAATCTGCCTAGAACATATTTTTTTAAAAAAATTCAGTATTTATTTCTTGATCAAGAATGCTACTGTTGCGGAGGAATGGAGCACCTCTACATCATTAGACACTCCTAAGTCACGTATAACATGCCCTGGATATGAGGTAAAACCTAGATGGTGTTGTGCTTCTTGAGTGTTGTTGAAGCTGCACCCATCCAGGTAAGTGGAGAATATTCGATCACACTCTTAACTTGTGCCTTGTGTGGTGCAGAGGTTTTCGGGAGTCAGGAGATGAGTCACTCATTGTAGAATACCGAATTCCTGGACTGCTTCAGTAGCCACAGCATGTTCCAGTTGATGGCCTCAGGATCTTGATAGTAGGGGACTTGACATTGTTAATGCCATTGAAAGTCAACGTGATGAGGTTAGGCTCTCTCAGTATAGATAAACATTACCTCGCACTTGTGGGCATGGGCTGCTTCATTATCAGAGGAATTGTGAATGGAGCTAAACACTACAATCATCAGCCAAGTGTCCCTGCTTCTGACCTTATGAGGGAGGGAAGGTCATTGATGATGCCACTGAAAATGGTTAGGTCTAGGATGATATCCTGACGCTGAGGTGAATTGCTGCCGGTGACCACAACCAATTTCTTTGTGTCAGGTGTGACTCCAGCCACTGGAGAGATTTCTATATGATCCCCCGTTGATTTTACTGTTGTTCCTTAATGCCACACTTGATGAAATGCTGCCTTGATGTCAAGGGCAGTTGCTCTCGCCTCACCTTTGGAAGTCAGCTCTTCTGTTCATGTTTGGATCAAAGCTGCAATGAGATCTGGAGCCAGGTGGTTTTGGTGGAACCCAAACTGAGCGTCAGTGTACAGGTTATTAGTCAGAAAATGCCTCTTGGCAGCACTGTGGGCGACTCCTTATGCTGATGATTTTGACAGAATGGTAATTGGCTAGGTTGGAATTCACCATTTTAAGGCACAGGACAAACCTGGACAATTTTTCATATTGTCGAGTAGATGTCAATGTTGTAGAAGTACTGGAACAGCTCAGCTAGGAGCGCAGCTAGTTCTGAAGCACAGGTCTTCAATACTACAGTCAGATTGTTGTCAGAGCCCATAGCCTTTGCTGTGTCCTGTGCACAGGTGTTTGTTGATGCCACATGGAGCGAATCAAATTGGTTGAAGATTGGCATGGAAGAGCACTAATTCATCAGCTGAGGAATAGTGGGGATCTCTAAGTGAGGCCGAGAACAATCATCCACTCGGCACTTCTGACTGAAGATAATTGCAACGCAACATCCTCCTCTCCTTAGTTGCTTCATTGTCCACCACCATTCATGACTGGATGTGGCAGGGTTGCAGAGCATTGACCTGATCCATTGACCGTGGGGTCATTTTCAGTATTGTAGTTTCACCAGGTTGGCACCTCATTTTCCGGTGCACCTGATACTATTACTAGCATGCTCTTCTATGCTTCACATTGAACCATGACTGGTCACTTAGCTTGATGTTGATGGAGCAGTGAGAAATATGCCAGGCCAGGAGGTTACAAATTGTGGTTGAATACAATTCAGTTACTGCTGATGGTCCACACTGCCTTATGGATACTTAGTTTTGAGCTGCTAGATCTGTTCTTGATCCATTCTATTTAGCATGGTGGCAGTGTAACATAACATGCTGGAAGGCGTCATGAGTGTTAAGATGGGACTTGGTCTCCAGAATGACTGTGGGGTGACCACTCCTACTAATGCTATGTTGGGCACATGCATCTGCGACAGGTAGATTGCTGAGGACGAGGTCAAGTAGGTTCCCTTGTGTTGGTACTCTCGCCACCTGCCCCAAGCCCAGTCTGGTAGTGATGCACTTTAGGGCTCAGTTAATGTGTTGTTACCAAGTAATTCTTGGTGATGGCCATTGAAGTGAGTTACCTAGAGTACATTCTATGTTCTTGCTACCCTCAGTGCTTTCTCCATTTGTTGTTTGGCATGTTGAAACACTGATTCATCAGCTGAGGGAGGGTGATAGGTGGTAATCAGAAGCAGGTTTCCTTGCCCAAGTTTGATCTGGAGCCATGAGAATTCATGGGGTTTGGACTCAATGTGATGTCTCTCAGGGTCTCTCCCTCCCAATTGTATATCACTGTGCCACCACCTCTGGTGGGTCTGTCCTGCTGGTGGGTCAGAAATATTCAGGAATTGTGATGGAAGAATCTGAGTCATTGGCTGATATTAATGATTCAGTGAGTATGACTATGTCAAGCTGTCATTTGACTAATCTGTGGGACAACTCTCCCAGCTTAGATACCAGTCCCCAGATGTTGGTGAGGAGGACTTTGCAGAGTCAGCTGGGCGGGATGTGCCTTTGTTGTGTCCTAAGTTGCAGCTTAGTGGGGCATCCAGTTTTTGTTGTTGATTTTCTTTCTGATGCTTTGATAAAGTGGTTTGCTAGGCCACTTCAGAGGGAGGTTGAGAGTCAACAACGTTAATGTGGGACTGGAGTCACTTAAATGCCTGACTGGGTAAAGACAGCAGATTTCCTTCCCCAATGGACATTAGTGAACCAGTTGTTACCCCGCAGGAAATCTAGAACTCGGGGGCACAGTTTGAAATTAAGGTGTTTCCCATTTAAGACGGAGATGAGGAATTTCTTTTCTCAGAGGGTCATTAGTGTTTTGATTGACGAGAGCTGAGGGTTATGAAGGGCAGGCAGGAAAATGAAGTCAAGGCCACAATCAGATCAGCCTTGTCAAATCAGATCTAGCAGGCTTGAGGGGCCAAATGGCCTATTCCTCCTATTTCGTATGTTTTTAGAATCATAGTTATACAGCACAGAAACAGGCCCTTTGGCCCACCATGTTCGCGCCAGCCATCAAGCCTATCTATTCTAATCCGATTTTCCAGCACTTGGCCCGTTGCCTTGTATGCTATGGCGTTTCAAGTGCTCCTCTAAATACTTCTTAAATGTATCAGGAAACTGTAGAAGCATCAAAGCCGAGTCCAATTCTCTCCTCCCAATATGCATTTCTAGCAACTGTAGCTGTTTACTGCTATCCAGGTTGACATCAGCCAGCGGAGGACTGATGAGGGCCTTTCCTTGGTCTGTATATATTATTGCCACAGGGTGCATTTACCCATTTAAGTAGTGTGCTGGGCATTTTGTTAGTTACTCAAATTTTAGTTGATATTTTTTCAGTCTGTTTCCCTCTGTGGCTCAGGTGAGGGAGGGGAACATTTCATGGGAGGCTAAACTGGCTTTGAGGGAGGAGGTGGGCAGAAGCGACTGAAGAAATGGTTACCATTTTTTAGGCAAGACAAAAATCATAATTTAAACCCTCGAGTCATTCCAAAAGCAATTAGATGCCGTGTTGGGAATTGTATATTTCTATGGAAGGACAAGCTAGATGGGCAAAATGGCACCGCCCCCCCCCCCCCCCCCCTCCTGTTCTTTGAGAGTCTGGGTGCCCACTTCTGCACATGGTCTGTGCCAAGGTATGAAGTTGAAAATTTTTCATTTTACATATGAGTATTGTATTTGTTTTTAGATCGCATTCTGTTCTATCAGTTAAACCATATCATCCTGAGGAAAGTCATAATTGTGATCCAGTGCGTCTGTTCTGTTTGTGGTTGTGGACTCTGTCGGAACTTATGTTCATAACTTAGCAAAATGCTGTACTCTGTTTTCAGCAGGAGAAGTCTTTTATGCCCTAAATGAGGATGAAGTCTGTAAATCCAATGCACTGATGCTGTTACGGAATGCTGTAAAATTCAATCTGTCTGAGTTTGAGGAGGTTTGGCAGCAGAGTGTACCTGAGGGCATGTCAACAAGGCTGGATCAACTCAAGGTAAAATTTCCTTGAATAGCTGGCATTCTGTTTAATGCTTTATGTACAGACACTATTTTTCTGTGCTGCCCTCTACCAATACTGGACAAGCCAACCTCTTCTCTTTATTATTCTTTTAATATATTTTATTCCCTCACCACTCTTCCCCCACCCCCCAACTACGTTACACACCTCCATTCTGGTAGAGAATGAGAAAGCAATCTACTGTCATAATATTGCCAGTGCCACTCAGTTACAGTGCTAGAGGAATCAAGTAGTTAATTCTTCATCCATGGTTGCTTTCTCTGAGGCTATGGTTAATCCCTGCTCTGTGTCTCCTCCCCACATCAATATCAGCCAACAGCTGGATTTAAAATACAACTTTGTACCTTTTTGGAAACAGTCTCATTGGTCTGTAGATTTGTGTCACTCTCTAGAAAACTCATTGGCAAATGGCAATCACCCTGCTCGTTCTGTATTTCGTAGACCAGAAGGAAATGGGGGTAGGGATTCAGTTAACAAAAATCACAATCAAATCCCTTAATGACAAAAATTCACCAACTTTTTGGCAATGTAATTCCAATCCCCTGGCCTATACATTAACCCTAATCTGAGCTGTTATTATCACCTTCCGTAGTTCTCTATATTGGAATTCCTAGTCTTTGTGTCCATATATTTCAGTGGTACATAGCTGATTCTGAAAGTAACAGATATCACTATCTCCTAGTATTTCTTGATAATTTGACATAAATATTTAAGAATTTCTGGATCCAGTAGATGATTTACTTCAGTTATAATAACTTGTCTGCCCTTCTTTAACCCCTCTCTCCTTCATTACCCTCATTCTTTGATAATACTGTCAGCTCATATAGGGCAGGTTGCTTATGACATGTTCAGCAATCAATAGACTATTAAACAATCCCTTCTATGACCAGGAGCATTAGTTTGAAGACCAGGAGCATTAGTTTGAAGAACAGGCCTTTGGATATGTATGGCTCCCAGACAAAGCAAGAAAGAGTCAGACAAACTGAGAATGTGTGCATTGTTTGAACTATTATCAAGCAGTACACTAGCTAGGCTCCCAGACATCATAGAGATTACCATGGGCACAGCAAAACCTGCATGCTGCTCTGCAGAGGGACAGCTCCTGTTGCTGTTCTGGGTTGAGTCCTCTGAATAGATGTGAACATCTATTTGTCAGAAATAGCTACGTGTATTCTAATGCTGGCATTTTTTTCAATTAGTGAACGATAAATAGAAAACAGGACATACTTTATATCACTGCTCTTTGAAGCAGTGCATAAAAAGTTCAAACCACAGCAAGATTTTGGTAAAAGTCAGGAATTTGGAGCACTCGTGAGCCAACTTTGAGTCAAAAAAAGAGAAACAAACCAATAAAAGCAAAGTGGTTTTGTCACCCCTTTGCCATGCTAAAATCTTTCTCTTCCTCCTTCTACACTGAAGTCATTGACTCCATACTGGAATATTGTCCCATGGGACAGCACACTCTGTGGTAACTCGTTCAAGTGGTCATTCTTCATGTGATCAGAGACCGTGAACATTAGCAGGATATTCAAGTTTGGGTAGTATCACAATTGAGCTCACCCGTTTCCAGAAAGGTGGTGATCAGGAGTGGGAACCTTGATTGATTTCACCAACCACCCCCCCCCCCCCCCCCCCCCGCAGCCTAGTAAGGCAGTGCAGTGTAAATTTAGTTTCACTCTAACCAGAGAACCTCAGCTGAAGTAAGTGTTCTGTCACTGGACATTTACCATTCATGTGATAATGAAACTGTTGTTTTTCAAATTTCCTTTATTTTGTGCTTTAATGCTTGTTTATTTTTCCTACTGTACAGGGCGTAGCTCTTGTGGATAGAAATTCAAGGCCACAAGTGATTTTTCAACTAAATGTAGAGGATCTGCCGGAGAATACGCAGGAACGTTTCAACAGCCTCTTTCACATCAGGGCAAAGTGGACTGAGGAAGATATTGCTCCGTATATCCAGTGGGTACTTTTATAACTGGGTTTGTATTGTCTGTTGCTGTTCACTGTTAATTGCTGATTCTGGAGGTACTGCATATTAAAAACATAAAAAACGGTAAAAATCCATTCGCCCCAACAAGCCTATCTCTTACAACTATTGTAAGAATCTGATGGGTGGCATGACTTCCATGGACCAGTAGGGACAGGAAGTTCACAAATTTTTTTCTTCTCCAATAATTGCAACTGCTCTTCATTTTGCCTCATTCTGGCTGCATGTGTCTGGGGCTGCAGGTATTTCCATGGGAATCTCGGGCTGCCAGTTCTAAGGCTCTTTCGTTCCCACTCCTCTGTAACATTTTTTAAAAATTAACAAGAATATGAATACAATCCATTGCTCTAACCCTCTGACAGGAGGTCCAATGGAACAGGAACTTGGCCCACATACTGTTTGTTTCCCAACACTTCCTTCCCAGCCTGACTTCTCATTTTATCTCTCTCCATCCCAGCAGTGACTTCAGATCCAAAGTCCCATTCCCCCTAGACAGAGCTAAGCTATCCCACAACCAAGGGATCAGATCAAAGTTGTGTAGTCCTGTTACATTTAGCCATGAATGTTGGTGAACAATTAAACATCTAGCAGGAGGAGCAGGCTCCATGAATTCAATTTACAGCATGGTATCAAGAAACATCTGAGCACACTGAAAACAGCAAAGGCTACGGACCCTGCCAACATCCTGGCTATAGTGCTGAAGGTTGGTGCTGCAGAACTAGCTGCGCCTCTAGCAAGCTGTTCCAGTACAACTATACAACACTGGCATCTACCCAACAATGCAGAAAATTGCCCAGGACCAGGTAGCCGGACAGGTTGCATCTGAACAGAGCCGGACCAATGTCTTTGCGGAATGATTTGCTAGTGCTATCGGGGAGGGTTTAAACTTACTTGGTAGGGGTGTGGGAACCAGGAGGTAATATTAGAGTGGAAAAACAAGGTGCACAGAATTGAGAGGGACAGATAGCACTAAAGTAGGAAATAGTAAGGTATTAGGTGGGTTTGAGTAAGAGGGAATGTAATCAGGTCTAAGTTAGGTTTACTGTGCATGTATGTGAATGTGCGGAGTGTGGTAAATAAGGTTGGTGAGCTGCAGATGCAGATAGCCACATGGGAATATGATGCTATGGCGATAACGGAGACCTGGCTCAAAATAAGGGAGAACTGAGTACTAAATATTCCTGGATGCAAGGTGTTCAGGAAAAATAGGGAAGGAAAGAAAGGAGGAGGGGCAGCAGTATTGATTAAGGAAAAGTTTACAGTGCTGGAGAGAGAGGATGTCCTAGTGGGGTCAAGGACAGAACCTATTTAGTTAGAGCTAAGAAACAATAGAGATACTATTACAGTAATAGGTGTATTCTATAGGGACCCAACTAGTGGGACAGGTATAGAAGAGCAAATTTGCAAGGACATTATAGAGATGTCCAAGAATTATAGAGTCGGGAACCAAGTGTCTAATGAAAGGGAAAATTGAAGGAAAATCAGTATTAGTAAAAAAAAGTGCTAGGGAAATTAATGGGGTTAAAGGCTGACAAATCCCCGGGGCCTGACAATCTACATCCCAGAGTACCAAAGGAAGTGGCCCTGGAAATAGTGGATGCATTGGTGGTCATCTTCCAAAATTCTATAGACTCTGGAGCAGTTCCTACAGATTGGAGGGTGGCAAATGTAACCCCACTATTTAAAAAAGGAGGGAGAGAAAAAACAGGGAATTACAGACTAGTTAGCCTTACATCTGTAGTGAGGAAAATGCTAGAGTCTATTATAAAGGATGTGATAGCAGAACACCTGGAAAGCATAAACGGGATTGGATAAAATCAGCATGGGTTTACGAAAAGGAAATCATGCTCAACAAATCTACTGGAGTTTTTTGAGGATGTAACTAGTAGAATAGATAAGGGAGAACTAGTGGATGTGGTGTATTTGGATTTTCAGAAGGCTTTTGATAAGGTCCCACATAAGAGGTTAGTGTGCAAAATTAAAGCACATGGGATTGGGGGTATGGATTGAGGATTGGTTGACAGACAAGAAACCGGGATTAGGAATAAACGGGTCTTTTTCCGGGTGGCAGGCAGTGACTAGTGGGGTACCGCACGGATCAGTGCTTGGGTCACAGCTATTCACAATATATATAAATGACTTGGGTGAGGGAAAAAAATGTAACATTTCCAAGTTTGCAGACAACTGAAAGCTGGGGGGGGCAGGGAATGTGAGCTGTGAAGAGGATGCAAAGAGGCTCCAATGTGATTTGGACAAGATAAATGTGAGGTTATCCACTTTGGTTGTAAAAACAGAAAGGCAGATTATTATCTGAATGGTGATAGATTGGGAAAGGGGGAGGTGCAACGAGACCTGGGTGTCCTTGTACACCAGTCGCTGAAAGCAAGTATTCAGGTGCAGCAAGCAGTTAGGAAGGCAAATGGTATGTTGGCCTTCATTGCAAGAGGATTTGAGTACAGGAGCAAGGATGTTTTACTGCAGTTATACAGGGCCTTGGTGAGACCACATCTGGAGTATTGTGTGCAGTTTTGCTCTCCTTATCTGAGGAAGGATGTTCTTGCCATGGAGGGAGTGCAAAGAAGATTTACTAGGCTGATTCCTGGGATGGCAGGATTGATTTATGAGGAGAGATTGGGTCGACTAAGCCTATGTTCACTCGAGTTTAGAAGAATGAGAGGGGATCTCATAGAAACCTATAAAATTCTAACAAGGTTAGACAGGCTAGATGCAGGGAGGATGTTCCCGATGGCTGGGGAGTCCAGAAGCAGGGGTCACAGTCTCAGGATAAGGGGTATGCCATTTAGAACAGAGATGAGGAGAAATTTCTTCACTCAGAGGGTTGGTGGAATTCTCTACAGAAGGCAGTGGAGGCCATGTCATTAAATATATTCAAGAAGGAGATAGATATATTTCTTAATGCCAAAGGGATCAGGGGATATGGGGAGAAAGCGGGAACAGGGTACTGAATTAGATGATCAGCCATGATCTTTTTTGAATGGCGGAGCAAAGCCAAATGGCCGCCTCCTGCTCCTATTTTCTATGTCTATGTTTCTATGTAGTATTTATAATGGGAGACTTCAATTATCCTATTATAGACTGGGATAATAATAGTGTAAAGGACAGAGAGGAGAATTTTCTACAATAGTATGTTTGCAGTCCAACAAGAAAGGAGGCATTGCTGTATCTGGTTCTGGGGAATGACATGGGTCAAGTGAATCAAGTCTGTCAGCAGGTGAATATTTAAGGGACAATGATCATTATATCATAAGGTTTAGCTTGGCAATGGAACAGGACAAGAAGTAATCCAGAGTAAAACTAATTGGGGGAGGGCCAACTTCAATGGGGTGAGAATGGATCTGCCCAGATAAATTGGGATCAAAGATTGGAAAGCAAAACTGTAATTGAACAATGGGATGTTTCTAAAGAGGAGATAGTTTGGGTACAATCAAGGTACATTCCCACGAGGGGAAAAGGTAGAACAAACAAATCCAGAGCTCTCAGGATGATCAAAGATATGGAGAGTTAAATGAAGCAGAAAAGGGGTGCATATGACAGATGTCAGGTGGAAAATATAATTGAGAACCAGGCTGAATAAAGAACGTTCAGAGGGAAGTGAAAAAAGAAATTAGTGCAGCAAAGAGAGAGTATGAGAAGATACTGTCATGCTAACAAAAGGGAATCCAAAAATTGTCTACAGCCATATAAATAGTAAAAAGGTAGCAAAAGGAGGAGTGGTGCCAATTAGGACTGGAAAGGGGATTTAAACATGGAGGTAGGGGGCATGGTTGTGGTACTAAATGATTACTTTGCACCTGTCTTTACCAAAAATTAGCGATATCTCTTAGGAGGTAGATTTGTAAACTGTTTCTTGTTCAGAGTATGTGGGCTGAATTTTACCAGCCTCTCAACATCAGGGGTTATGGCAAGTATTTTATGGGCCCCCGCCACGACCCCCGCTGCATTTTACCAGTGGCAGCAAGGCCTCGATGCAACCCCACGGGGCCTTAATTTACATATTAAAATTATTTAAAACAAAATGCAAATAAACTTACCTGGTCCCGGTGGCCATCCCACACCGATTTTACGGCCGCCAGCCGCACCTCGCATGCCTTTGGAACTCTGTTTGGAGTTTGGAGGCGAGACACCGGTGGAGAGGGGGGAAGACTAAAATTATCAGGGCAGGAGGTGGGGGGAAGCAGGAAAAACAGTTCTTATTAGCTGTGGGGTTAAGGGTCATCGGTAATGAAGTTTGGAGGGGAAAGTTCAATACCTGAAAAAAAAAAATTTCTGGAGGATGAGGGCAATTTACAGGAGTGGGAGAGGGAATTGCAAATGTGAATAAATGTCTATCTTTATTTTTCAGCATTGTCACTTTAGAAATTTTAATAAGTCCGAAGGGCCTGAAGCCCTTTGGAAATGGCGCCTGCACGTTGGCACCAGATGCTGTTGCCAGGGATAGAGCACCCGCCCCCTCTACGTCATCGGGGGGTGCACTCCACCCCCTCCATTTAACCATTTAAATGAGTCCCCACATGAAATATTGTGGAGACTCAGCGGCAGCATTGCCATGTCTGAAGACCGCCAAGTTCAAAGCTTGCCGCCGCAATGTGCGGCACGCCAATAAAATTCAGCCCATATATGTCAGTGAGTTTTTCACCACAATTTACTCCTCTACGTTTTGATTATTTAAGTTTTTTTTACCATATTCATTCCCTTCCCCAGAGGAATAACTGGAGCACTTTTAATATTTAAAAAAAAAACAAAGCTTGTTATTGAAAATTCTGTTAATATAATTTAATATATCTGGGCCTTGTATTTCAATCAACTTACAAACTCTTTTATTGGATGGGATAAACAGAGTGAGAGGGAAATATTAAGGTGTTTGGCAACTTTGAAAGTGGATAAATGGTCAGGCCTGGATGCATTGGAACCAGTTCAGATTATCCTCTCATTTTAACAGGAGTTTATGTGGAGAAAAGCAGACCATTGGAACTCTACTGACAAAATATGCTCGTTCATCTATGCAGAATGGTGTGAAAGTGTTTAACTCCAGAAGGCCAGTCTGATGATGAATTTGAATACTTGAAACCAATCAGAAGAATGTTTATCCAACAAATGTTCAGTACAAGTGCATGTGTTCCTCTTGCTCCATCTTCCATTTTTATGGATTTCAAAATTGTTACATAAAAGTATTTTTCAGAATACAAATGGTATGTTTTCAGTTTGTTAATAAAAATGAAAGGTATATTTTCTGGGGGAAAAAATCGATAGAATCTGAAGTTACACTGCTGTTAATTCTGTGAAAGCAGCTGACTTACTTTGAACTGTTGTACTGGATAGTTGTACTACATCTGTTACCTCTACCAAAATACTTTTCCTTTTAAAGATTCAATGCATTTGTAGTTGTGCAGTTTGTGATTAAAATATCAGTCTTTATTGCACATTATTGTCTTGCACAATCATGTCTATTTACTTTGTGTATATTTCACATTGTTAAGTGAGTACTATATTTGACACCAGCTGAGCACAGACATCTAATTGCATTGCAATGATTGGCAATTGAGTGTGTACCACTGTAGTTACACCTGGCCTTGTGTTTATGTAATAAAAGGAAAAAATGCTTAATAGTTAAGTGTTCTGTGTATTCTGGTCCTCTTGCCCTCTTTTTCACCATCTTTGATGTGACCAAATTTTTTAAAAAGTCAGCCAAATTAGTGTTGGACTTTGACTTTGGAAAACTTAGAAAAATATATGGTGAGTTGCAGATCTCCTTCGTAAATGCACACCTTTTTCTCTTGTCCACAAGTGTACACATATTATGCAGGTACAGTTGTTTTTCAACAAATCATAACTGTATAGAGAATTCAGAGTATGGCTTTAGACAAACCTATCTATATAACGGGAGAGTAACAAAATCACCTACTTCTATCTGATCAGGTCAATGAGTCATGCAAATGGAGTTGCTTGACAACATTCATTGCTTAGATATTTCTATTGTATCTGCGATTACAAAAGCATATGTTTGCTGAGTATTTAATTTATTTAGGGATACAGCAGTGAAACAGGCTCTGCGGCCCACCGAGTCTGTGCCGACCAACAACCACCCATTTATACTAATCCTACATTAATCCCATATTCCCTACCACATCCCCACCATTCTACTACCACCTACCTACACTAGGGCAATTTACAATGGCCAATTTACCTATCAACCTATAAGTCTTTGGCTGTGGGAAGAAACCGGAGCACCTGGCGGAAACCCACGTGGTCACAGGGAGAACTTGCAAACTCCGCACAGGCAGGACACAACTGAACCCGGGTCGCTGGAGCTGTGAGGCTGCGGTGCTAACCACTGTGCCGCCCCATAAACTAAAGTTACACTTTTAAAAATGTTTATATTTCTTTCATTAACCTTATTAAGCAGAAGCTTACCTCTGTTCTAAGCCTATGGTTTTCAGCAATGGCCGAATCTTTGCTTTAGTGCTGGGGAATGGAATATTTTTCAGGTTTTGGAGCCTGTTATCATCAATAAAGCCAACTGTGGCAGGACCTAGATAACATACGGTCTCGGACGAATATGGAAGATAATATGTGTGGCATATAATTGCAAGATAATGACAATGTTGAAAAAAAAAGCCCTCCCATTTCTTGGTTCACCATTGATCAATTTAATTGAACCAGCCATATCAATCCTCTGAGTACAAGAGCAGAGTCTGGGTATTCTGCAATAAGGGTCTCGCCAGTCTCCTCATCTACAAGGCTCAAGTTAGGAGTGTGATGGGGTATTTAGCATTCACCACATTAACACTCAAGAAGCTTAACAGCATCCTAGATAAAGAAATTCGGTTGATGGGCACCCCTGCAGTTGGACTCAATATCCACCCGTCCTCCACTTAGCATGCTGACTTGAGTTTGTACAATCTGTGGGATGCATTGCAGTATCTTACAAAGGTTAATTTGACAACACCACTCTCCTCTACAACAGCTTATCACCAAGAAGGACAAGAACAGCAATATTGCGGAAATAACATCACCTTCCAGTTCCCCTCATAGCCTCACACTATCCTTCTGCACTGGGTCAATGCCCTATCTAACACCATCATCACTACAGGACCACAGTAGTTTGGGCAGAAGGCCTACCATCATGTCATGCCAACAAGTTGTGGGCAATAAATGTATCCTTGCTAGTGTTGTCTAATCTCGAGAACAATTTTTTTTTTAAACTGCTAATCAATTATTGCCTGGCTACATGTACACTAAAGATCCCTCTGTTCTGTTCAACAATATGCTTCATTCCTCATCTCAGAAGGCCATCCCTACTACATCAATATGAAATCTTTCCACCTCCTATGTTAGCCATCCTGTGTCCTTTGAAAGTTTTCCAAATTAAAAGGAGTTTTCTAGCATAGAACCAAGTTTAAAGGGTGTAGATTGAGACTGTTCATTTCATATAGTACCTTAAAGCAAGAGACAGAGGAGACATAAGTTTCAGTTGTTTGAACTCTATGCCCCAGGGGTGAAAGACAATTGTAGAAACCACTAACACCCCATCTCTTCAAAGTGCAATTTTTCCCTCCCTCCTTTTCTCCCATTTCAAATTCTCTCTGAAGGCTGTTGCTGGAATACTATTCCATGGTGCCTTGCACAAATGGCACATGTTCATCTGTGAGATTTTATGGTGCATGTTGGCAGGTTATTTGGATGTGGGGAAGAATCACAGCTGAACTTGATCCTATCCTGGTTCAATGCCCACACATTCACATACCTCACAAGGTCAATGGATAGTGATCAAGAGCAGGAATCCTGGCACTATCTTCCCCTCCCTAAACCAGATATGCTAAGGCTCATTGTGACTGCCATTACCACTGTCCTAGCTAACTCTGTATCCCAGGAATTGTACCAAAGACCTTCCTGCTCAACTGTTCACTGCCTAATGCTTTCTAACTCTGTTTTTCTCCAATAAAATAAATATATCACTGGTTTAGGAAGGACTGAAGCTTTTGTTTAATAGGTGGTATTTTATAATTTATACGTGATTCTAGTTATTACATAGCAACCTTAAGCCCCAATATTATCTAATCATCTCTCATGTTGCTGTTAATCTATAAAGCTGCATGTGAATCTTTTACAGTCACTCCTGCCTTCTAAAATCTGTAAATAATTACTTTTCATACATAGACATACACAGCTTAAGGCTGCCAGACACCTTTCCTAATAAAAGAAGCTGGCTAACTGCAAGCAGAATTCTGATGGCTGAAAATAGGTCAGTAACTTTTAGATTGGCGAAACATCAAATAACTGAGGTGTTACTCACTGGTTTTTCTGTCACTGACACATACACTCTTTGACTTCCAGCTCAAAGAAGGCATATTTCCTGTAGAATAAAATAGGATGTAAACTGCTGAATCATACTAGGTGCTGACATTTACCAAACCTGACCCTGTGATTTCTACTAAGGCTTCTCATGTATCATGTACTTGACTGAACCATTCATTTGTTATAAAGAGGTGCTGAACTCTGAGCCAATGGAATGATGCCTAACCTGTACTTTTGCTTTTTGATAGTTTGGTTAAATTGCATTGATATTTGTAACAGTATTTTCTGTTTATTAATGAACATTTTTCAAACTTAGTTGGCTTTCATAAATTTTGTTTTAGCCAAGAATTTTTTTACTGCCAGAAACTTAAAAATACTGCTCACAATCAATCAATAAAAATTTTTGGAGAGAAACGCACTGAAATCAGGACAGGCAGGGAAAGAAACACAAGAATCAGGCCAGGTAAAGAGAAAAACTAGAGTTAATACAGGTAGAGAAGCACCAGAGTTAGGACAGTGGAAAGAGAAGCAGGAGAGCTAGGACAGGCAGAGAGGAGGATGAGAGTCAATAAAGGCAGAAAGAAAGAAGAGTGAATATAGGCAGAGAGCAGAATGAGAGTCAATACAGGCAGTGAGAGAAGAATGAGAGTCAATACAGGCAGAGAGAAGAATGAGAGTCAATACAGGTAGAGAGAGAAGAATGAAGGTCAGTACAGGAAGTCAATAAAAAGCAATGAAACCAGACGGACCACCCTGCATCGACCTAGGCACCGGAAACGACAACAGCAAACCCTGCCCTGTCGACCCTGCAAAGTCCTCCTTACTAACATCTGGGGGCTTGTGCCAAAGTTGGGAGAGCTGTCCCACAGACTAGTCAAGCAACAGCCTGACATAGTCATACTCACAGAATCATACCTTACAGACAATGTCCCAGACACTGCCATCATCATCCCTCGGTAAGTCCTGTCCCACCGGCAGGACAGACCCACCAGAGGTGGTGGCACAGTGGTATACAGTAGGGAGGGAGTTGCCCTGGGAGTCCTCAACATCGACTCCAGACCCCATGAAGTCTCATGGCATCACGCCCTCCCTCAGCTGATGACTCAGTACTCCTCCATGTTGAACACCAATTGGAGGAAGCACTGAGGGTGGCTAGGGCACAAAATGTACTCTGTGGGGGACTTCAATGTCCATCACCAAGAGTGGCTCAGTAGCACCACTACTGACCGAGCTGGGCGAGTCCTAAAGGACATAGCTGCTAGACTGGGTCTGCGGCAGGTGGTGGGGGAACCAACACGAGGGAAAAACATACTTGACCTTGTCCTCACCAATCTACCTGCCGCAGATGCTTCTGTCCATGACTGTATTGGTAGGAGTGACCACCGCACAGTCCTTGTGGAGACAATGTCCCACCTTCACATTGAGGATACCGTCCATCGTGTAGTGTGGCACTATGACCGTGCTAAATGGGATAGATTTCGAACAGATCTAGCAATGCAAAACTGGGCATCCATGAGGCGCTGTGGGCCATCAGCAGCAGCAGAATTGTACTCAACCACAATCTGTAACCTCCTGGCCCGGCATATCCCCCACTCTACCATTACCATCAAGCCAGGAGACCAACCCTGGTTCAATGAAGAGTGCAGGAGGGCATGCCAGGAGCAGCACCAGGCATACCTCAAAATGAGGCGTCAACCTGGTGAAGCTACAACATAGGACTATCTGCATGCCAAACTGTGTAAGCAGCATGCAATAGACAGAGCTAAGCGATCCCATAACCAACGGATCAGATCTAAGCTCTGCAGTCCTGCCACATCGATGAATCGTGGTGGACAATTGAACAACTAACTGGAGGAGGTGGCTCCACAAATATCCCCATCCTCAAAGATGGGGTTGCCCAGCACATGAGTGCGAAAGATAAGGCTGATGCATTTGCAACAATCTTCAGCCAGAAGTGCCAAGTTGATGATCCATCTTGGCCTCCTCCTGAAGTCCCCAGCATCACAGATGCCAGACTTCAGCCAATTCGATTCACTCCGCGTGATATCAAGAAACAATTGAAGGCACTGGATACTGCAAAAGCTATGGGCCCTGACAATATTCTGGCAATAGTACTGAAGACCTGTGCTCCAGAACATGCCGCGCCCCTAGCCAAGCTGTTCCAGTACAGCTACAACACTGGCATCTACCCTGCAATGTGGAAAATTGCCCAGGTATGTCCTGTACACAAAAAGCAGGACAAGTCCAACCCGGCCAATTACCGCCCCATCAGCCTACTCTCAATCATCAGTAAAGTGATGGAAGGTGTCATCAACAGTGCCATCAAGCGGCACTTGCTTAGCAATAACCTGCTCAGTGACGCTCAGTTTGGGTTCCGACAGTGCCACTCAGCTCCTGACCTCATTACAGCCTTGGTTCAAACATGGACAAAAGAGCTGAACTCAAGAGGTGAGGTGAGAGTGACTGCCCTTGACATCCAGGCAGCACTTGACCGAGTATGGCATCAAGGTGCCCTAACAAAACTGAGGTCAATGGGAATCAGGGGGAAAACCCTCCGCTGGCTGGAGTCATACCTAGCGCAAAGGAAGATGGTTGTGGTTGTTGCAGGTCAATCATCTGAGCTCCAGGACATCACTGCAGGAGTTCCTCAGGGTAGAGTCCTAGGCCCAACCATCTTCAGCTGCTTCATCAATGACCTTCCTTCAATCATAAGGTCAGAAGTGGGGATGTTTGCTGATGATTGCACAATGTTTAGCACCATTCGTGACTCCTCAGATACTGAAGCAGTCCGTGTAGAAATACAGCAAGATCTGGACAATATCCAGGCTTGGGCTGAGAAGTGGCAAGTAACATTCACGCCACACAAGTGCCAGGCAAAGACCATTTCCAACAAGAGAAAATCTAACCATCTCCCCTTGACATTCAACGGCATTACCATCGCTGAATCCCCCACTATCAACATCCTAGAGGCTACCATTGACCAGAAACTGAACTGCAGTAGCCATATAAATACCGTGGCTACGAGAGCAGGTCAGAGGCTAGGAATCCTGAGGTGAGTAACTCACCTCCTGACTCCCCAAAGCCTGTCCACCATCTACAAGGCACAAGTCAGGAGTGTGACTTGCCTGGATGGGTGCAGCTCCAACAACACTCAAGAAGCTCGACACCATCCAGGACAAAGCAGCCCGCTTGATTGGCACCCCATCTACAAACATTCACTCCCTCCACCACCGACGCACAGTGGCAGCAGTGTGTACCATCTACAAGATGCACTGCAGCAATGCACCAAGGCTTCTTAGACAGTACCTTCCAAACCCGCGACCTCTACCAACTCGAAGGACAAGGACAGCAAATACATGGGAACACCACCACCTGCAAGTTCCCCTCCAAGTCACACACCATCCTGATTTGGAACTATATCGCCGTTCCTTCACTGTCGCTGGGTCAAAATCCTGGAACTCCCTTCCTAACAGCACTGTGGGTATACCTACCCCAAATGGACTGCAGCGGTTCAAGAAGGCAGCTCACCACCACCTTCTCAAGGGCAATTAGGGATGGGCAACAAATGCTGGCCTGGCCAGTGACACCCACATCCCATGAATGAATAAAAAAAAATATAATGTGAAGTGGATCAAATTGACTGAAAACTGGCACCTGTGATGATGGGGACCTCAGGAGAAGACGTGAAGGATCATCTACTCAGCACTTCTGGCTGAACATAGTTTGCAATTGCTTTAGCCTTGTCTTTTGCACCGAAATGCTGGGCTTTGTCATTTTGAGGATGGGGATGTTTATGGAGCCTCCTCCTTGAGTTAGTTGTTTTATTGTCTACCACCATTCACGACTGGATGCAGCAGAACTGCAGAGCTTTGAACTGTTGCATTGGTTATTGGATTGCTTAGCTCCGTCAATAGCATGCTGCTTCTTTTGTTCATCATGCATGTCTTCCTGTGTTGCAACTTCACAAGGTTGACACCTCACTTTTTAGGTCTGCTTGGTGCTGCTTCTGACATGCTATCCTACACTCCTCATTGAACCAGTGTTAGTCATCTGGCACGATGGTGATGGAGGAGTGAGAGATATGCCAGGCCATGAAGTTAGAGATTATTCTGGAATACAATTCTGCTGCTGTTGATGATGATCATGGATGTCCATTTTTGAGCTGCTGGATCTGTTTTTAATATATCCCATTTAGCATGGTGTTAGTGCCACACCATGCAATGGAGACTGTCCTCAGTGAGAAGATGGAATTTGATCTTCACAAGGACAGTGTGGTGGTCACTTTTCCAAGTGGTGTTCAATATAGAGAAGTACTGATTCATCAGTTGAGGGTGGTAGGGGTAATCAACAAGAAGTTTTTTGCTCATGTTTGACCAGAAGCTGTGAGGGTCCAGAGCCAAAGTTGATGTCTCCCAGGGGTACTCCCTCCTGACTGTATACCACTGTACCACCACCTCTGGTGAGTCTGTCCTGCCGGTGGAGCAGGACATACCCAGGGATGGTGCTGGAGGAGTCTGGGACGTTAGCTGATAGGTATGATTGATTGAGTCTGACTATGTCAGGCTGTTGCTCGACTAGACTGTGGGACAGCTCTCCCAATTATGGCACTAGTTCCTAGATGTTAGTGAGGAGGACTTTGCTGGGTTGACTGAGCAGGATGTGCTTTTGTTATGTCTGAATTCGATACCTTGGTTGCAGTTAAGTGGTCTTTCTGTTTTTATGACTCTTTTGTAGAGGTTTGATACAACTAAGTGGCTTCTAGGCCTCTTCTGAGGGAAGCTAAGAATCAAGAATGTTGTGTGTGAAGGAAACCACATCTGCCAAAATGAAACATATTAATTTTGTCATATTGAACATTATTTTTGAACTGTTACTGGACATTGAAAATAATGTGTTTTAAAAAGACCACAGAATAGTGGCTGAAAACATGGCTGCACATTTGTATTCTAAAAGACAGTGGCATGGAGAGACAATGGGAGTACCCCTGTATTCAATTAGCCAGATGGGTTTTGTCAATAGTGATGATCAAAAGACATTGAATAATTGAATGTGTAAGAGCCAGGATACCATCCCTCTGTCGCCCATCCCGCATCCGCCCCCCCACTGAGAGTGTCTGGTAAGCATGGAGGAATCCACAAACCTTGCAGGTGAGGCTGCTCCAAACAAGGAGCTAGTCACATGACTAACTTGTTGGCCAACCTAGGGCTTTTTGAATTGTGCCTGACACAGAAAAGAGGTGACTGCAAATGAACTTCAAGAAGCAAGCACTCCCTCGCTCTGTCTCTCTCTCACGCAAAGTTCCAGGGATGCATGGAAGTAATTCAAGCCTCAAGACAGAAGACTCCTGCAGACTTCTGGTACCAGCTAACCAAGTTTGAAAGTGTGCACCGGGTCCCAACGAGAACTGCAAGACTTAACTTCAATCAAAGAATTTACATCCAACCCAGAACCAGTAACTGAATTCCATCTATTACTTAAAACCTTTCCCCCTTAATTCTTTCTCTTCCTCTGTCTTGATTTGTGTATGTGTTTATTGTGTATGCATGCTGGCGCATCACATATTCTTAGTAGTTTTAACTGAGTTAGAGTTTTAAGGTTAATAAACTTACACCTTTCTTGTTTAAATCTGAGGAAACCTGTCTGGTTGATTTCTTTACAACTACAGTTAGAGAGCAGTGAGCAAGGACTCACTGAGGGGAAGCTAAAAACACTGTGTTTTAAAAGTTAAACCCTGATACAGCCAAACCAGGAAAAGGCTGAGAGGGGAGCCCTAGACCCCTGCCTCACCTGGTCGTAACAGTGCGTGACTAGAGTTATGTACAGGCTAGACTGGGTATGGAGGGCAGGTTCCTTCCCAAAAGGCCATTAGTGAGTCAGTTTTTTTTTATGACAATCTGGCAGCTTTATGGTCACTTTTACAGATAGCAGCTCTTTATTCCAGATGTATTTGTTGAAGCAGAACTAAAATGCATTTTTCAATTTGATAGATTCTTCATAATCGAGTTTCAAGGAAGCCGGGTAATCCTTGCTGTGGAAAAGTACCATAAGTTTGATTAAGGATTCAATGTATTGTAACACTGTAGGAGAGATGCCCCCTCTGGTGGAGAATATTGAGTGGTGTTTGTGTTCATGCAAATTGCAGAGTTAATTTTTAAAAATGTTCAGTTTGGGTCTGTATTCTCTGGAGTTTAGAAAAATGAGAGGTGATCTCATTGAAGTATACAAAATTCTTACACGCTTGACAGGGTAGATGCAGGAAGGATGTTTTCCCTGGCTGGGAGTGTGGGGTGGGGATGGGGGTGGCGGTGGGGGGTGCGGGGGGGGGGATCTAGAACCTGGGGACACAGTCTCAGAATAAGGGGCAGGCCGTTTAGGACTGAGATGAGGAGGAATTTCTTCACTCAGAGGGTGGCGAATCTTGGAATTCTCTACCCAGAGGGCAGTGGAGTCTCTGTCATTGACTATATTCAAGACAGAGATCGAATGATTTCTAGATATTAAAGATATCAAGAGATACGGGTATAGTGCGGGAAAATGGCGTTGAGGTAGAAGATCAGCCGTGTTCTAGTTGAATGGCAGAGCAGTCTCAAGGGACCGAATGGCCTACTCCTGCTCCTGTTTCCTATGTTCCTATGTTGTATTTTGAGCACTGTGATCAGTCTTGTGCCATTACATCAGTGGTTGCATTGTGACCTTATCAGGAAATGACATAATGCAAGGCTATTTTGATAGCTTTGTTGGGTAATGGTTCACACTGGCCTGTGCACTACTAAGTGGTACAAGCCGAACAGATTGCAAATCTGTGATGTTGGCTGGTCTCAGCTAGGGTAAGGTCACTATAATTGGTCTCAGCACCATCAGGCTTCAAGAATGCTGCCAAAAATTCTCTGGAATTCCCTTCCTAAACCCCTCTGCCTCTTCACCTCCTTGTCCTTCTTTAAGATCCTCCTTAAAATTCACATCATTAACTAAACTTTTGGTCACTCCTCTTAACCTTTTTTCTTTAAATTAAATTCCATTTTCCATGCATCTGTGAGGAACTACATACATGTAATTTGTTACACATAGATATGAGACCCAACTGCTTCTCTATTGAACCCATTCCCACTAAGCTGCTGACCATCCAATATGTTTCCTGGCCATTATGCTAGCTAATATTGTAATTGGTCCCCTCCACTTAGGTATTGTCCCCCTCCCTTTGAAAATGACTATCACCTTCCCCCCTCCTCAAAAAAACCATCCCTGATCCCTCTGACCTTTCAAACTACTGCCCCATCTCCAGTCTCTCATTATCATGTTGGCATATGAAATGTCCCCACCTTGACCTTGCCGTCTCATGTGCCTCGCTACTCCCATCATGTCAATCACAGATAGGGCCATAAATAGAAACAGAAAGTGCTGCAAATACTCAGCAGGTCTGGCAGCATCTGTGGAGAGACAAACAGAGTTAACATTTCAGATCGATGACCCTGCATCAGAACTGAGAAAAGTTAGAAATGTAATAGGTTTTAAGTAAGTCAAATGGGAGAGGGTGGAAAAGGAACAAAAGGGAAGGCCTGTGATAGGGTGAAAGATGGGAGATATTAAATGATGTAAGAGTTGGTGGGGCACAGCCAAAGAGAATAACAATGGGACAAATAGAGAGACAAAAGATGTGTCCAGAGGAGATGTGAATGGCAGAATAATGAACAGCTGCCGTCTGAAGCAAACCAAGAGAAAACAAGACTAAGACTGAAACATGCAAAAAAAGGAAACAAATGGGGGGCAGAGATTACTGTCTGAAATTGTTGAACTCACTGTTGAGTCCACAAGGCTGTAAAGTGTCTAATCTAAAGATGAAGTGCTGTTTATCGAGGCTGCATTGAGCTTCATTGGAACACTGCAGTAGGCCGAGGACAGAGATGTCAGCACGAGAGCAAGGTGGAGAATTAAAATGACAGGCGAGTTGAACGAAGGCGTTCCGCAAAGCAATCACCCAATCTGCTTTTGGTCTCCCCAGTGTAGAGCAGACCATATCGTGAGCACCAAGTACAGTATGCAAAATTGAAAGAAGTACATGTAAATCACTGTTTCATCTGGAAGGAGTCTTTGGGGCCTTGATCAGTGAAGAGCGAGGAGGTAAAAGGGCAGGTGTTGCATCTCCTGCGCTTGCATGGAAAGGTGCCGTGGAAAGGGGATGGGGTGTTGTGGATAACTGAAGAGTGGAACAGAGTGTTGCAGAGAGAATGGTCCCATTGAAGCTGAAAGGTGAGGGGGAGGGAAGATGTGTTTGGTGGTGGAAATAGCGAAGAATGATCTGTTGAATATGGAGGTTGGTGGGGTGGAAGGTGAGGACAAGGGGAACCCTATCATGGCTCTGGGAGGGAGGGGAAGGGGTGAGAGCAGAAGTACTGGAAATGGGTAGGACACAGTCGAGAGCCCTATCAACCACAGTGTGGGGGAATACTCGGTTGAGGAAAAAGGAAGACATATCAGTGTTGAAGGTTACATCATCAGAACAGTTGCAACGGAAACAGAGAAACAAGAATGGAATGGATTCCTTACAGGAAGCAGGATGTGAAGAAGTGTATTTGGCGTAGCTGTGGGAGTCAGTGGGCTTATAATGAATATTGTTTGATAGGAGACAGAGAAGTCGAGGAACAGAAGAGTCAGAGATAGACTATATAAAGGTGAGAGAAGTGTGGAAATTGGAAACAAAGTTGATAAAGTTTTCCAGTTCAGGGCAAGAGCCTCAAAACAGCACCAATACAGTCATCAATGTACCAAGAAAAGAGCTGAGGGAGTAGGACTGGAACAAGGAATGTATGTTCCACATATCCCACAAAAAGACAGGCATAGCTAGAACCCATGCGGGTACCCATAGCAACACCTTTTATTTAGAGGAAGTGAGTGGAGTTGAAGGAGAAGTTGTTCAATGAGAGAACAAGTTCAGCCAGATGGAGGAGGGTGGTGGTGGACGGAGACTGATTGGTCCTTCATTCAAGAAAGAGGCAGAGAGCCCTCAGACTGTCCTGGTGGGGGATGAAGGTGCAGAGAGATTGGACGTCCATGGTGAAGAAGGGATGGTTAGGGCCAGGGAACTGGAAACTGTTGACGTGACGGACGGCATCAGAGGAGTCACAGATGTAGGTGGGGAAAGAATGGACAAAGGGAGAAAAAATAGAGTCAAGATAGGAAGAAATCAGTTCAGTGGGGCAGAAACAGGCTGAAGGGATAGATATGCCAGTGTAGTCTTGTTTGTGCATCTTGGGAAGGAGGTAGAAGCAGGCTGTCTGGGGTTGTGGGACTATGAGGTTGGAAGCCATGGAGGGAAGATCTCCAGAGGAAATGAAGTCAGTGACAGTCCTGGAGACAATGGCTTGATGTTCGGTGGTGGGGTCATAATCCAAGGGGAGATAGGAGGAAGTGTTGGAGAGTTGGCGTTTGACCTCCTAGCAGTCGGCCTCTGTTAATTGACCTTAAGTGGCCATTTGCCTACCTTAATTTGCTACTCGCTGCTTTCAGGCTGGTAGTCCTTCTGTTGCCAATCCTGCTTCGAGGAAAATGGCCCGGGGGAGGAATGGTGCTGGCAATCTGGCACACCGGCCAGAAATGCAAATTTCCACACTGCCTGCCGCCATAATCACCCCCATATGGGGGTGCAAATCCTGTACAATATCTTCAGAATACCAATATTTAGCTGGAGAAAATTGCAGATCATTCAAAATTAAATGCAGCATGTAGATGAGGAAGATAAAAGGGGCTAGGGATTTATCTTCAGGGAACTCCAAAGGTAACAGGGTGGGAGCAGGAAGAGTAATCATTGTTGGAGATGCTCTGGCTACAAGTGGAACCAAACAAGGCTGAACAGTGGAGCAGAAGTGCTGAGGCAGGATGGCATGGTCAAGTGTATCAAAGTTACAGAGAAGTCGAAAAGGAAAAGAAAGACAAGACACAGTGGTCACAGTTATGGAGAATGTCATTTGTGACTTTGATTAGGTTTGTTTCAGTGTTGTGGCAAGGCAGCAACCTGATTGGAGAGATTCAAATACGGAGTTGCGGGAAAGAAAGGAATGGACTTGGGAGATGACAACAACAACTTGTATTTATATAATACCTTTAATGTAGTGAAACATCCCAAGGCACTTCACAGGAGCTTCATCAAACAGAATTTAACACCAAGCCACATGAGGAGATATTAGGGCAGTTGAGAGGTAGGTTATAAGGGCCACAAAGGAGGAAAGAGAGGTAGAGAGGCAGAGAAGTTTAGGGAGGAAATTCCAGACCTCTGCCTCCTTCTCTTTCTTTAAGACCCTCCCTACAATCTATTTCTTTGATCAAGCTTTTAGTTACTCCTTTTATTGGCCTGGATGTTACGGTAATAATGATGGTAAAACTGTCAGCATTCACCATCATTACTCCTCTGAAACTGACTGCAACTTCTGGAGCCCACACATGCACAGTTAAACACAGAAATCCAGAAGCGGTTTTCAGTGGTCTACACTCTCCCAGAGGGTGCAATGTTGAATTCCTCCCGGACTGTAATCAAGCAGAACTCACTGAACTAACAAGTTTTTCTTTTACTCTATTAGCCTCACCGTAAAAATCCTTGAAAAAGTTACACCTTGTTAAACCAGGGGGCATAGATTTAAAGTAATTGATAGAAGGATTAGAGGGGAGAGGAGGAAACATTTTTTCACCCAGAGGGTAGTAGGGACCTGAAACTCACTGCCTGAAAGGGTGATAGAGGCAGAAACTCTCACGACATTTAAAAATTACTTGCATGGCTACTTGAATAGTCGTCACCTGCAGGGTTACTGACCTAATGCAGGAAGGTGGCATTAGGCTGGGTAGCTCTTTGTTGACCAGCACAGACACAATGTGCCAAATGGCCTCCTTCTGTGTTGTAAATTTTCTATGATTTCTATGATTTGTTAATGAGTTGTAACAGGGTTTTTAAAAGGACACTAAGTTCATAATTAATGCTGGGCAGCCTCACTATTCCTGAAAATTAATCTTATATTTGTGGAATGTCAAATTTCTCCATTATGATCAAAAAATTCAAAAAGAAATTTTCAAGTTTGTTTTTGATGTTACAGCTTCTACCTTAATCCCATGTGTATGTCCCAATCATTTATTTCACTCTCTGTAAAATTTTAATTAAAAGAAATAGTTCCTTTTTTTAACTTCCTGGCTTGCTGTCTGTGAGAATGTGTCAATGTGATTGGATCTTTATCCTGCTTGATGACATCACTGTTGCTGGATACCTGGAGATCCCTTGCCTTGGTGCCAAATTTAAACTGACATTGGGAAAGGGTAAATGCATGCCACAGAAGTCAAGAGATCTTTGTGACAACTTTCTTTGAGGTCAGTGGTGAACACCATTGCTTTGCCGCTGACCGTGAAATCCAGTCAATATCTTCTTCTTTGGCTTGGCCTTGGTTTTTGTCTGATTCTGCTTCTGTGAAACACCTTGTGTCATTTTTCTATGTTAATGGCGCTATATCAGTGCAACTTAGAATCATAGAATGGTTACTGCACTGAAGGAGGCCATTTGGCCCATCATGTCAGTGATGGCTCTCTGCAACAGCAAATCAGCTAGTCCCATACCCGTCTTTTCCCCGTAGCCCTGAAATTCTTTTCTCTTCAGGTGCTTATCCAATTCCCTTTTAAAAGCCATGATTGATACTGCCTCTACCACACTCTCAGGCAGTGCATTCCAATCCTAACCACATGTTGTGTTTAAAATAATTTTCCTCATCTCGCCATAGGTTCTTTTGCTGTTCACCTTAAATTGATGTCCTCTGGTTCTCGACCCTCTGACCATGGGAACATTTTCTTCCTGTCTACTCTGTCTAGACCCCTCATAATTTTGAACACCTCTGTCAAATCTCCTCTCAGTCTTCTCTTCACTAAGGAGGAAGTCCCCAGTTTCTGCAATCTATCCACATAACTGAAGTACCTCATTCCTGGATCCATTCTTATAAGCCTTTTCTGCACCCTCTCTAAAGCCTTCACATCCTTCCTAAAGTGTGGTTCCCAGAATTGGACACAATATTCCAGTTGAACCATTGCTTTATAAAGGTTCATCATAACTTCCTTGCTTTTGTACTCTATGCCTCTATTAATAAAGCCCAGGATCCCATATGCCTTTTTAACCACTTTCTCAACCTGCCCTGCCACTTTTAACAATTTGTGCACATATATCCCCAGATGTCTCTGTTCCTGCATCCACTTTAGAAATGTACCCTTTATTTAATATTGCTTCTCCACATTCTTCCTACCAAAATGGCCACTTCATACTTCCTGCAATAAATTCCACCTGTCACTTGTCCACCCATTCAACCAGCCTGTTTATGTCCTCTTGAAGCCTATCACTATCCTCCCTGCAGATTTTGAAATTGTTCCCTGTACACCCAAGTCTAGATCATTAATATATATCAAGAAAAGTAATGGTCCTTCTACCGACCCCTGGGGAATGGCACAATATACCTTCCTCCAATCAAAAAAACAGCCATTCATCACTACTCCGTGTTTCCGGTCACTCAGCCAACATTGTATCCATGCTTCCTTTTATTTCATGGGCTTCAATTTTGCTGACAAGCCTAATATGTGGCACTTTATCAAACACCTTTTGGAAGTCCATGTACATCACATCAACTGCATTACCTTCATCAACCTTCTGTGTTACCTCATCAAAAACTCAATCAAATTAGTTAAACACAATTTGCCTTTAACAAATTGTGCTGGGTTTCCTTTATTAATCCACACTTGTCCAAAGGTCTGTTAACTTTTTTCCCCAGCTAATCATTTCTAACAGCTTTACCACCTCCAAGGTTCAACTGACTGGCCTGTCATTGGTGGGTTTATCCTCACACCCTTGTCTGAACAAGGGTGTAACATTTGTAATTCTCCAGTTCTCTGGCACCACCCCTGTATCTAAAGAGGACTGGAAGATTATGCCCAGTGCCTCCACAAATTCCACCCTTATTTCCCTCAGTATCCTCAGATGCATCCCATCTGGTCAGGGTGACTTATCAACTTTAAGTACAGCCAGCCTATCAAATACCTCCTCTTTTGCGGTTGACTCTTAAATGCCCTCTGAAATGGCCTAGCAAGCCACTCAGTTAGTTAGTTCAATACCACTATTTGGTAGCCTATAGAATACACCCAGTAGTGTAATGGTACCTCTATTGTTTCTTAACTCTAACCAAATAGACTTTGTCCTTGACCCCTCTAGGACATCCGCTCTCTCCAGCACTGTAATATTCTCCTTCATCAATACTGCTACCCCTCCTCCTTTCTTTCGTTCTCTACCTTTCCTGAACACCTTGTATACAAAAATATTTAATACCCAGTCCTGCCCTTTTTGAGCCACGTCTGTAATCACCACAACATCATATTCCCTTGTGGCCATCTGCACCTGAAGCGCATCAAACTTATTGAACATGCTTAGTGTGCTTACATGCATATATGCATTATAAACCTAATTTAGACCTTATTGCATTCCCTCTTACTCTGACCCCACCTAATACCTTACTATTTCTTACTCTAATGCTATCTGTCTCTCCCAATCCTCTGTGCATCTTGTTTCTCCTTTCTAATGCTCCATCCTCATTCCCATCCACCTGCCGTTAGTTTAAACCCACAACAGCACTAGCAAACTGCCTCAGCAGGACATTGGACTCGGTTCTGCTGAGGTGCAGCCCATCTAGCCTTTAGAGGTACCACCTCCCTTAAAGCTGGTCCCAATGTCCCAGGAATCTAAAGCCTTCCCTCCTGCACCATTTCTCCAGCCACACATTCATCTGCTCTATCCTATTTCTATAGTCACTAGCATGTGGCATTAGGAGTAATCCGGAAATTACTGCCTTTGAGTCCCTGCTTGCTAGCCTCTTCCTAGTTCCTTAAAATCTGCCTGCAGGACCTCATCCCACTTTCTACCTCTGTCATTGGTACTGACATGGATCACCCTCCCCCCTCTGAATGCTCTGCAGCCGCTCAGTGACATTCTTGACCCAGATAGCAGGGAGGCGACATACCATCCTGGATTCACGTCTGTGGCCGCAGAAATGCCTGTCTGTACCCCCAGCCATAGAACCCCCTATAACTATTGCTTTCCCAATCTTCCTCATGCCCCCCATATATCGGAGCTACCCATGCTGCCGTGGAGCTGGCTTTGGCTGCACTCCCCAGAGGAACCATCGCTCTCACTAGTATTCAGAACTGAATACCGGTTGGAGAGCGAGATGCATTCAGGGGACTCCTGCACTACCTGCCTGGTCCTTCTTGTCTGTCTGGCGGTCATCCATTCCCTCACTGCCTGCACACCCTTAAGCTGCACGATCCACAAACCCTTTCTCTCATGGATGTACCCAGAGCTCGGGCTCCTCCAGCTAACGCCACTTCCTGCACATAACTTCCTGGTGGGTAAGATTTTAGAAACAATAATCAGGGGAAAAAAATCAACATACATTTGGAGAGGTTCGAGTTAATTGAGGATAGCCAGCAAGGATTTTAAAAGGCAGATCAAGCTTGACTAATCTAAGTGAATTTTTTGATGAAGTTAACAGAGAATGCTGATGAAGGGAATGCAGTGAATGTTGTTTCTATAGATTTTAAGAAAGCTTTTGATAAGGTACCATATAAAAGGCCAGTTAAAAATATTGAGCCTCGTGGTACAGGAGGGTCAGTGTCCATTTGGATAAAAAAAATTGGCTTAAGGACAGAAAACAGAGAGTTGTAAAAATGGTTGTTTTTCAGACTGGAGGATGGTAGACAGTGGTGTTCCCTAAGGGTCAGTGCTGGGACCACTGCTTTTTGTGCTATATATAAATGACTTGGATCTTGGAATAGAGAGTAGAATCTCAGAATTTGCTGACACCAAATTTGGAGGTATGAGAAACAGTGAGGATGATATGAACGGCCTACAACAGGGCATAGATAGGATAGCAGAATGGGCAGAGAGGTGGCAGATGGAATTTAATACTGACAAGTATGAGGTGATGCATTTTGGCAGAAGGAATAGGGAAAGACAATATATACTTAATGGCACAGTTCTAAAGAATGTGCAGGAACAGAGGGACCTGGGGGTCCGTGCACATCGATCTTTGAAGGTGGCAGGACATATTGAGAGAGTGGTTAGTAAAGCATATGGAATCTTGGGCTTCATAAATAGAGGCATTGAGTACAAAAGCAGGGAGGTTATGCTGAACCATTATAAAGCTCTGGTTAGGTCCCAACTGGAGTATTGTGTCCAGTTCTGGCCACCACACTTTAATAAGGATGTGAGGGTCCTTAAGAGGGTACAGAGGAGATTTACCAGAATGGTTCCAGAGATGGAAGATTTTAGTTTCAAGGTTAGGTTGGAAAAATTGGGGTTGTCTCATTCGAGCAAAGGAGATTGAGGGGAAGATTTAATAGAAATGTTCAAGATTAAGGCAGGCTTAGATAAGTTAGATACGGAAAAACTGTTCCCATTAACTAATGGTACAAAGACTAGGGGACACAAATTGAAGGTTTTGGGCTGCCACCTTCAAAGATCGATGTGCACGGACCCCCAGGTCCCTCTGTTCCTGCACATTCTTTAGAACTGTGCCATTAAGAGGTGCAGGGGGAATATGAGGAAGAAACTTTTTACGCAGCGGGTGTCGATGACCTGGAACTTGCTGCCCACAGCTGTGGTGGAAGTGGAGACAATCAATGATTTCAAAAGGAAATTGGATGGCCACTTGAAGGATAAAGACTTGGAGGGCTACAGGGATTGAGCGGGGGAGTGGGACTGACTGAATAGCTCTGTTGTAAACTGGCATGGACTTGATGGGCCAAATGGCCTCCTTCTGTGCTGTAAATGACTCTATATGGTTGTCTAATTCACGAAAAGTGTCCGCGAGTTCCCACATGGAGCGGGATGTGTCCTGCCATGCCTCTATTTATTGGAGTACTAACTAAATTCATCAAATATAAAACTTAAGACTTTCAAACCCCATTTAATCATTCTAGTTCCATACCTTAGATCCTTATCTCAATACTTACTGTTGATCACTGTGTTAGTTCCCTTGGGTTCTTCTGCTCCTTCCTTACTGCACTGATTGTGGCTTCACTTTAACCTCATTCTTTCAATTTCTCTCTGTGTTGAGCTGCTTTCATTCTTTCAATATCTGTCCATGTTGAGTTGCTTTCATTCTGTTCTCACACCTTCTGGTGAAGCCTGCTCTGCCACTGCGCTTTCTATCCCCCTGTGCTCTGGCTCCACTCCTGCTCCTCCTGGTCAAGCCTGCGCTGAAGTCACTTTTGTTCAGCTCATGCTCTGACTCTAACTTTCCAGACAACATCCTGCTGACTCCCTACCGCCGCTTTTACCTGTTGGTCTCTGGCACTGTTTTCCCTCAGGCTTGCTCTCTGTGAGAGTTATTGTTGTACATGATAGTTCAGGGAATGGAAAACATTAAATTGTGAAAATAGAACATGGAGACATAGGTTCAATTTAGAAAATCTAATTTTTGGATGATATAAAGAAATTCTTTAAACAGTCATCAACAATGGAATGAACTTCCACATAGAGTAGTTGCAGTGGAAACTCCGGAATCATTTAAGATAGGTGGCAGTGGCGAGCACCGCAGCCTCACAGCTCTAGCGACCCGGGTTCAGTTCTGGGTACTGCCCGTGCAGAGTTTTGCAAGTTCTCCCTGTGACTGTGTGGGTTTCTGCTGGGTGCTCTGGTTTCCTCCCACAGATAAAGACTTGCAGGTTGATAGGTAAATTGCCCCTAGTGTAGGTAGGTGGTAGGAGAATGGTGGGGAAGTGGTAGGGAATATGGGATTAATGTAGGATTAGTATAAATGGGTGGTTGTTGGTTGGCACAGACTCGGTGGGCTGAAGGGCCTGTTTCAGTGCTGTATCTCTAGATAAATAGCCTTATGTTGTAGTCTGGGGTAGTCTTTCAGATCTGTCTGGATGGATTAATAAAGATGGGCCAAATGGTTCATCCATAGTTAGCATTTGAGTCTTTTTCAATTTAATGTGTTTTTTTGTGCTGTTAACTTTTTTGGGGTTGTGTCAACTTTTGCAAGTTGCTTTTCACACACCCTTTTAACACAGTAACAGTATTTACCATTTATGTAAAAATGTCAAAGTTCCTTGCAGTCAACCTTTAATTAGAGGCCTACTATCACTTTTTGAGAGGCCCAAGAGTGTTCACTTCCTGCAGATGGGGCAGTCTGTACTGAACACTTGTTTACTTCCCAGCAATACTGGCACTCCATTTGCTCAATGGGACTACTTTTTTGTCACCAATGAATTCAGAACTGAACCCCTACCCAGGAGAGCACACAATCATAGAAATTTGTGATACAGAACGAGGCCATTTGGCTCATTGTGCCAATGCTGGATGAAAAAGAGCTATCCAGCCTAATCCCATTTTCCAGCTCTTGATTTTTAGCACTTCAAGTGCATATTCAAGTATTTTTTAAATGCCATGAGGGCTTCTGGCTCTGCCACCCATTCAAGCAGTGAGTTCCAAACCCCCAGCACCTGCTGAGTGAAAATATTTCTCAACTCCCCTCTAATCATTCTACCAATTATTTTAAATCTATGCCTACTGGTTATTAACCTTTCTGCTAAGGGAAGTAAGTCCTTCCTATACACACTATCAAGATCCCTCATAACTTTATACCTCACTTAAATCTCCCTCAGCCTCTTATGTTTCAAAGAAGACAACCTCAGCCTATACAAACTTTCTTCATAGCTAAAATTTCCCAGTCCTGGCAACATCCTCTTAAATCTTCTTTATACCCTCTCCAGTGTGATCACATCCTTCATGTAATGCAGTGACCAGAACTGTACGCAACACTCTAGCTGCAGGCTAACTAGTGCTTTATACAGTTCTAGCATTGCCTCCTTGCTCTTATATTCTATGCCTTGGCTAATAAAGCAAAGGATCCCGTGTGCCTTCTTAACCATTTATCTATCTGTCCTGTTAGCTTCAGGGATCTGTGGACATGCTCTCCAAGGTTCCTTTTGTTCTACACTTCTCAGTATCCTACCATTTATTGTTTGCTCCCTTGCCTTGTTTGCCCTCCCCAAATGCATTACTTCACACTTCTTGTGATTGAATTCCATTTGCCATTTTTCTGTCTACCTGACCAACCTGTTGATATCTTCCTGTAGTGTACAGCTTTCTTCCTCAATATCAGCCACATAAGAACACAAGAACTAGGAGCAGAACTAGACCAACTGGTCCATTAAGCCTGCTCCGCCATTCAATACGATCACGGCTGATCTTGGGCTTCAACTCCACTTTCCTGTCCGCTCCCCATATCCCTTGATTCCCTGTGAGAACAAAAATCCATCTATCCCTGCCTTAAATGTATTCAGTGATGGAGCATCCACAACCCTCTGGGGTAGAGAATTCCAAAGATTCACAACCCTTTGAGTGAAGTAATTTCTCCTCATCTCAGTCTTGAATGATTGACCCCTTATCCTGAGACTGTGTTCCCGTGTTCTAGATTCCCTGACCAGTGGCAACAATCTCTCAGCTTCTACCCTATCAAGCCCTTTCAGAATCTTGTATGTCTCAATTAGATCACCTCTCATTTTTCTAAACTCCAGAGAATATAGGCCCAATTTACTCAGCCTCTCATCATAGGACAACCCCCTCATCCCAAAGACCAATTTAGTAAATCTTCGCTGCACTGCCTCCAGTGCAAGTATATCCTTTCTTAAATGTGGAGATCAAAACTGCACACAGTATTCCAGGTGCAGTCTCACCAAAGCTCTGTACAATTTTAGTAAGATTTCTTTATTCCTGTACTCCAATCCCCTTGCAATAAAGGCCAACATAGCACTTGCCTTCCTAATAGCCTGCTGCACCTGCATGTTAACTTTGTGCGTTCCTTGTTTGAGTACCCCTAAGTCTCTCTGAACATCAACAATTACCAGTTTCACACCTTTTAAAAAATATTCTGCTTTTCTATTTTTACGACCAAAGTGTATAACTTCACACTTCCCTACGTTATACTCTATTTGCCATCTTATTGCCCACTCACTTAACCTGTCCATATCTCTTTGCAGCCTCTCTACATCCTCCACACAGCTCACCTTTCCACCAAGCTTTGTATCATCAGCAAACTTAGATACGTTACTCTCGGTCTCTTTATCTAAGTCACTAATATAGAGTGTAAATAGCTGAGGCCCCAGCACTGAACCTTGTGGCACCCCACTATTCACTGCCTGCCAACTTGAAAGTGTCCCATTTATGCTCAGTCTCTGCTTCCTATCTGTCAACCAATCCTCTATCTATGCTAATATATTACCCCTAACACCATGAGTCCTTATCTTGCCTATTAATCTTTTATGAGACACCTTATCAAATGCCTTTTGAAAAACCAGATATACTCCATCTACTGGTTCCCCTTTATCTACCCGACTAGTTACATCCTCAAAAATCTCTAATAAATTTGTCAAACAGGATCTCCCTTTTGTAAAACTATGCTGACTTGTTCTAATCATACTCTGCTTTTCCAAGTGCAATGTTAAGACTTCCTTAATAATAGTTTCCAGCATCTTCCCAACCACTGATGTTTGGCTAACTGGCCTGTAGTTCTCTGTTTTCTCTCGACCTCCTTTCTTGAAAATTGGCGTTAACATTTGCCAACTTCCAATCTGACGAGACCATTCCTGAATCTAAGGAATTCTGGAAAATCATAGCCAGCACATCCACTATCTCTACAGCTATCTCTTTTAGAACCCTACGATGTAGGCCATCTGGTCCTGGGGACTTGTCAGATTTTAGTCCCTCAAATTTCTCCAATACTTTTTCTCGACTGATATCAATATCCTTAATGTTATCACTCTTTTTAGACTGTAGATTACTGCCTTTTTTTGGTGTGGAACTTGAGTCTTCTACTGTGAAGACAGACACAAAATCTTGTTCAGTGCCTCTGCTATTTCCTCATTCCCCATGATGATTTCTCCTGTCCGTTCCTCTAAGGGACCAATTTAGCTATTCTCTTCTTGTTTATGTACTGATAAAAGCTCTTACAATCTGTTTTTATATTGCTGGCCAGTTTACTCTCAAATTTTATTTTTTCCCGTTTTATCAACATTTTGGTGGCCCTTTGCTGGTTTCGCAAACACTCTCCATCCTCAGATTTGCTACTATTTTTTTGCAATATTGTAAGCCTCTTCTTTTAGTCTAATACTCTTCTTAACTTCCTGAGTGAGCCAGCATGGGTCTTTCTGGACGAGTTTTTGTTTTTGAATGAAATGCACTTTTGTTGAACCCTTTGAATTGTTTCTTTAAATGTTTCCCACTGTACATTTACCACCAAACCTTCCAGTCTATTTACCCAATTAACCTTAGCCAGTTCTCCCCTCATATCTTGGTAATTGGCTTTGCTTAAGTTTAAGATTCTAGTTTGTATTTGAAATGTGTCACTTTCAAACTTAACATGAAATTCAATAGCATTATGATCACTATTTCCCAGTGAATCTTTTACTATGACATTGCTTATTAACCCTGCTTCATTACATAATACGAGATCTAAGATAGCTGTAACTCTAGTCGGTTCCACAATGTATTGCTCCTAGAAACTGTCACAAAAGCATTCTACAAAATCATCTTCCAGACCACTGTTGCCAACTTGATTGTCCCAGTCTCTATGCAGATTAAAGCCCTCCACAATTAATACATTACCTATTTCACATGCTTCAATAATTTCCCATTTAATGTTCTGTCCAATAATATAACTACTGTTAGAGGGCCTGTAAATTACTCCCACCAGTGTTTTCTGACTCCTGCTATTCCTGATTTCCACCTAAACTGATTCTACTTCATGATCTTCTGAGGCCAGATCCCTTCTTATCATGTCCTTATGCCATCCTTTACTATCAGGGATACCCTTCCTCCTTTGCCATTTTGTCTGCCTGTCTGAAATATTGTGTACCCTGGAATACTTATTTCCCAAACTTGATCTCCTTGTAACCATGTCTCGGTAATGGCAATTAGATCTAGATCATTTACCTCTATTCATGCCACTAGTTCATCTATCTTACTACAGGTGCTTCATGCATTCAGATAAAGGAATTTCAATTTCATTTTTTTTACCTCTATTCCATGCAATGACCTTATTTGCCAATATACAATTTTTGTTAAACTCTCTGTCCCTTCCTGTCCCATTCTGTTGGGAGTTACCCACATCATTATCCTGCTCCAATGCCCTGACCTCTCTCTTTGGATTACTCAATTTCCCTTTACCCAAACCCTCCCCCAACTCTATTAGTTTAAAGCCCTGTCCACAGCCCTAGTTATGCAAGTGGCCAGGACACTAGTTCCAGTCTGGTTCAATTGAAGCCCATCCCAACGGAATAGCTCCCTCCTCCCTGAGTACTGATGCCAGAGCCCCGAGAATTGAAACCCCTTCTTCTCACACCACTCTTTGAGTCACAGGTTTAGTTCTCTAATCTGCTTAACCCTGCGCCAATTTGCGTGTATCTCAAGTAACAATCCGGAGATGATTATCTTTGATGTTCGGCGTTATAGTTTGGACCCTAACTCCTCAAATTCTCTAAACAGAACATCATTTCTGTTTACCTATGTCATTGGTTCCCACATGGACCACAACAACTGATCCTCCCCTTCCCAATCCAGGTTCCTCTCCAGCCACGAGGTGATGTCCTTAATCCTGGCACCAGGCAGGCAACACAGCCGTCAGAGCTCCCGGTCACAGCTACAGAGAACAGTATCTATCCCTCTGACTATACATAGCCAATTTTTCGTATCATCTGCAAACTTCTTAATCATGCTCCCCTACATTTAAGCCTAAATCATTAACATAAACTACAAAAAGCAAGGGACTGTGTCCTGAGCCCTGTGGAACCTCAATGGAAACAGATTTCCAGTCAAACACCCATTCAGCATTACCATATAGTTCCTGCTACTAAGTTAATTTTGGAACCAACTTGCCACTTTCCCTAGGATCGTATGGGCTTTTACATTTCTGACACCAGTCAGCTATGTGGGACTTCATCAAAAGCCTTGCTAAAATCCATGTAAACTGTATCAAGCACGCTACCCCTCATCAACCCTCCTTCTTAGCTCCTCAAAGAAGTCAATCATCAGACACAACCCTCTCTTAACAAATCCATGCTAACTGTCCTTGTTTAATCCGTGCCTTTCTAAATGACAATTAATACTGTACAGCATCCGCAGCCCGTGCACCCCCGTGAAAAGCTAAACCCGCCCGTTAGCGAGCTCTCAACCGTTTCTTCCAATCACCGGAGATGCGCTGTAACCCATAGCAACTTTCGCTCGCCTTACGCATGCGCGTTGTTCACCGTTTTTTTTCTGGCTGTGGAAATCTGCAGGAAGGAAACATTTTTTTGTTTTTCCAAACAAATGTGCTGTTTTGGAAATGTAATTTTATTTGCAGAAGTGATGTCTTGAGCTTTTCGTGTGGTTGTAAACAATTTTGTTTGTTAAAAATAAGTAAACTTGAACTGGAGGTTAAAGGTCAGAATAAAAATGGCCGTTACAAGCGAAGGCGGTTTGAGTGCGCGCGGGGAGGTAGAAGGGTGATGACGACAGAGTGCGAGCGCTGGCTTGACCGCGAGCTAGGTCACTGACAACCGGAACATCCGCTGCCCTCCTAGAGCGGAGCGCACTGAGGTTCAGAGCGATGAGAAGAGGCGGCAGTGCGGGCTGCTGTGGAATTTAACCCAGAGTGAGAGCGGAGAGCGCGGCCCTGAGACATGAACAGGAAGAAGGGAGACAAAGGGTTCGAGAGCCCGAGGCCCTATAAATTATAAGTATCTTCCTTCTCTTGTTTCTAAATGTAACTTTACCCGCCTCCGCCCCGGTAACGCTCCACACTCTGGCTGGCACCTCTTAACACTTTGCAATGAAGGCAGAGGTGGTTACGCAGCAACACAAAAAAGATCATGGGGTCCTCAAGGTTTGGGCAAAGAAGCTCTTGAACGGAAGAGACTGGGGGGTGTCAGTGCTTGGAAGCGTTAATCTGCTTCTGGCGAACATTGCCCAGAGGGCTTTTAACAACAACAGCAACTTGCATTTGTGTAACTCCTTTTAACTTAAAAAAAAAGTCCCAAGGCGCTTCATAACAGTACCAAACAAAATTTTACACTGAATGACATGAGATATTAGGAATAGTAAAGTAGGTTTTACGGCGTGCCTTAAGGAGGAAGGAGGTGCAGAGGTTTAGGGAGGGAAACCCAAAGCTTCAGATCTAGACAGTTGAAGGCAGGCATACCAATGGTGAGTATGATGGAAATTTGGAATACACAAAAGGCCAGAACTGGAGAGATGTAAGAGGTCACAGTGGATATGGACAACAGAGATTTGGGTGAATTCAAATTTACAAAGGTTCTAAGGTGTGAGGCTGGCCAAGAGAACCTTGGCATAGTTGTATCTGGAGGTAATGAAAGCAGGGATGAGGATATGACAAGGCTATATTTAAAAAAAAAAATGGGACTGGGTGCCATCTTCAGTATCCCCTTAGTTGTGAGTTCAGTAAAGTGTATTATTTAAGTTGTGCCGTCCTATGCAAAAACAAAAACACCCTCGGTCAGCTTCTCCCAGTGTCAAGAAATTGTTGCATTTGCACTGTAAAAATGAATTAAACTCACTGCAGAAAGCGAGGGCTATTATTTAATGGCACAATGGTCCCATTAATGGGATAATTTATGTTTCCAATGGCCTTCTACTTTACAATTAGCAATTAAATGATTGTTTACAAGTGCCACAAAGAATACCACCAGGATGCAAGTTAAACTGATTTATAAAATTATTTTGTGGCTTCTGGCTGGGAGTAAAGTAGATGTTAAATTCATTTCAGCTTGTTTGGATTTAGAGTTAAATCTCCTCTCCTTCTCCACTGCCCCCACAAAGTTTGTAAGTCTACTAATTTGTAAGTAACCAACAATTCACAGGTAATGCATGAGAACACAAGAGCACCAGAAATAGGAGCAGGTGTAGACCATATGGCTCATCGAGCCTGTTCTGCTATTCAGAAAGATCATGACTGATCTTAGGCTTCAACTCCACTTTCCTGCCCGCTTGCCATATGCCTTGATTCCCTGAGACCAAAAATGTATCTCTCCCAGCCTTAAATGTATTCAATGATGGAGATCTGCAACCCTTTGAGTGCAGTAATTTCTCCTCATCTCAGTCCTTAATGATTGACCCTTATCCTGAGACTGTGCCCCCATGTGTTAGATTCCCAGACCAGCGGAAATAATCTCTGCGTCTACTCTGTCCAGCCCCTTTAGAATTTTACATGCTTCAATGAGATCACCTCCTTAAACACCAGAGAATACAGGCCCAATTTACTAAGTCTGTCATCATAGGAGAACCCCCTCATCCCAGGAACCAATCTAGTGAACCTTCGCTGCACTGCCTCCGATGCAAGTATATCCTTTTTTAAATGTGGAGACCAAAACTGCACACAGTATTCCAGATGTGGTCTCACTAGAACCATATACGACCTTGCTACAATACTTCCTTATTCCTGCACTCCAATCCTCTTGCAATAAAAGTCAACATGCCATTTGCCTTCCTAATTGCTTGTTGTACCTGCATGTTAACTTTCTGCATACCTTGTACAAGCACACACAAATCTCTTTGAATATCTTGCAAGTTGCACATCTTTTTAAAAAAAAAAAATTCTGCTTTTCTATTATGACTAAAGTGCATAACTTCACATTTTCCTACATTATGCTCCATCTGCTCACTTCTCTCTATATCTCTTTGCAGTCTCTGTGTCCTCCCCACAGCTTACCTTTCCATCTACCTTTGTATCAGCAAACTTGGTTGCATTACTTTCTGTCTTTTCATCTAAGTCATTAATATAGATTGTAAATAACTGAGTCCCAGCACTGATCCTTGTGGCACTCCATTATTTACTGCCTGCCAGCTTGAAAACACCCTGTTTATGCCCACTCATTGCTTCCTGTCTGTTAACATTCATCTATCCATACTAATATTACCCCCAACTTCATGAGCCCTTATCTTACCAATTAACTTCTTGTGTAGCACCTTATCAAATGCTTTTTGGAAATCCAGGTATACTACATCTGGTTCTCCTTTATCTACCCTACTAGTTACATCCTCAAAAAACTGTTAAATTTGTCAAACAAAACTTTCTTTTTGTAAAACCATGTTGACTTGTTCTAATCATACTGTGCTTTTCAAAGTGCATTGTTCACACTTCCTTAATAGATTCCAGTGTTTTCCCAATGACTGATAGGCTAAATGGCCTGTAGTTCCCTGTTTTCCCTCTCCCTCCTTTCTTGAAAAGCCGTGTATCATTTGCCAACTTCCAATCTGATTGGACAGTTCCCTAATCTAAGAATTTAGGAAAATCAGAGCTAGCACATCCACTATATCTGCAGCTGTCCGTTTTGGAACCCTAGGCTGTAGGCCATCAGGTCATTGAGATTTGTCAGATTTTAGTCCCTTTGGTTTCTCCAGTACTTTTTCTCGGCTGATATTAATTTCCTCACTCTTTTTAGCCCCTAGGTTACTGTCTATTTCTGGTATGGAACTTGTGTCATCTACTGTGAAGGCACACAAAATACTTGTTCAGTGCCCCTGCCATTTCCTTATTCCCTATGATAATTTCTCCTGTCTCTGCTTCCAAGGGACCAACGTTTACTTTAGCTATTCTCGTCCTTTTGATATACATATAAAATGGATTGTAAGAGCTTTTATGTTACTGGCTGTTTACTCTAATCCTATTTTTTCCTTTATCAACTTTTTGGTGGCCCTTTGCTGGTTTCTAAAACACTCCCAATCCTCAGACTTGCTACTCTATTTTGCAACATTGTAAGCCTTTTCTCTCAATCGAATACTATCCTTAACTTCCTGAGTGATCCACAGATGGGTCTTTCTGGTTGAGTTTTTGTTTTTCAAAGTAATGTATTTTTGTTGAACATTTTGAATTGTTTCTTTAAAGGTTTTCCACTGTTCATTTACTGCCATACCTTTTAGTCTATTTATCCAGTTTACCTCAGCCAGCTCTCCCCTCGTGCCTGCGTACTTGGCTTTGTTTAAGTTTAAAGATTCTTGTTTGAAAGTGACATGCTCCAATCACACTTAACGTGGAATTCAATGGTATTATGATCACTTTTTTTAGTGGATCTTTTACTATGACATTGCTTATTAACCCTGCTTCATTGCACAATATTAGAACTATGATAGCTTTATCCCTAATTGGCTCCACCAAGTATTGCTCCAAGAAACTGTCCCTAAAACATGCTACAAACTCATCTTCTCGACCACTCCTGCCAATTTCATTGTCCCAGTCTATAATGAAGATTAAAGTCCCCCACAATTATTACATTGCCTTTGTTAGTCTCCAATAATTTGTTGTTTTAATGCTCTGTCCAACAGTATAACTACTGTTAGGGGGCCTATAAACTACACCCACCAGTGTTTTCTGATTCTTGCTATTCCTTATTTCCGCTCATACTGATTCTACTTCATGATCTTCTGAGGCCAAATCCTTTCTCATGAATGCTCTTATGTCATTCTTTACCATCAGTGCTACCCCTCCTCCTTTGCTATTCTGTCTTTCCGAAATATTGTGTACCCTAGAATATTTATTTCCCAACCTTGATCACCATGTCACCATGTCTCTGTGATGGTGGTTAGATCTAAATTTTGTAGCTTTATTTGCGCCACTAGTTTATCTATTTTATTGCAGATGCTTCATGCATTCAGATATAGAACATTTTTTTTTGCTTCTATTCCCTTCAATGATCTCATTTGCTGATGTACAATTTCTGTTAAACTCTCTGTCCCTTCTTGTCTCATTCTGCTTGTCTTTACCCACAATGCTATACTGTTCCGATGCCTTGGCCTTTCTCTTTGGATTTCTAAATCTCACCTCCCCCAAACCCTCCCCCGCTCTGTTAGTTCACAACCTCTAGTCTTATCTGCTGGCTCACTCTTGAGTTTGTACATACTGTCACATCCTGATTATCATTATCCTTATTGCTATCTTGCCTGCTCCTCTCTCTTTAAACTATCACATCTTTCCTCATTTGATCGCTTGCCCCCACTATTTAGTTTAAAGCCCTCTCTACTTCCCTAGTTATACGACTCACCAGAACATTGGTCCTAGCAAGGTTCAGGTGTAGACTGTCCCAATGGTACTGCTTCCACTTTTCTCAGTACCGGTGCCAATGCCCCATGAATCGAAACCCATTTCTCCCACACCAATCTTTCAGCCACACATTTAACTGTCAAATCTCATTTACCTTATGCCAATTTGTTGGTGGCTCGGCTAATAATCCAGAGCTTATTACCTTTGAGGTTCTGCATTTTAATTTAGCCGTAGCTGCTCGTACTCCCTATGCAGAACCTCTTTCCTCGTCCTGTCTGTGTCATTGGTTCCCACGTGGACCACAACAACTGGATCCTCCCCTTCCTGCTGCACGTTCCTGTCCAGCCCTAAATAGATGTCCCAAACCGTGGCACCGGGCAGGCAACACAGCCTTCTGGACTCTCGCTCTTGGCTGCAAAGAATAGTGTTTATCCCCGTGACTATTTTGTCCCCTACTACCACTACACTCCTATTTACTTTCCCTGCTTGAATGGCTTCCTGTACCACGGTGCCATGGGCAGTTTGCTCATCCACCCTGGAGCCCTTGCTCTCATCCATATGAGCTGAAAGAACCTCAAACCTGTTGGAGGGCTGAGCCTCCTCCACTTCTGCCTTCTTGATCCCCTTACCTGCCTTACTCGCAGTCACACCCTTCAGTCCCTGACCACAAATGAAATCAGAAGACCCTATCTTATGGTATGACTGCCTCCTGGAGTAAATGTCCAGGTAACTTTTCCCCTCCTTGATGCATCGCAGTGTCTGTAGCTTGGCCTGCAGCTCATTGACTCGAGTCGAAGCTCCTCGAGCCACAGACACTTAATGAAGATATCTTTGCCATGGATCACATTGGCGTCTACCAGCTCCCACTTCCTGCAGCCCCAACACATCACTTGCCCTGCCATCCTGATTGTGTTTTCAATAACTAATTTATTATTTACTTAATTAATTAGAAATATTCACCAACCAATCTATTAAGCTTAACTAGTATTTGTAAATAAAGCCTTACAATTAGTAAAATTACCTGCATTTGAAAGATTAATGACGACAAACTCACTAATCAACTACTTGTTTTCATGTGACATCAAACTTCGATTTTTTTTTCGCTCCTCAGAACTAGGTCGGTCTGCTCTGGTGGCCTGGACTGGAAGGGGTAGCTCTTTTATATTGCTTGCTGGTCCTGCTCCCTCCCTCCCTCTCTCTCTCCCTCTCCCTCCCTCTCTTCCCCCCTCTCTTTCCCCCCCCCCCCTCCCTTCCCCCTCCCTCTCTCTCTCCCTCTCTTCCCCCCTCTCTCTCCCTCTCTTCCCCCCTCACTCCTCCTCTCTCCCTCACTCCTCCTCTCTCCCTAACTCCTTCACTCTCCCCCCCCCCTCACTTCCCCCCCCCCTCACTTCCCCCCCCCCTCACTTCCCCCCCCCCTCACTTCCCCCCCCCCTCACTTCCCCCCCCCCTCACTTCCCCCCCCCCTCACTTCCCCCCCCCCTCACTTCCCCCCCCCCTCACTTCCCCCCCCCCCTCACTTCCCCCCCCCCCTCACTTCCCCCCCCCCTCACTTCCCCCCCCCCTCACTTCCCCCCCCCCTCACTTCCCCCCCCCCTCACTTCCCCCCCCCCTCACCCCCCCCCCCTCACCCCCCCCCCCCTCACCCCCCCCCCCCCTCACTCCCCCCCCCCTCACTCCCCCCCCCTCACTCCCCCCCCCTCACTCCCCCCCCCTCACTCCCCCCCCCTCACTCCCCCCCCCTCACTCCCCCCCCCCTCACTCCCCCCCCCCCTCACTCCCCCCCCCCTCACTCCCCCCCCCCCTCACTCCCCCCCCCCTCACTCCCCCCCCCCCTCACTCCCCCCCCCTCCCCCCCCCTCACTCCCCCCCCCTCCCCCCCCCTCACTCCCCCCCCCCTCACTCACCCCCCCCTCACTCACCCCCCCCCTCACTTCCCCCCCCCCCTCACTTCCCCCCCCCCCTCACTTCCCCCCCCCCCTCACTTCCCCCCCCCCCTCACTTCCCCCCCCCCCTCACTTCCCCCCCCCCCTCACTTCCCCCCCCCCCTCACTTCCCCCCCCCCCTCACTTCCCCCCCCCCCTCACTTCCCCCCCCCCCTCACTTCCCCCCCCCCTCACTTCCCCCCCCCCCCTCACTTCCCCCCCCCCCTCACTTCCCCCCCCCTCACTTCCCCCCCGCCCCCTCACTTCCCCCCCGCCCCCTCACTTCCCCCCCGCCCCCTCACTTCCCCCCCGCCCCCTCACTTCCCCCCCGCCCCCTCACTTCCCCCCCGCCCCCTCACTTCCCCCCCGCCCCCTCACTTCCCCCCCGCCCCCTCACTTCCCCCCCGCCCCCTCACTTCCCCCCCGCCCCCTCACTTCCCCCCCGCCCCCTCACTTCCCCCCCGCCCCCTCACTTCCCCCCCGCCCCCTCACTTCCCCCCCGCCCCCTCACTTCCCCCCCGCCCCCTCACTTCCCCCCCGCCCCCTCACTTCCCCCCCGCCCCCTCACTTCCCCCCCGCCCCCTCACTTCCCCCCCGCCCCCTCACTTCCCCCCCGCCCCCTCACTTCCCCCCCGCCCCCTCACTTCCCCCCCGCCCCCTCACTTCCCCCCCGCCCCCTCACTTCCCCCCCGCCCCCTCACTTCCCCCCCGCCCCCTCACTTCCCCCCCGCCCCCTCACTTCCCCCCCGCCCCCTCACTTCCCCCCCGCCCCCTCACTTCCCCCCCGCCCCCTCACTTCCCCCCCGCCCCCTCACTTCCCCCCCGCCCCCTCACTTCCCCCCCGCCCCCTCACTTCCCCCCCGCCCCCTCACTTCCCCCCCGCCCCCTCACTTCCCCCCCGCCCCCTCACTTCCCCCCCGCCCCCTCACTTCCCCCCCGCCCCCTCACTTCCCCCCCGCCCCCTCACTTCCCCCCCGCCCCCTCACTTCCCCCCCGCCCCCTCACTTCCCCCCCGCCCCCTCACTTCCCCCCCGCCCCCTCACTTCCCCCCCGCCCCCTCACTTCCCCCCCGCCCCCTCACTTCCCCCCCGCCCCCTCACTTCCCCCCCGCCCCCTCACTTCCCCCCGCCCCCTCACTTCCCCCCGCCCCCTCACTTCCCCCCCGCCCCCTCACTTCCCCCCCGCCCCCTCACTTCCCCCCCGCCCCCTCACTTCCCCCCCGCCCCCTCACTTCCCCCCCGCCCCCTCACTTCCCCCCCGCCCCCTCACTTCCCCCCCGCCCCCTCACTTCCCCCCCCCCCCCTCACTTCCCCCCCCCCCCCTCACTTCCCCCCTCCCCCTCACTTCCCCCCTCCCCCTCACTTCCCCCCTCCCCCTCACTTCCCCCCTCCCCCTCACTTCCCCCCTCCCCCTCACTTCCCCCCTCCCCCTCACTTCCCCCCTCCCCCTCACTCCCCCCTCTCTCTTCCCCCACCCCCCCTCCCCTCTCTCTCTCTCTCTCTCTCCCCCTCACTCCCCCCTCCCCCTCACTCCCCCCTCTCTCTTCCCCCACCCCCCCTCCCCTCTCTCTCTCTCTCTCTCTCCCCCCCCCCCCCCCCCCCTCTCCTTGTATGTAAGAGGAGTGGAGGATAAATACTGGCATTGAATGAGAGCAAGAAAGTAACATTTGCAGTTGACAATGGTACACCGTTCGAAATATTTGTAGTAGTAATTCTGCATATTTGTGGTATAAAATTAGCTTAAATCCCAAGTTTCATTTTCGATGCTTTCCATGGTAGTAATAAATATGTAACTAGCAAAGGCTTGTAGCTTATTTATCTTTTGAAAAGTGCAGTTCGTTAAATATATTTAGATTCTTGGAATTTCCTAAAATGGTGTACAGCTTTATTTTAAATATGGATTTGTTGTCTTGTCCGCAGATTTAGATTGTGGTATGTAACCAGTAGGTATATCTTTTCACCCAACAGCCAAAAATCTGAAAAACATCATATTATTTGATAATGGCAAGAGAGCCATCTGTCTTGTTTAGGACAGGGTCTGAACGAAAGATTCAAATTTGTATTCAGTGCACCCCCAAATCTAACTGTTTGAACTATGCCAATTGATTGATTGTTTAAATGAATTAAAATTAATTGGCATGAGCTTACTCTACACTAAGCTGTCATTTACTTTTGATTTATGTCTTTATACAACTCACCAGGTGGTCTGCATAAATAATATAAACTTTCAGAGGAAGTCTGTTATAGTAAGTAACCACTATTTTTTTTAAATTTTTATATTAAATAAAATCATTTCAGACATACTAAACAGGACTTTTGTATGTTTTATGTTTGTAGGGGTATGTGGAGTTGACCATATTCCCGACACTTGCTAACCTCAATAGAATAAAACTGAACAGCAAGCAATGCCGGATTTACAGAGTAAGAGTAAATGATTTGGAAGCTGCTTTTATTTATAATGATCCAACCTTAGAAGTCTGCCACCATGAATCAAAGCAGTAAGTATGACATTGTAATAGCTCTAAGTGCTGAAACTAAAAATGATTGAAAGCAAGGATACACCTGAAAGAGAAGGGAGAAAGCTGAAGTTTTTAGTGTAGAATGGGCCAAAGGGACTCTGGCTGAGAGCTGTTCACATCAGATTTAGACCATAAATTCTTTGCAACTTTGAATATTAACAATATTGAATTTGCTTTTATTTAAAAAAAAAAACTAGAAATGTTAACTATCGCAATTTCAGAACACTATTAAGGCATAGATCTATAAAATGTCAGTTCACTAGGAGTTTACTGTACTTTCTTGTGCTATTAGTATTGAATGAGGAAGGTAGACTTGGGTCAAAGTAACAGGAGTTTATTTACACGAGTCTTCTTACTAGGGTATCTACATGAACACTGAGCAGCATGAGGTACAGACTCGTGACATCACCTCCTGTGATGATGCTGAAGGTCTATATACATAATGTACCCAGCAACAGCTTATGTACATTATGCTACATCTCCCCACAAGTCTCTGACTTCATTCATCAGGTCTGTAACACTGTGGAATTGTCATAGCTGCTGTTCTTTCACTTGTTTGGGGTATTGAGTCCTCCTCACTTTTCTGTGTGAGTGGAACTATCGAATGGCTCGTTCTCTGTCTTCACTGTCGTCTGGCGTATCAGTTGTTGGTTGTGTCACCAGTTCATCAGCTCTCTCTTGTAGCTGATTCTCTTGATCATTCATCAATTCTTTATTCAGAGATGCCAGTACCAAAGATCTTCTATTTCTCCTTATTCATCCTTGGTCTGTCTGGACTACGTATGACTGAGGATATGGAGATTTCTCCATCACTCCCCATATCAACACGGTCTTTAATCCAAACCAAATCTCCAGGTCATAGGTCTGTTTGGTTCTTTGCTCTGTAGCACCTATCATGATTCTGCATTTTAAATGACTTTTCTTTCTCTTCTCTCTCCTTCACCCTTTCCCAGTCCTCAGCACTGACATGTGGCTGAAGGGTGCTTGGGTAGTTGTGTCCTCAACCTCCTACCCATTAGCAACTCACATGGAGCCAGCCTATTTTAGAGTGGTGTTGATCGGTAATTTAATAGTGTCAGCTGACAATCCTCGTTCTTTATCAGTAGCATTGAAAGCATTTTCAAACATTTTCATGGTTCGAACACCTCCCTCTGCTTCTCCCTTGCTGTGGGGGCACCTCGGTGATCTCGTAACATGGGCAAACCCATAAGTGTCTGCAAACTGCTGGAAGGCCTCATTTGTGAATTGTAGACTGTTAACAGAGATCACTAGGTCTGGATTGATGTGTGGTGAAAATCTCTTCTAGTGACTTTATTATGATTTCAGAACTTTGGCCATGTAGTGGTTTGACTTCAACCCATCGAGAGTAACAATCAACGACAATGAGGAAAATCTTCCCTTTATATTCTGAGGCACTCCCGTGGCCTGGACAGAAACAAAGATGACATCAGTGGCTCTCTAGAGTCCTGTCTGGTAGTAGCACAAATAATACAATTGGAGATCATTTCTTCGAGGTACAGGCCGTACCTAACCAGCCTGTGCTTGCAAAACTCAAAACACTGTCCAAAATTAGCTGTGATTCTGCGATTGGACAACGTTTGCTAAGTAATCTTCAGTGTGCTAAGAACTATGCGAACATCCAATTTAAGGTTGTCAGTAGGGCTTGCACTGTGGCATTTTTGTGTGCATTGGAAGCTACATATATTAATACACAGGGCTAATAAAAACAAGAAATGCTGGAACCACTCAGCAGGTCTGGCAGCATCTGTGAAAAGAGAAGCAGAGTTAACGTTTCGGGTCAGTGACCCTTCTTCGGAACTCAGAATACACAGGGCCCTGTTCTTTGCAGACCGAACATGTACAAACATTGTGCCTGTTTCACCTAAACAAAATAAGTGACAGCCATTCACTGGTTCATTCCTCAGGGCAATGCCTTGACCAATCAGAGTCAAGCTGCCTGGTTTAAATTTCAAACAGAGCTTGGCAGTTAACTGTCAGTCACCGTAAACTCTTGCATTATCCATGGCAATACCTCTACCAATCAAAATTCACTTGCCAGCCAATCCGCACTCTTCTCATAGAGTATAAAGTTGTTGTTTTCCCTCACGGTATTCTTGCAGATTGTCCTGATGAGTGCAAGATGAAAAGCTTTGACAGCATGTCACTATTTTCAGCAATAATCTGTTTTTTTCCCCTGCATTTCTCCTAGGAAGGGAGTATTAATTGTTTGACCTTCCTTTATTTCCTGTATCTTTTTACCCATCTGCAGCTTTTGTTTTCTGCTGTAACAGACTTACTGAAAGTGCCCCTTTCTCTTGCACCGGAAAGATTCAGCTCCCTGGACTGTGCAATTTTCCTGCCGGTGCCACTCCAGGCCACACCTACTGCAGTTCAGTGTAGCTGTCTGTAGGTGGCTTTCCCGCCTCTCGGGCTTTCTGATGCCATTGCTCCCTGTTTTCTCAATGGATGCGACTGGTTCCAGAATTTTGAGGCTGGACTCCCCTGATTTTCCACCCCAAACTAGCAGTTGATTATTCTTGTGTACTTCTGCCTGTCTGCTGAATAAAATGTCCTTTTTCAAAGTCAGATCTTCTTTTGACTGAAGCTGGTCTGACAGCGCTTCGTCTACAACCCCAACTACTATTCTGTCCCGAATCAGTTCCTCTCGCAGACACTCGTAGTCACAATCCTCCACTATTTTATACAGATTATTAATAAACAAATCAATACCTTCACCAGCTTTCTGGGTGACCCTGTCACTCTTGGCTCTCTCCACAATTACATTTTTCCTGATCTGAAGGTATCCGAGTGCTTTAATCACCTCGCCATATGGGGTTTCTCGTCGAGCTCCAGGGTAGTCAGAATGTCGTCCACACTGTCCCCATGGCGTAAAGCAAAATACTGACCTGTTCTTTGTCCGATCGTGCTGTTAAACCTGATGCGGAACGATACCTGTCGAAATGTTTGAATCCATTGTGGCCACGCTTTGGCCTGGTTGGGCCTCTTCGCTCGCTTGAAGCTTTCTGGTAATGGTATCGATTTTTCTATGTTTCTAAGAATTCTTTGATCACTTCTGTTTTCTTATGCTGGAAAAGATGTTTTTACCACTTCCACCATATACTATCTTGTCAGTGTGCTATTAGTATTGAATGAGGAAAGTAGACTAGGTCAAAGTAACAGCAGTTTTTTTTTACAGGGGTTTTCTTACTAGGTATCTACATGAATGTACGAATGTACATGCAAACGTGCGAATTAGGAGCAGGAGTTGGCCACTCGGCCCCTCGAGTCTCCGCCATTCAATAAGATTATGGCTGATCTGATTGTAACCTCGACTCCACATTCCCGCCTACCCCCAATAACCTTTCACCCCCTTGCTTATCAAGAATCTATCTACCTCTGCCTTAAAAATATTTAAAGACTCTAGTTCTACTGCCTTTTGAGGAAGAGAGTTCCAAAGACTCACGACCCTCTGAGAGAAAAAATTCTCATCTTTGTCTTAAATGGGCCACCCCTTATTTTTAAATAGTAACCCCTAGTTATAGATTCTCCCACAAGGGGAAACATCCTTTCCACATTCACCCTGTCAAGACCCCTCAGAATCTTGTATGTTTCAATCAGTTGGCCTCTTACTCTGCTAAACTCCAGTGGATAGAAGCCTAGCCTGTCCAATCTTTCCTCATAAGACAACCCACCCATTCCAGGTATTAGTTTAGTGAACCTTCCAATGCATTTACATCCTTCCTTAAATAAGGAGACCAATACTGTACACAGTACTCCAGATGTGGTCTCACCGATGCCCTTCTAGCTGAAGCATAACCTCCCTACTTTTGTATTCAATTCCCCTCACAATAAATTCTAACATTCTATTAGCTTTCCTAATTACTTGCTGAATCTGTATACTAACCTTTTGTGATTCATGCACTAGGATAACAAGATCCCTGTGTGTCTCAGAACTCTGCAATCTTTTGCCATTTAGATCATATGCTCTATTTTATCCTTCCTGCCAAAATGGACAATTTCACATTTTCCCACATTATACTCCGTTTTCCAGATCTTTGCCCACTCACTTAATCCATCTATATCCCTTTGTAGCCTCCTTATGTCCTCTTCACAATTTACTTTTCTATCTATCGTCGTGTCATCAGCACATTTAGCAACCATACCTTCGGTCCTTTCATCCAAGTCATTTGTATAAATTGTGAACAGTTGAGGCCCCAGCACAGAACCCTGTGGTACACCACTCGTAACATCTTGCCAACCAGAAAATCATAGAGTCATAGTATGAAGTCATACAGCACAGAAACAGGCCCATCGTGCCTATGCTGGCCATCAAACACCTACCTATTCTAATCCTATTTTCCAGCGCTTGGCCCGAAGCCTTGTATGCTATGGCGTTTCAAGTGCTCATCTAAATACTTAAATGTTGTGATGGTTCCTGCCTCTACCACCTCTTCAGACAATGCGTTCCAGATTCCAACCACCCACTGCGTGAAAACATTTTTCCTCAAATCCCCTCTAAACCTCCTGCCCCTTACCTTAAATGTATGCCCCCAGGTTATTGACCCCTCCGCTAAGGGAAAAAGTTTCTTCCTATCTAATCTATCAATGCCCCTCATAATTTTGTATACCTCAATCATGTCTCCCCTCAGCCTTCTCTGCCCTAAGGAAAACAACCCTAGCCTTTTCAGTCTCTCTTCATAGCTTAAACGCTCCACCCCAGGCAACATCCTGGTGAATCTCCTCTGCACCCTCTCCAGTGCAATCACATCCTTCCTATAGTGTGGTGCCCAGAACTGTACACAGTACTCCAGCTGTGGCCTAACAAGCATTTTATACAGCTCCATCATAACCTCCTTGCTCTTATATTCTATGCCTTGGCTAATAAAGGCAAGCATCCCATATGCCTTCCTAACCACCTTATCTACCTGTGCTGCTGCCTTCAGTGATCTATGGACAAGTACACCAAGGTCCCTCTGACCCTCTGTACTTCCTAGGGTGCTACCATCCATTGTATATTCCCTTGTCTTGTTAATCCCCCAAAAATGAATCAACTCACACTTCTCAGGATTAAAGTCCATTTGCTACTGCTCCGCCCATCTTACCAGTCCATCTATATCGTCCTGTAATCTAAGCCTTTCCTCCTCACTATTTACGACACCACCAATTTTCGTGTCATCTGCGAACTTGCTGATCATACCTCCTATCTTCATGTCTAAATCATTAATGTACACTATAAACAGCAAGGGTCCCAGCACCGATCCCTGTGGTACACCACTGGTCACAGGCTTCCACTCGCAAAAACAACTCTCGACCATTGCCCTTTGCCTCCTGCCACTAAGCCAATTTGGATCCAATTTGCCAAATTGCCCTGGATCCCATGGGCTGTTTAGATTTTGGATTTAGTGATACAGCACTGAAACAGGCCCTTGGGGCCCACCGAGTCTGTGCCGACCATTAACCACCCATTTATACTAATCCTACACTAATTCCATATTCCTACCACATCCTCACCTGTCCCTATATTCCCCTACCACCTACCTATACTAGGGGCAATTTGTAATGGCCAATTTACCTATCGACCTGCAAGTCTTTTTTTTTGGCTGTGGGAGGAAAGTGGAGCACCCGGAGGAAACCCACGCAGACACAGGGAGAACTTGCAAACTCCACACAGGCAGTACCCAGAATTGAACCCGGGTCGCTGGAGCTGTGAGGCTGCGGTGCTAACCACTGCGCCACTGTGCCGCCCTGTTCTTAACCAATCTCCCATGCAGGACCTTATCAAAATGACCCATTTATGCCGACTCTCTGTTAGCTAGCCTATCTTGTATCCATGCCAGTTATGTATCCCCTACACCATGAGTTTTTTTTTCTGCAATAACCTTTGATGTGGCACCTTATCAAATGCCTTCTGGAAATCGAGGTATAGTACATCCACCAGTTCCCTTTTATCTACCGCACATGTTATTTCTTCAAAAAATTCCAATAAATTGTTTAAACATGATTTCCCTTTCACAAGACCATGCTGACTCTGCCTGATTACTGTGAACTCTTCTAAGTGCCCTGCTATAACATCTTAAATAGCATCTAACATTTTCCCTAAGACGGATGTTAAGCTAACTGGTCTGTAGTTTCTGGCTTTCTGTCTCCCTCCCTTTTTGAATACAGGAGTTGCATTTGCTGTTTTCCAGTCTGATGGAACCTTCCCCGAATCTAAGGAATATTGGAAAGTTAAAACCAACGCATCAACTATCTCACTAGCCACTTCTTTTAACACCCTGGGATGAAGTCCATCAGGACCCGGGGAGTTGTCAGCACGCAGCTCCAACAATTTGCTCAGTACCACTTCCCTGGTGATTGTAATTTTCTTGAGTTCCTCCCTCCCTTCCATTTCCTGACTTGCAGCTAATTCTGGGATGTTACTTTTATCCTCAAAGTGAAGAACAATGCAAAATACCTGTTCAATTCATCTGCCATCTCCTTATTTTCTCTTATTAATTCACTAGACTCACTTTCTATAGGACCAAAGCTCACTTTGTTAACTTTTTTCTTTTTAAAATATCTATCTTCACTTGAGTGTGCATGAGAGAGTGAATGCGTATGTGGGTGGTGTTGTGAACATTATGGGTGATTATTGTTTCATAAATATATAATCTTTTCTTTTAAACTCACAAGAAAGCCTGTCACTGTCCATTTATTTGGTCAACAATACAGCGATTGAAACACTAGCTTAAACAAAACACTATCTGCGGTCAATTGGGAGGTGACCAGTGGAAATGAACCATGCCATTTCCCACCTGTCCATAACAAATGGCATAACTTTCCATCCCAGACTGTTTCTTTTAGAAGTGTGTTTCCTCTCCTACATAATACCCCTTGGCGACATCATCCAAAGACCTGAAGGTTGGCTTCACCTGTACTCTGTTGACATAGAAACATAAACATAGAAAATAGGAGCAGGGGTAGGCCATTTGGCCATTCGAGCCTGCTCCGCCATTCATTATGATCATGGCTGATCATCCAACTCAGTAGCCCTTTAGACCCAAGAGCTATATCTAACTCCTTTTTGAAAACATACAATGTTTTGGCCTCCACTGCTTTCTGTGGTAGCGAATTCCACAGGCTCACCACTCTCTGGCTGAAGAAATTTCTCCTCATCTCAGTCCTGAAAGGTTTACCCCGTATCCTTAGACTATGACCCCTGATTCTGGACTTCCCCACCATCGGGAACATCCTTCCTGCATCTACCCTGTCAAGTCCTGTTAGAATTTTATAGGTTTCTATGAGATCCCCCCTCACTCTTCTGAACAGCGAATAAAATCCTAACTGACTCAATCTCTCCTCACATGTTAGTCCCGTCATCCCAGGAATCAGTCTGGTAAACCTTTGCTGCACTCCCTCTATAGCAAGAACATCCTTCCTCAGATAAGGAGACCAAAACTGCACACAGTATTCCAGGTGTGGCCTCATCAAGTCCCTGTATAATTGCAGCAAGACATCCCTGCTTCTGTACTCGAATCTTCTCGCTATGAAGGCCAACATGCCATTTGCCTTTTTTACCACCTGTTGCACCTGCATGCTTACCTCTCTCCTACTTCTCTTGACCCTTCCATTGCCTCTGTATTGTCTGACATCCAGTCCTGGACGAACCGCAATATCCACCTGTTAGAAACGTTAACAAGACCAAAGCCTTCATCCTTGGCCCCCGCTACAAACTGCATACCTTCACCACCGGTTCATATTGTCACAACTAAGGGACTATTTTCAAACGATGGTGTCACTTTACCTTGTTTCCTCTGCACTGGCGAAAAAGATCAATAATCTCCTTTTAGTGGGTACATTCTGCCATTACAGTCATTTTGCAACATTACACATCTTTATTGAGAGCAGGGTGACTTGCTTGCACTATATTTCAAAGAATTTTGCTTACTTCTAGTGTGCCAACTTGTTAATTGACTGAATTGACTACTTGTAGAACAAAAGAAAATGAATTCCATTTATGTCGTATCTTTCCTGCCCTCAGGTCACCCTATAGAAACTTCACAATAAATAAATTACTTTTTGAAATATTACAGCCAGTTTCCACAAAGCAAGATCCCACAAAGCATATAAAGATCACAAACAAGGTTGAATGGTCAGCAGCATATAGGTAGGATAGGCTATAGTAATGATAAGGGTTAAATTAGGTTGACTGACTCTCACACTGGGTGTGCAGACATACAAGACCTGGAATGATCAGTGTAAGATGGCCTGAGAAAGGAATGTTAACTATTGGATAGGCACCCAAATGTCTGGTTGAAATGTTGGGAGTGTGAATAAAGAAAGGTTTCAGTGTAATACAAATCTAAAGATAAAGAAACAAGATTTCTAAAGACCAGTCTTGATTGATTATGCATGTGAAATGTCCAGAGAATAACAAACAGATGTTATAGCTGATCAGCTTTGCAAAAGGGAGAAGTGGTCCGTGTAACCAGTTTAGTTTAGTTTAGAGATACAGCACTGAAACAGGCCCTTCGGCCCACTGAGTCTGTGCCGACCATCAACCACTTCCGCTTTTATATAAATAGTTTCTCTTTTTTTTACTCTGTTTCCAAATGCTGAGGGATCAATAACGAGAGCATAGATTTAAGGTGATTGGCAACAGAATCAGCTGAAATAAGGAAAAATGCTTTTATGCAACGAGAGGTTAGGCTTTGGAATGCACTGCCTGATAGAGTGGTGGATGCAGATTCAATAGGAGCTTTCAAAAGGACATTGGATAAATACTCGGAGATAAAATTGCAGGGATATGGGGAAAGAGTGGGGCAGTGGGACGAACTGAATTGCTCTTTGAAAGGGCTGGTGCAGACTTGATGGGCCGAATGGCCTCCTTCTGTGATGAATTGCTCTCTGGTTCTACTCTGTAGAAACTCTTACTTTTGTTACAAGGTTTAGTTTTTGTATTAAAAACTTAGAATTCTGTGTGTTTTTAAAAAAAAAACTGAAAAAAAGAGTTCAGTGACATTTAAGATATCTGTTGGAGTTTTTTTCCAATGTTTTGAAAGGAAGTTCATAACAAAAGTTGAATTTTATGGGTGCTTTGAAAGGAAGTTGAACTTGTACAAGGACAGGGAAGCAAACAATTTCAAGGAAACCACAGGGGCTTGACCGTCGTCAGAGCAACTTTTTTGAGTGACAGGCGACACTGTGTCTGGACAAGTGACCATATTCAGGAAGGTTTTTTTCACTTTGGACCCTTTAAAAGCCAGTGAGTTGGACAAAGAGCAGGCATTTGAAATCTTTGCTTTGACCTGCCTGGAGCAAGAGAGGAAATCCCAGAAAAATGTTGCCTCTGTGTAAAGGAATCCTACATCTCTTGAGAAGCAACCCTATATTTGAAAGGTGGCAAATTCCTGTTTCCTCCTGTCTGTCAAGAATCCCTACATCTGTTGTGATTTCTGTTGCCTCCTGTGTGCTAAGAAATCCTGAAATCTGAAGAATTCTACTGCTAGACTGCTGCTGACCTAAGCAGACCTGTTGCTAGACCCTTGATAGAAGACCTATGTGAAGCCTGCTGCAGTTAAATTGCCGTGAACACCTACCCATAAGAGACTGTTCATCAACCTCGCCTGGAGAGAGTTTGAGTGGCATCCGACTATTCGGCTCTGGCATACCTCACCGTACCAAAGACATCCTATCAGAACGTGATAAACTCAATCATTTTATTTTTTCCTTTGTATTCCTAAGAAACAGTTGTAAACCAAAAAATATTTTTCCCCGGTTAACCTTTTTAAAATGTTTGTGTGTGTGTGCGCATGAGGGTTAAGAAATTAAGGAGCTTTTCATATATATAGATTTATCCCGTTAGTAGTTCAGAGCTATTATTTCTTTTCTAATAGTTAATGTAGTTGTTTAAAGAAACCTGGTTTAGTGGGCTTTATTCTGGGATACCAATAGTGTCTAATTTGGCTATTCTTTGGTAGGTGGAAACAATTTCTTGATATGCTGTGACCTGTGGTGCAGTGGGACTGATGTAACAGTGTATTACTCCCGCCTTGGTCGTAATCCTATATGTTTTTATATTTCTAGCTATCTTTCTCTCGTACTCTTAATTTTTCCCTCCTTATCAGTCTTTCAGTCATTCTTTGCTGTTTTTTATATGCTGTCCAATCGTCTGACCTGCCACCCATCTTTGTGCAATTATATGCTTTTTCTTTAAGCTTGATATTATCTTTAACTTTTTTAGTTAACCATGGATAGTGGGTCCTCCCCTTGGAATTTTTCTTTCTCATTGGAATGTATCTACTCTCTATATTCTGAAATATGCCCTTAAATGTCCGCCACTGTATTTATATTGACATATCCCTTAACCTAATTTGCCAGTTCACTTTAGCTGGCTCTGCTTTCATGCCTTCATAAATGCCCTTATTTAAGATTAAAATAGTAGTCTTAGACCCACTCTTCTCTCCCTCAAACTGAATGTAAAATTCAATCATATGTTCGCCGCTGCCTAGGGGCACCTTTACTATGAGGTCATTAATTAATCCTATCTTGTTGCACAATACCGGGTCTAGGATAGCCTGCTCTCTGGTTGGCTTCAGATCGTGCTGTTCTAAGAAACTATCTCAATCTTTCTGTGAACCCCTCATCTAGGCTACCTTTGCCCATCTGGTTTTTCCAGTATATATGTAGATTAAAATTCCCCATGTTTATCACCGTTCCTGTCTGACAAGCTCCTGTTATTTCTTCCTTTATACTCAGTCCTACCGTGTGATGACTGTCAGGGGGCCTTCACACCACACCCATGAGTGACTTCTTGCCTTTATCATCCTGGTTTCCTGAACTTAGGTCATCCTCTCTAATGTGCTAATAAATGAACATTGATCAGCCTGAGGTACAAACTCGTGACATCACCTCCTGTGATGATGCTTAAGGTCTGTATACATAATCTACCCAGCAACAGCTCATGTACATTATGCTACATTTACTAAATATAAAATACATTTTGCTTTTATTTCTTTACTTAAAGATGATTTGTATTGGGGTATGGTTGCTCGGAGCTGGAAGCCTAAGTGGGTTTTGTTCATGTTTGCGTCTAAATAGTAACTTGTTGATGGGCTATTTTGCCGTGGATGGCAGGCCATCATAGCCTGCCATTATCCTGTTGTCACCCAAAGTTCATAGATGTGTACTTGCGGGGCGACACAGTGGCGCAGTGGTTAGCACCGCAGCCTCACAGCTCCAGCGACCCGGGTTCAATTCTGGGTACTGCCTGTGTGGAGTTTGCAAGTTCTCCCTGTGTCTGCGTGGGTTTCCTCCGGGTGCTCCGTTTCCTCCCACATGCCAAAGACTTGCAGGTTGATAGGTAAATTGGCCATTAGAAATTGCCCCTAGTATAGGTAGGTGGTAGGGAAAATATAGGGACAGGTGGGGATGTGGTAGGAATATGGAATTAGTGTAGGATTAGTATAAATGGGTGGTTAATGGTCGGCACAGACTCGGTGGGCCGAAGGGCCTGTTTCAGTGCTGTATCTCTAAACTAAACTAGGAGTTGCTGGATCAAAATCAAAAACAGGACATCTGCATGATATCCGGATACTTGATCATCTTGGGGGCAGAAAGGAACACTTGAGTGGCCCACTGCCAACTTGACTGAGATCAAATAAGGAACTTTTCTTTCATCAGACGTAAAACTTCACATCATAGCAAGTACTGTGCACTAGCAAATAACCTTAATTTGCTATTTTAAATTTCTGACTTAATGTCTTTCTGGATAGGGATGTGGTAATTTTCCAATACCGCTTCATAAATATTAGCCATTATATGGCATTATGTCACAACACGTTTTTGTAGATCATTCCATTTTCAGTTTTAAATATCGGATTTTATATTCTTAGACTGAAATGATAATATTGATCTTGTGAAAAATTTGAGAAACTAAATGGGCTGCTGGGATTTAAGACAGACAAACTTCCAGCAGCTGATCCTAGGGTCTTAAAAGAAATGGGTGAAGAAATTCCAGATGCATTAGTTATAATTTTATAAAGCACTCTAGATTCAGGAATTGTGCCTTTTGGATTGGAAAATCGTAAATGTTGCTCCCTTATTTAAGAAGGGAGGGAGAGAGAAACCAGGTGACCAAACAACTGTCAACTTTATATTTGTGAGGAAGTTACTGGAATTTCATCAGAGACAATGACTGAGCACTTGGGTAACTATCAGTTGATTAAAGAGGGTCAGCATAGATTATGACAGGTAAGTCATATCTACTTGGATTTTTTGAGGAGGTCTAACATGGTGGATAGGGGAGTATCTATGGCTATGGTCCATATGGATTTTCAGAAGGCATTTGAAAGTTCTGTGCAAGAGATTATTAGGAAAAATGAGAGCTCATGAATTGGAGGTAACCTTGTGACATTGATTAGGAAGTAGGAGAGAGAGAGTAGGGATAAAAGGCTTGTTCTGATTGGAATGTGATGAGTGGTGTTCTCTAGTGATCTGTGCTGGGACTTCAGCTTTTTACTGTATATATTAATGACATGGATGAAGGAATAGTGTTGTATATCCAAGTTTGTAGATGACATTAAGTAAGATGACACAGAAAGTTGTGTGGATGGGAGCAGGAAGTTAGAAAGGGAAATAGACTTAGTTACTGAAGCAGCCCGTGCCCGCATACAGCAGTACCTGGACAACGTTCAAGCTTGGGCTGATAAGTGGCAAGTAACTCTCAGATTTAAAGTATTTGGTAAGAGAAGCAAAAGTGAAGAAAATCTTTTTCACGCAGCGAGTGGTGAAGGTCTGGAATGCGCTGCCTGAGAACGTGGTGGAGGCAGGTTCAGTTGAAACATTCAAAAGGGAATTAGACAGTTATATGCAAAGGAAGAATGTGCACGGTTACAGGGAGACGGCAGGGGAATGGAACTGAGGGAGTTGCTCTTTCAGAGAGCCAGTGTGGACACGATGGGCCGAATGGCCTCCTTCTGCACTGTAACAATTCTGCGAACATTTGCACCACACAAGTGCCAGCCAATGACCATCTCAAACAAGAGAGAATCTAACCATTTTCCCTTGACATTCAACAGCATTACCATTGCTGAATCCCCCATCAACATCCTGGTGGGTTACCATTGACCAAAAACTTAACTGGAGCACCCATATAAATACTGTGGTTACAAGAGCAGGTCAGATGCTGTGAATTCTGCAGCAAGTAACTCACCTCCTGACTCCTCAAAGCCTATCCACCATCTATAAGGCACAAGTCAGGAGTGTGATGGAATAATCTCCACTTGCCTGCATGAGTCCATCAACATTCAAGAAGCTTGACACCATCCAGGTCAAAGCAGCCCACTTGATTGTCATCCCATCCACCACCTTAAACATTAATTCCCTCCATCACCGGCGCATAGTGGCAGCAGTGTGCAACATCTACAACATGCGCTACAGCAAGTCACTAAGCCTCCTTTGACAGCACCTTTCAAACCTGCGACCTCTACCATCTAAAAGGACAAGGGCAGCAGACACATGGGAATTCCAGCGCCTGCAAGTTCCCCACCAAGTCACACATCATTCTGATTTCCAACAATATCATCATTCCTTCACTGTCGCTAGGTTAAAAACCTGGATCTCCCTTCCTAACAGCACTCTGGATGTACTGCACCAGAGGGACTGCAGAAGTTAAAGAATGTGACACGCCACCACCTGCCACAGACGATTAGGGATGGACAACAAATGCTGGCCTTGCCAGTGACGCTCGCATCCCATGAACAAATTAAAAATAAAGCGAATGGGAAGAACTGTGGTAGGTGGAGTTTGATGTGAGGTTGTATGAGGTCATTCACTTTGGTTCCGAGAAAAACAAATTGCGGTATTTTTTTTAAGAGCTGTGGAGAAGTAAAGGGATTTTGATATCCATGTACACAAACTACTGAAAGTTATTGTAATCAAAAGGCTAATGGAATATTTGTTTTTATCTCAAGGGGTTGGAATTCAAAAGTGAGGAAGTGATGCTTTATTTATGCAGAATCTTGGTCAGACTCCATCTGGAGTATTGGGTTCATTTTTGGACAGCAAACATCAGGACATATATATTGGCTTTGGTAGGGGTACAGCGTAGATTCATCAGAATGATACCAGGCTTACAGTTAAATTGAGGTCAGTTTCCAAAAACTTGGCTTATATTCCCTTGAGTTTAGAAGGTTAAGGAGTGATCTAATTAAAATATTCAAGATGATTAAGGAATTCAATAGGATATATAAAGAGAAACTATTTCCTGTGGTGGAGGGCTCTAGGTTAAAGGGGTGTAACCTCAAAATTAGAGTCAGGTCATTTAGGAGTGAAGTCAGGAAGTGCAATTTCACACGAAGGTAGTGGAAATCTGGAACTCATTCCTCCAAGAAGCAGTGGATGCTGGATTCAATCAAAAGCTTCAGGAGTGAGCTTGCTAGATATTTGTTAGGTTTGGGGATATGGAGTTGAGGTGTAGATCAGCCATAATCTAATAGAAAGATGGCACAGGCTCAATGGGCTGAATAGCCTACTCTTCCTATGCTAAAGACTGATTTTAGATATAAAATGTGGACCTGACTAAATGACTCATAAGTGAGAAAACCATGAATAATGAATTGTAATGTTCTTGCTTCGTGCTGTAAATAAATGGAATAAATACGAACCATGTACTTCCGTTCCCAAAATCATCAAAACGTGATTCATAATGAGATGTGTTTACTGCAAATAAAAATGATACATCACCTCGTGAAGTCATCCTGAAGCAGTAAGAAAATAATTATTGGGACAGTCGCAACTTTGGCCCTTGCTGCCTTCTATTGGCCTTTGAGTAAAATGATATATTAGTAGGCAGAGATGCTGGGGTAGAGATATCAATGTGCATGAGAAGAAATATTCTATTTTATTTCTACTTGGAAAGGTCTCAGGGATTGACTGGCTTAAAGTTGTGGACTAACGGACACCAACCGAGAATGTAGTCAAAAAGATATTTGATTGGCTGAATTATCTGTTACATTACTATTCTATGGCTGTGACAGACTGCAGTGTGACCCTTCTGAAAGACATGAAATGATGGGTTTGCAGTAGATGCAAGACTTTTAATTATGTAGATAAATAAAATATATTCATACCCACATAATTTGAATTCTAAACCTAAAGAATAAAGTAAATATTTACTGCAGTTTCCTGATTTTGAGCTCAAATTATTGCTTCTCAGCTAATGGAAGTGATCCTGTTTATGTAATAATCAACGTGTCTTGCATTGGATAGTCAAACACATCTGATTACTTTTGCAATTTTTGTACCCAGCATAGCTGCTGTTCTCAACTGGAGACTGTACTTGTATAACTTCTGTGTGATAAAACAATTTTGCTATAAATTTGAAGAAATCATCAGGGCACAATCTAAGATATTATAGCCATTCCTTTTGCATTGTTTTGCATGATTAACTGCATTGTAGCCTGTTGAAATATGAAATATATCAATTTTTTGTTCCTTTGTATTCTAGGCGAAATCTTAATTATTTTTCCAATGCCTATGCAGCAGCAGTCAGTGCAGTTGACCCAGACACAGGAAATGGAGAACTGTGTATCAAGGTTCCATCTGAACTATGGAAACATGTTGATGGTAAATATAAATGCACACTGCAAAGTATAAGCTTTCAGGGTACAGCAGCCTAATGTTTCTGGCAATTAGCAATTCTGAGATTGAGTTCAAATCCCAGTATGGCAAAATTATGAAAATTAATTCAGTAAATCTGGTAATATGTGGACTAGCACCAAATAAGATGACCCTAAAAACTACTAAATTGTTACTTAAAAGCCCAACACTTCAGAGTAGGGATCTGTCATTTACCCAGCCTGGCCTACTTGTGACTCCAATCCCAAGCTATGTAGTAACTCTTAATTCCCTCAGGGCAACTGGGGATGGGCAATTTATAATGCCTTGTCAGGGCTACCCACATATGAAGAACAAATATTTTTAGGTTATTTTAGAATAAGATGTTACTTTTTTTGCATGTAGGCACATGAATTGTTGCCCAAAATGGTTAGCGCAGGGCTAATTTTGAAATTTTGCAACTGCAGAATGGGGAATATTGTGATTTTACCCACCATGGTCCCATTGCTCACTTTTGAGACCAGCAAGGATATATGACTCTGTAAATCAATGAAGTGAAAAATGGGATGTATGTATTGAATTTGTGAAGCAAAGAGTGAAAGAAAATGGCTTGGGGATAAGAGAGTTGCTTCTTCCACGCAATGATTTTAATCTTTAAAAGACAGTTGATATTAATTACCCGATCAATTGGGATCAGCTGCAACCAATATGGTGGGTATGTTTAAGAGTTTAAGATGGGATATAATACACTTGTTAGATAGCATAAACATATGACCATGACAAGTAGCGAGTACCAGTCCAGATTGGACAGGATGGCTGGCATGCACGAACAGCTCTTCCTTCTTTCTGTTCTCTTTTCTACTTGGTGGCTCACGTCTTCATGACTTCTCAGGCTATCCAACAGTGTTAGCATGGATCTACCATTAGGATTTCCTCTCCACAGCCTTCTGCATTGAGGTCTCCCAAAGTCTGTCTCTCTCCTTTTTCAATGGTGGAGCTGGATGGATTATTGATGTCTTTTCACACTATAAAGATTTACTGTATTACATAATGTCCTATAAAACATCAAGTTCTTTGCCTAAGCTGTAAGTTGAAAACCTGCCATTAATGTCAGCGACTTGCCATCAACTCCTTGAGCTTTCAGACGTACCTCTGCCCATGATCAATCAGGCCGTTGCATCATCATTTCCTTATCTCTGTTCTCCCTAATTAATTCCATCCTCCCCAGTAACGTTCCACCTCTGGCCTTCAAAACTAACTTGCAGAAGTTTTGCTATTTGTATCTTTTCTACTATCAATTATTTATGTTATGAGCAGGTGAGAAGGGATCTAGGGGTTTCCCTTTCAGCCTTTGCCTGGTTTAACCGTAAGAGGGTTTAATTTGAAAACACTGTTTTTAGCTCCCCTTAGTGAATCCTTGTTCACTGCTCCAATTGTAAGGCAAAGAAATCAAACAGGTTTCCTTAGATTTAAACAAGAAAGGTAGAAGTTTATTAATCTTGAACTCTAATCTGGTTAACGACTACAAATGTGCGACGCAACCATGCTAGCATGCATGCGTGATAAAGACATGCAGATAGAGACAGAAAAAGTAGAAGCAGTAAAGGGGAAAGGTTTGAGGCAATATCTGGTAGTTACAGTCCTTTAAGTTCAATGTGGAGTCTTTGGTTGCCGGTAAGTCTTGCAATTCGTTAGGGCCCAGTTCACACTTCAACTTGTTCCGATGTACAAGTCTTTTCTCTCTTGAGGTTTATGTGTCTTCTGTTAGTCTGGTGGCTTGGGAGAAAGCGAGAGAGAGCGACAGCCAGGCGAGAGACTTGCTTGTTTCAGCTTCAGTTGCACACTGCCTTCTGAATTCAAACTGTCCTGTGGCTCGTTCAAAAACCTGGACCAGCCAGTTAGTCATATGACCAGCTGGTTTAACTAGTCCTGGCTCTCTGGATTGCATCATCTTAACAGGGCTTGGAATGTGCTTCCTTACACCTTCAATGTCTGGTGATCAAAATCCCTTTGGGTTAATTGGAGCAGGGAATAGCCCCCATCTGCCACAAGCAGTGTCTCTTAGTATGCAAATGTCCTTCCAACTTAGTGTCTGGTGATCTTCAAACAAGTAATTTTTTCACTCCAGCAACAGTTTAAAATCAGTGTTCATATGACAAAATTAATATGCCTCACTCTTGGCAGATGGGGGTCTGCATGACATCTGCACATGCAGCGGAATGCAATGCGATTTTTAAAAAGAGCATTTTATTAAAAGGGACAAGAGAAGATAAGGGCAGGAAAACACACATGCATCTCTCTATTCATTCAGAACCTTAACAGTTGAAACATCCTGTCTTTTCTTGGTAGTATGCTGCTTTAAACGACCCTTTCTGGCATCCCAATAAACATGTGGTTTTTGGGGAAGTTTTTTTCCAGTTTGCACACTTCTATGACTGCCTAAGGTATCTTTGTTCTTGTTGAGGTCTGCAGGGGGAGGGTTAGGTTTAATTAGCCCTAGGTTAGAGTTCTGCTCAGGGGCGGTGGCAGTGGGTGGTTCCACTCTGGACACTCTTTCTGTGTTTTGATGAGTCATGCAAGGGCTTTTGACCTCAGGGAATGGCTGGTTCCCTTTTTTCCTGACTCTGGGGGCGGATTCTTTGCTAATACTCTCTTTGTCCTCCAGGACACTCCTGCTTGCAGGTATTTGTCCAGATTCTGCTGCACTCCCTATGGCACCTAGACTAGGTGAGGCATCACCCTCATGGTTTCTCTGCCCTCTTGACTTACTTTGTCTCTGCAGGTTCCTGTAAATGCTGTTAGCAACTCTGGTGGGGTGCTTCTAGTGTTTGCATTTACGTAGGAGGATGTGGGGTCTGATTTTTCAAATATTTCGGGATTGGTCGACCTGACAGTAGGGGTTTTCATCCGGGCTTCCTTTAGCCTGCCCTCCTAGTCTCTTTTCCCTGTTCCTTTCTAATGTGTTGCCAGCCTTGTGCCTGCCTCTCCCCTTTTGTTCTTGGCAGGGGTCCCTTACAGTTCACCAGCCCTCTGCTGGAGGGTCCTCCAAACACTGATACAGGACTTAGGGGGTGCAGATTTCATCATAGGTTGGGGTTGTCCTTCAACCTAACACATGTGACAACTTCTACAGTACTCTTGTACAGTACCGTACAAAGGTTTAGAGGGGATTTGAGGAAAAAGATTTTCACCTAGAGGGTGATTGGAATCTGGAACACACTGTCTGAAGGGGTGGAAGAGGCAGGAACCCTCACAACATTTAAGAAGTATTTAGATGTGCACTTGAAACGCCATAGCATACAAGGCTACAGGCCAAGTGCTGGAAATTGCGATTAGAATAGATAGGTGCTTGACCAGTACAGACACGATGGGCCAAAGGGCCTGCTTCTGTGCTGTATAACTCTGACTCTATGAGTACTCCACCACATCTTTTGTGGAATTTTGGCCAGTTAAAACGCTGTCTTAGGCGGCTTTGGTTTCTTGTATACCAACATGTACAGCCATGGTAATCTCATGGGCCATTCTTAATATTTCTCTCTGGTACCTCTGCGGCACGACTAACTGGTGAACCACTGTCCACTCCTTGCTCTCAGATCTGTGAGGAGAACTCCACTTCCTCACCAGTACCTCATTCTTTAAATAGTAGCAATCAGGGACTCCCTCTGCTTCAATTTCAGATTGGGCAGCCTGGGCTATCTCTTTCAATACTGGGTCAGCTTGCTGAGCCTCAGCTAGGGAAAATCCATTTAATTCATTTCCTGGGTCTTCCAGCTTTCCAAAGAAAGTCTCAGATAGACAGACCTCATGGTCATCTGCCTGCAGTGCCAATTCAGTCTCCTCTGGGGGAACTGGTTTGATCATGGCCTCACTCATTACACAAGCAGGGAAACTGCAGGGGACCGTCTCCTGCCACTGCCCTGTCTCTCTGACCTCCTGCGGTCTCTCTTTCACTACTGGAGAAGCTACCACCTCCATCCCCGCCAGATCATTACTGAGGAGCAGGTCAACCCTGTCCACAGGCAAACTAGGGATAATCCCTGCGGTCACCAGTCCTGAAACTAGGTTGCACTCCAAGTGCACCCGGTGTAAAGGTATAGGCATGCACTGCCCTCCAATACCATTCAGCACCATTTTGGTATTTACTGCACTCTCTGGGGGAAAGGGCAGGCCTTTTTCCAGTAAAAGGGATCTAGTGGCCCGTGTCCCTGAGATTTAGTATGGGCTTGCTTGCCCCACTCGAGAAGTCTGGGGTTACTCTCCCTTCAGACGCAAAACCCTGATAGCCTTCAGGAATCCTATTAAATTTTCCTGCACTTGCATCATTACGCTTCCAGGGTCTCACTCTTACTGCAGTTAAAGCCACAACTTGTTCTGCTGTGCTATCCATCAAGTTCACGTCTTCACCGCGCGGGAATGCCCTGATTAACCCTACAGGTTTTCCCTTTAGTTTTCAGCAGTCAGCTCTTAAATGTACTGCCTTATTGCAGTGGAAGCACACAGGTCTCTGGGTCTCACTCCTGCTTACAGCACCTTCCTTTTTGGCTGAAGGAGGGCCCCTTGTGTCTCCTGCTTTTCTTTCCCTCCCAGGACTGCTTGGGCTTCTATCACCTTCCCACCCTTTGTCCTTTTCGGATTTGTGGGGGTGATTTGGAAAGGTTTTCCCCTAGGAAACCGACTTATAAATGAGAACAAACTCATCGGCCAGGACTGCCGGGCTTTATGAGCCTTCTGCTCCTCTACATGGGTCGAAATAGAGAGTGGGAGAGAGTTTTTAAATTCCTCTAGAAAAATTACTTCTCTGAGATTTTCATAGCTGAGTCCTCAGCCACTGATCAAAAGCCAGCTGCTTATTTCTCTCAATCTCCAGGTAAGTTTGATCAGCTTGCTTCTTGAGGGTTCTGAACTTTTGGCGATAGGCTTCTGGTACTAACTCATATGCCCCAAGGATAGCATTTTTTGTCAGTTCATAATCTGATGTATTCTCTTCTGGCAACATGGAATAAACCTCATGGGCTTTTCCGGTTAATTTGCTCTGTAACAGCAGAGTCCAAGCCTCAGCTGGCCACTTTTAACTGCCTTGCCAGTTTTTCAAAAGAAGCAAAAAAACGCTTCCACGTCTCCCTCATTGAATTTTGGGATTAGTTGAGATAGTTTTAACAATTCTGTACCCAGCCCTGGTTTACGCGCCTCCCTACTGGCCATGCTTTCATTGGGGTTACTCTGTCGCCCCTTTGTTCATTCAAGCTGCTTCAGCTCACTCTCTTCACATTCCTTCTGGAAGGCTCTTTCTTTCTCTCCTGTCTCTCTCTCTTTTCCCTCTCTCTTTCGCTCCCCTCTCTCTCTCTTTCGCTCCCCTCTCTCTCTCTTTCGCTCCCCTCTCTCTCTCTTTCGCTCCCCTCTCTCTCTCTTTCGCTCCCCTCTCTCTCTCTTTCGCTCCCCTCTCTCTCTCTTTCGCTCCCCTCTCTCTCTCTTTCGCTCCCCTCTCTCTCTCTCTCTTTCGCTCCCCTCTCTCTCTCTCTCTTTCGCTCCCCTCTCTCTCTCTCTCTTTCGCTCCCCTCTCTCTCTCTCTCTTTCGCTCCCCTCTCTCTCTCTCTCTTTCGCTCCCCTCTATCTCTCTCTCTTTCGCTCCCCTCTCTCTCTCTCTCTCTTTCGCTCCCCTCTCTCTCTCTCTCTTTCGCTCCCCTCTCTCTCTCTCTCTTTCGCTCCCCTCTCTCTCTCTCTCTTTCGCTCCCCTCTCTCTCTCTCTTTCGCTCCCCTCTCTCTCTCTCTTTCGCTCCCCTCTCTCTCTCTCTTTCGCTCCCCTCTCTCTCTCTCTTTCGCTCCCCTCTCTCTCTCTCTTTCGCTCCCCTCTCTCTCTCTCTTTCGCTCCCCTCTCTCTCTCTCTCTCTTTCGCTCCCCTCTCTCTCTCTCTCTCTTTCGCTCCCCTCTCTCTCTCTCTCTCTCTTTCGCTTCCCTCTCTCTCTCTCTCTCTTTCGCTCCCCTCTCTCTCTCTCTCTTTCGCTCCCCTCTCTCTCTCTCTCTCTTTCGCTCCCCTCTCTCTCTCTCTCTCTTTCGCTCCCCTCTCTCTCTCTCTCTTTCGCTCCCCTCTCTCTCTCTCTCTCTTTCGCTCCCCTCTCTCTCTCTCTTTCGCTCCCCTCTCTCTCTCTCTCTCTCTCTCTTTCGCTCCCCTCTCTCTCTCTCTCTTTCGCTCCCCTCTCTCTCTCTCTCTTTCGCTCCCCTCTCTCTCTCTCTCTTTCGCTCCCCTCTCTCTCTCTCTCTCTTTCGCTCCCCTCTCTCTCTCTCTCTCTTTCGCTCCCCTCTCTCTCTCTCTCTCTTTCGCTCCCCTCTCTCTCTCTCTCTCTTTCGCTCCCCTCTCTCTCTCTCTCTTTCGCTCCCCTCTCTCTCTCTCTCTTTCGCTGCCCTCTCTCTCTCTCTCTTTCGCTCCCCCCTCTCTTTCGCTCCCCCCTCTCTTTCGCTCCCCCCTCTCTTTCGCTCCCCCCTCTCTTTCGCTCCCCCCTCTCTTTCGCTCCCCTCTCTCTTTCGCTCCCCTCTCTCTTTCGCTCCCCTCTCTCTTTCGCTCCCCTCTCTCTTTCGCTCCCCTCTCTCTTTCGCTCCCCTCTCTCTTTCGCTCCCCTCTCTCTTTCGCTCCCCTCTCTCTTTCGCTCCCCTCTCTCTTTCGCTCCCCTCTCTCTTTCGCTCCCCTCTCTCTTTCGCTCCCCTCTCTCTTTCGCTCCCCTCTCTCTTTCGCTCCCCTCTCTCTTTCGCTCCCCTCTCTCTTTCGCTCCCCTCTCTCTTTCGCTCCCCTCTCTCTTTCGCTCCCCTCTCTCTTTCGCTCCCCTCTCTCTTTCGCTCCCCTCTCTCTTTCGCTCCCCTCTCTCTTTCGCTCCCCTCTCTCTTTCGCTCCCCTCTCTCTTTCGCTCCCCTCTCTCTTTCGCTCCCCTCTCTCTTTCGCTCCCCTCTCTCTTTCGCTCCCCTCTCTCTTTCGCTCCCCTCTCTCTTTCGCTCCCCTCTCTCTTTCGCTCCCCTCTCTCTTTCGCTCCCCTCTCTCTTTCGCTCCCCTCTCTCTTTCGCTCCCCTCTCTCTTTCGCTCCCCTCT